>NW_027551576.1:205176-317163 GCF_008692635.1 Crocuta crocuta | reverse complement strand
CCCGCCTGGCCGGCGCCCAGCTGCGCCCGCCCCCCATGCGGCCCGTGCGGCCGGTCGTCCAGCACCGCTCCAGCAGCAGCAGCAGCTCGGGCGTGGGCAGCCCGGCCGTGACCCCCACGGAGAAGATGTTCCCCAACAGCTCCGCGGACAAGTCGGGCACCATGTGACCTCCGGGACGGGGCGGCACCGCCGTGGCCCGCCGTGGCCGGGGGAGGCCTCTGTGACTTCGGCGGCCCTCCCAGTGCCCTTGGCTTTGTCGGGTGGGGACCGGAAGGTCCGCCTGGAAGCGCGTCTGTGCAGAGCTNCATCTGAACCCCGCAGGCCTCCGGCGCCTAAGCAGGCACCCAGAGGGGTGCGGGTGCAGGAGCCTCTCCTAAGATCGGGGCAAAATGTTAAACAGCCTCCCCGCGTATGGTCACTGGAAAATGATTCTCTCCACATTCTCTCTACATACATAAATATGTGTGGATATATATGTGTGCATATATACACACATACATGTATGTATATGTCTGTAGGTGTGTGTATATATATATATTTATGCATCTATATACATCTACTAGATCTGGACACACAACTAAATGTATATAGGATCTCCTTTTTCTTTTTATGAAACTTAGATTTACCTCAGACCCATGCCACCAAACACTTCCCGCTGAGTTACTTGGTGGGACTTGCAGGGACCTTTCTGGGAGAATTTAGAGGCCTCAGTGACTGCGGATGAAGCAATACACCACTAACCTGCAGAAAAATACACAAAAACAGTCTCCCACTGTCNACCGAACCTCCGGAGGCCCGGGAGGACGGCGAGAAGGCCCCTGACCACAGCATCCTTGTGTTCGTGTGTAGAAAAGGGGATAGTGAGAGCCTAGGCCCCATCGCAGCACAGTGTTCTGTGTGGTTGGGGAAAAGGCAAAACAAAAACAGTGGTGTGGAACCTTCGAAGCCTAGACACGCTGTAGGAATAAAGTAACTATAGAGGTTTAACTTATACCATTTTCAAAATATTTAATTTTTTCTTTTCTTCTTTCTACTAATTATACTGTGTCAGATCTGGAACTAAACAGGCAAGGAGGCTTTCAGTCACATCATTTTAATTTCAAATCAGTCCGCAACCCACTTTGGCTGCTGCCCTCCTGCGTGAAACGCAGGGACCTCACAGCAGGAGCCAAAGAGGGGCCATCCTTGGCACTTTCTGTCCTAGAGAACACTTCGGTTGACTTCATGCAAATGAAATGGCTTCCCTCTCCCCCATCCCTCCCCTTCCTAGCCCCTGCACGCCCGGGCCCTCCCCCCCCCCCACCCCCAGAACATTTAATGTAATTGAAAATACGGTGATAGAACTGAGGTGAGTGATTTTCAAGAACTAGGAGCTAGACTTCGGCCTCTTGGCTGGGAAAGGGCCTTCTGGATCACTCTTGTTCCATTCCATTTTGCTTCCTCTTTTGGTCTTTGTATTTTCCAGAGATAGGCTGATTTCTGGATGATGGAATGTAGGCGAATCACATCCTAAGGGGACCACTTTTATTCATTCCTCATGCCCAGGGTCTCCTCCTTACCGTTCTCAAGCATTACCTCTTTCTCTGAGTGCATCTCCATGGCTGTGGTTCGGAGTCAAAAGTCCTGTGTTTGAGTCCCAGCCCCCACCTCTTAGGAACCGTGGCCTTTGGGCATGTCACCCCACCGCACTCAGCCCGTTTCCTGCTCCGTAAAGATAAAGTGTAGGTGAGCAAGCTCTGGAAGCTGGAAAGCACTGTACCAACATGATCGCTCTTTTTATTATCATTAGTGAGGTAAGTCTTTTAGAGCAAAACCCATCCAGGATTCTCCTTTTGAAGCTTCCTAAGGGCATTTGAGAAGTGGGCGGTGGAATTTTCCTAGTAGTTTCATAAGAGCCGTGAAGCACAGCCCTACAGATAATATCACCTACTGACGCTTGAAATTCTGCCCTTACCATTTCACCTCATTGGACTTAAGTTTTGCCCTCTCCTCTGGTCCTTCGTAAAAAGGTAAATGCACCCCAGGGGGAGGGACCTAGTAAGTCACTACTACCTGAGTGTGCAGGAGTGGTAGGCCATTCTGTCTCAGAGGAAGCATTGGCAGTGAGCACACTCAGTGGAAGGGGTCAAGAAAGGGCACAAAAAAGAAAGTGCCAGACAGAGGTCAATGATAAACGTCCTTGTTTTGCCTAAAATCTCCCATTCTGTTTCAGCTCCTGGAAATGAAAGAGCCTCAGAACCAGCTAGGAGCCCCTCTGCCTTTGAGCAGATGACTCTGTCCCCCTTTTACAGCTTGGGGAAGGAAACATGGCCTTGGGATGTGCTGTGACTTGCCCAAGATTTAACAGACGGCCGTGAGTGAGGGCCTGTCCGGCGCTTGCCCAGGAGGACGCTCTGCCCTCCAGCCAAGATGCAAGACTTCTCATTTCTACCCCAGAGATACTCCCAGACCTTAAATGCAGTCACTTCCTGTGCAAAATGTCACATTATCTGACACAGCTACCCAATGAGAAGCGAAAAGTTGAGTTGACGACTGTGTTGCCTGATGTGTAGACCAGTCAGAGCATGTGGCGGTTCCTGTAGATTGACCGAGTTTTTCCTTACTGAGAGTGGATCTGTCTGCCCTTCACCAAATTACCTGAAGGCAGAGTGTTTGCCGATTTCTTTTAAGTCCCTATTTTTCCATTGGGAAATGGCCAGTGAGTTCACATTTAGGGAAGCTCACAGCCCACTCATCCAGATCTGACCCTTGGCGCAGAACCACATGGAAAAATACTCTCCTGCCCCGCGTCCCCCCTCTTCCTCATCTGGCACTATGCATGTCTCCGCCACCCTCCATGCACACCCTGTCCCATCCACGGTCACTGAGCATTGGCATTCTCTTCCTGACTCCTGCCTGTGTTAGTCCACTATATATTGCTGTATTTGCTTAAATGCTGGAAAGTAACTGTTAAAATGTGAAACTGTAATTTTTAAAAAGGCTACAATTAAATTATAGCCAATGCCACTCACCAAATCTTTGCACCTAGTAGATAGATCAATGTAAAAAACAAATACCAGAAACCTAACTGTACAGTGAGTGTGGGGGAAACGTAGTAACCTAGTTAGTAGTCCTCAATATAACCAGTTGTACCAGGGGAGTGGTGGTTACCTACTTGTTCATCGCCATTGCTGAGAGCTGTACCGATCAGTTCGTTGATAACGGGCATTTTTTTTTCCTTCTTCACAGAATGATTTCTTTTCTTAACCTTCGACTTACCCTGAGGTCAAGCCTTTTGTCTTTATGTGTAACCGATGTTCAGTCTATTTTAGGAATGAACCAGCAAGATGTTCATTTAAAACTGACCAAAGACAATTCATTCCTGGTCTAGTTTCCCGGGCCTTGGGGCCCAGCCGCCGCTGAAGACCTTTCTCCGATAAAATTGAGAACAAGCTGTGCTTCCTACCCCACTCTCCTCTCCCTTTATTCCCCCTTCCTCTTCAAGAGCTGCTCTGAGCTGTGGGATTCTACGAAAAATTCTTGCCTTTCCTTGTTTTCAGTGCTAACGATTTCTCACCTCGAAGCGCCTTTTGAACCCCGGACAGAGCGCGTACCTGGAGGGAATTGTAAGCTCGGGAATTAGACTTGGGAGTCTTTTCTCTGAGGTCCCCAGGCCAAGGGGCAGGAGAGAAATGGATTCCCAAGGGATGAAAGGTTCCTGTTCAACGAGGAAATCCGAGTGGGAAGAGACCCAGGGAAAAGGAGCCATCGTTTGGCTACTGGCCGGAACCAGCAGTTCAGAGATCTGCCTTATAAACCCTTCAGGACTGGTTTGTGGTACAGGAAGGGGAGCCAGTGTGGGGAAGGGCCCTCACGTGGGCTTGCTTCTCTGTCGCAGTCCCTTGGAGTGCCTTGTTGGGTGTATTTCTTTCTCATTCAGGAGGCATGAACGCGGAGGACTTGCCGTGGCCTGGGCGTTGCTTGGCACTCCGCACACGCCCACGGCTGATGGAAGACCTCAAGGACTAATGTAACGGTTCTTCCTCTCCGTCTTTCTAGTCCTAACTTTCCACACATCCAGATGGTTCCACACTAGAGCAAATGCCTCATTCTCCGGAGAATCCCAGAGAGAAGAGTGGCTGGCTCACGACGGCGGCGGGAGGCCCTGCGGGGCTTGGGAGGAACAGGCGGGAGGGGGTGAGCGAGGTGTTGCTCAGCTGATTCTCTGCTGTGCAGAGCTAATGCTGACGTGTCACGTCAATTTCCCCGGTTCTCTGGGGTCTCCTCTCTTCTGAGCGGCCGTGTAGAGAATTCCCCACATACCCAAAGCTGCCCGCGGGGAGCCGGGAGAAGGGACTTTGCTGTCATGTCGGACTCCTCCTGGCTTCTCTGAGGCTGATCTGCCGAAGTCCCGCTGTCCCATCCTCCGGGACTGGCCGAATGGCCACCGCTGCCCCTCGCCGACACCCCCTTTCTGTGTGAACTGTCCCAGGCAAATCACAAAGCTGTTCCTTGAACCAGAGCAACCAGAGTGCACTTTGCCTTCCTTAGACGGAGGAAGATTCTGGCTCGAGTTTCTGCTCAGGCTCTAGTTCCCGGCAGTGTGACTGTTTACACGGTTTGGCAATAGATTTGGTTCTGATTGCTTCAGAGTGGCTGGTCGATTTCGTTTCCTTTGGTTTCCTTCCTCCCCAAACTGTGTCAGGAAAAAAATAAACGGAAAACAACCCTAGGAAATTGCTGGTTGCCTGTCCCCACGTGATGACAAGTGTCGCCCTCTTCCGGATATCGTTTCTCTACCTTACAACCAAACGCCCGTCCTATAGAGTGTCTGTTGCGTATTCTGATGGTGCCTGCTGGTTTGACGTGGAGCTATCCTGTGAAATAAAACAGCTTAACTTTTCTCAAACATGCTCCCGTGGCTTTTTGAGAGGGTGAGGTGGCGCGGGGAGGGTGGGGAGGCCCCAACCGGCTGTTTCTACCCTCCAGTCCACACTGTCTGTGTGCTGCCCCCAGGAGCCGTCCCTGAGATATCCTTTAGCTCGGCTCCAGCAAGGTGAAGGCCAGCGTTCCAAGGAGGACTGCTTCCCTGTAGAGCTAACCGAAAAAGGTAACTGCGGGATGCCCTCTGGGAAGGCAGAGACTGGAAATGTCAAGGCAGAGGGAAATGAGAGAAGGAGCTGTCACACTGCACAGAGGCCACCGGATGCTGAGTGCCCGTGTGAAGGCGTGCACCGTTTCGGCATTTGTGCCTACACACACGTGACACTGCCCCTTAGATTTTTTTTTTACATGGGTATGTCAGTGTGTGTGTGTGTGTGTGTGTGTGTGTGTGTGTGTTTATTGATCACTTCTTTCTTTCCCAGGCGCTAGATTAAAACCCGATAGGTGCGTTTTCTCATCAAATTTTCAAAACCGCTATGGAAGGTAAGTACCCTCCTCAAATCCCATTCTGCAGATGTGGAAATTGAGGCTCTAAGAGGTTAGGTGGCTCGCCCACGGTTAGGAGAAAGTGAAGGAGCCCTGTCTGTCTCCAAAGCCACGCCTTTTACAAGCCCATTGTACTGCCTGTCATTGAGCATGCCCATTACACAGCGCTGGCAGGAGGATCTCATGGGTAAGGTAATTTGCTGCCCGCCACAGGCGAGAAAGGCTCTGGGCCTTTCCTTTCTGATGAAGCCTCTGGTGGATCTTCATGCAGAGGCCTCTGCCGAAGAGAACGAGGTCTTCTGCCAGCCTCAGGGAAGCCATTATTCCCGCCCTAAGCTCTCAGCCCAGTGCTGGCCCCTTGCTAATTCCAGGCTCCACCACCGTGAAACCTTCTGACAGTCTAAATTTTGGATGCGCCCCACAATCTGTTCACTTGCTCAAAGCAATCAGGCTCACGTGAGAGCCTCAAGTCAGAAGCCTCTCATTCAATCAACAAGAGTGTAGGAAGCACCTTCGTGTGCACCTTGCCCCAAGTTGGCTTCTGGGGTGACAGGTGGGTGAGACCCAGTCCCTACCCTCAAGCTGCTCACAGTCCGCTTGCACAAGATGATCACTCCAGAAACCTGAAATCAACTTCAATTTCTTGTGACAATGATTAATAGGACAGTGTCTGTGCGCCACGGAGGCAGAAAGAAAAGGCACATTTTTAACGGTTCGTCTGTTTTGCTAGCCGCAAAGCAGTCCTTTGCTGGACTATCCACTTCTGGGCAGACGTGTTTAGGACTCTTCATCTGCGCCTGACAAACTATCCAACCCAAACAGCCTTAAGAAAAGATAATTTATCAGCTCACATAACAGGAAACTGTAGGTTACGACCAGCTTCAAATACGGGAGGAAATGAGAATGTGAGTGTCGCCTCCAGGCTGCGGTCCTCTGCTTCCCTCCTTCCGGCTCCACTCAGCTCTGCCTGGTAGCTGTACCGCCACGCAGGCTGTCTGCTACCTCGGGATGGCCTGGCGGCTGCAGCAGCCCCCTGGCCGCAGCTGCTCGGCATCAGTACAGGCCTCAGGTTTGCTGCACACGGGCCGGGCTGAGCTGCAGGTTTGCTCCTGAAGCAGGCCAAGGGGATGGGATCGGCCTAAGCAATCCTGGCTTTCAAGGGTGGTGTCAAACCCACCCAAACCTTGTATCCGGAAAAGAATAGCTGCCCAAAAGGGATCCTAGGCGCTGTCTTCATTCTACAGGCCTGAGATAAATGGTAAATGGAGGTGGTTTCCATTGACTAAGTTTTAGAGTCATCAGGGGCGCCTGGGTGGGTTAGTCGGTTAAGTGTCCGACTTTCGCTTGGGGCATGATCTCGCGGTTTGTGGGTTCGAGCCCCGCATCGGGCTCTGTGCTGACTGCCAGCTCAGAGCCTGGAGCCTGTTTCAGAGTCTGTGTCTCCCTCTCCCTCTGACTCTCCCCTGCTCACGCTGTCTCTCTCTCTCTCTCCTAGAAATAAAAAAATAAAAGAAAAAACAACATTAAAAAAATAATAAACCAGTAGGTTTAGAGTCATCAGTTATGCAACAATAGCTAACCGATACCCTAAAATACCCATGTACATACACTAAAACTTTGCACTTTTGCATGGACAACAGATTAACTTAATAATTGGGACACCTAATAATTGGGATGCTGGGTAGGTTAAGCATCCAACTTCGGCTCAGGTCATGAGCTCACAATTTGGGATTTTGAGCCCCACATCGGGCTCTGAGCTGACAGCTCAGAGCCAGCCTGCCTCTCTCTCTGCCCCTCCCCTGCTCGTGCTCTGTCTCTGTATCTTTCAAAAATAAACAAACATTAGGGGCGCCTGGGTGGCTCAGTCGGTTAAGCGTTCGACTTCGGCTCAGGTCGCGATCTCACCGTTCGTGGGTTCGAGCCCCGTGTCAGGCTCTGTGCTGACAGCTCAGAGCCTGGAGCCTGTTTCGGATTCTGTGTCTCCCTCTCTCTCTGACCCTCTCCTGTTCACACTGTCTCTCTCTCTCTCTCTCTCTCAGAAATAAATAAAACATTTTAAAAAACAAAAATAAACAGTAAAAAAATAATAAAGCTAATATTCATGGAGTGCGTACTCTATGTTCTTCCTAAAAACACAGTACAAAGTATTTCACGTACTTTATACTGAACCCTTAAGACAATCACAGGTGTAAATTATGTTAGTAACCCTATTTTTATTTTATTTTATTCTATATTTTGAGAGATAGAGAATGAGAGAGAGAGAGAGAGAGAGAATCCCAAGCAGGCTCCGCACCATCAGCTCAGAGCCTGATGCAGGGCCTGCACTCACAAACTGCAAGATTATGACCCAAAGTGAAATCAAGAGTTGAACGCTTAACTGACTGAGACACGCAGGCACCCTAATACCTTATTTTATATGTGAAGAAGTTGATGCGCAGGAGGTTTAAGTCTAAGATTCCATAACTTCTCTAGTGCCAGAACCCACACCTGTCTCCTCTCCCACGCTGCCTGCAAGACAAAATATAGGAACCACCTTTGGGTTCAGCCCTTTTAGGCCAGGCAGTGTTATGTGGCCCCTAAAACCCTGGATGTAAGGAGGCCTCATTGCTGTGACAACTACCTTAAGATTAAACTCTATGCCAGCTTCTCCTGGAAACCCATGATAACTCTATTATTTATCAATCTCTTTTCAACTGTAATATTGAAGGGAGTGATTATTATGGATTTTTTGCATTCGTGCCATATTTATTTTCTCATTTTTTAAATCCACCTCCCCAAAGGACATACAGATTTATAGTAAGTGAGATGTTCATTTCCCAAATGGAGAAGCTGAGGAACGGAGGACCCAGGACTTGCCCAAAGGCCCAGGACACATTAAGGAAGAGAAGACACCTCTGGCCTTCCTGGCCCGAGGCCCAAGTTCCCTGTGATCTAGCTACTCCCCCCAGCAGCCACCCCTAGCATACCCAACTCCTACATTCTACATTGACTGGGTGATTGTGGGGAGTTTTTCAGTATGGATGCAAGTGCAAAGGCCCTGGGTTCAAACAGACTCGAGTGTGGCTCCCAGCCCTGACTTGTATCAGTTGGTTGACCTTGGCAAGTGACTAACCTACTGGAGCCTCTGTTTCTTAAGCAACGTGGGGCTAATGAGAGACTACTTCTCAGGGTGGTTTGAAGTTTGGAAAGGAAGAGCTATATAACGTGCCCAGACCATCCAAGCACCCAGCAAATGCTACGGTAGTAGCCCCTGGCCACGCCTACTCATTGAAGAGTTTTGGTGCATCTGTCACTGTCTGAGAAGAGCAGGTGGTAGGATGTCTGAGGAATGGTTGAACCAAATGAACTTTAAGGAAAAGTCTTGAACTGGGACTCTTCCATTTTCTGGCTACCAGACTTGGAGCAAGTCCATTCCAGTCGGGGCCTCAGTTTTCTCATCTATAAAATAAAGGCGTTGGGGACATTGATTTTGACTATTTCTTCCAGATCTGAGGGCTCACTTGATATCTTGGCCGAAGGCTGCAGAAACACACATGGGAAATGGCAACTGTCCCCTGCCACACCCACCCTGCTCTCTATAGGGAACATCCCGTCACCCCTGTGACTTCAGTGGCCATGTCTGGTGTCATGTCATCCCATCCCCTGGCCCCAACTGATCGGACCAAGAATGGCAGTTGAGCCAAAGGCAATTGATGGTGGGTTGGTTGGTAACTTTGGCCCTTGGCAGGTGGGGCCAATAAATGGCCTTTTTTAGGAAGGTTGACCCACAAGTAAGAAAATGGCCCATTACCATGAGGAGGGGAAGGTGAACGGCCACAGTGATGAGGAGATTGAAGACCAGGAGCTACCTTTTATGGACCAAGCGGAAGCTAAAGTCACGAGGGAGGGGACTCTTTGAGCCCCATGAGAAAGCCGATGGGTCTGGCGAGACAAATGGAGGCATCCATGGACTTTGAGAGCCATGCCCTCCTGACCCCAGAGAGAGTAACCCACCTGGCAGCTGCCCCATGCCTCTTCGTCACTGGAAGAGCTTACAGTCAACACCCTTGCTTGCTGTTACTTGAGTAGGTTCCTGCTCTTGCAATCAATTGGAAAAAGAGGGAAGAATGGTAGTAGCCGTCATATTTTGAGCCCTTACTGCACCCCAGACATTCTTCTAAGCCCTCCCACATATACATTAATCCTTCATCCTCTCAACCACCCTATTCTATCTAGAACTAAGCAGTTTCTGTCACTCTTCCCAGGTTACTCATGAGGAAATAGCACAGAGAGGGTAAATAACTTACTGCCAGATGTACTGCTAGGAGGTGGGAGCTGGGATCCTCACCTAGATGGTCTCACTCCACAGCCAGGTCTTCGCTACTTCCTCCAAGGTTGAAGGACCAGACAGGACCCTGGGCGTGACTTGGAACAGAGAACAGCATGTAATAGTGAGCCTTGCTGGTCTGGGTGTGTTTGGCCTGAGATGCCTCACCTGGAGGGGCAGGATGGGGGACCCTTGTGTCTGGCATCAGGGCAGATGTGGCAGGGATGGGTGGTGTGTGTGCTGTTGCTGGCTGCGGCCCAGACAACCTCAGAAGAAGAAAGGAAGGAGTCAAGGTTCTACCAGACAGTCCTGCCTCAGGGGGTGGCCAGGGCCAGGCCCTGCCTCCGACATGAGTGAACATTTTACATTGGACAATTCTCTAGAAAAATGGTGTGTGGGGGTAGTGGAGGAAGCCTTCCTAAGAGCCCCCTGACAGGCGCCTATCTCCCACCCTAGCCAAGCAGGCCTAGAAATGACTCTGCTGCCACCTCAGTGCATGTGGCTGCAGGGGCCCTGCCCCCAGAATAGCCTGTGCAGTGGAGAGATGTGGAGAAGGATGATGGATTGCAGGGGAGGGGGTGGCACCGGAAAAAGACCAGCCGCTGGAGCAGAAGTGGTGGCGGTGAGTGGGGATTGTGCCTAAATAAGGGATGCTAGGAAGAAGCAGAGAGGAGAACTACCTAGGCCTTCTGAGCCACCCAGAAGTCCAGCCTGGGATTTGAGAAGCAAACAATGCAAGAGGGATGCCTCTCTTACAGAATCAGCACAGGACAGATCACGTCCTGCCCACCTGCAACCTCCTCATCCACCCCAGGCAGCCTGGAATCCCAGCTCTGAATCCCACAAGGCCCCACGGGACCAGCCCCTGCCCATCTGGCCCACCTCGTCTCCTCCTCATCCTCATCGCAGGTCATTCTCCACCTGAGCCTCCCTCTCCTCGGAGCTACTGAAGGCCCCATACTTCGGGGCCTTAATCCTCACTCAGCCCCCTGCCTGCAATGCTCCTTCCCAGCCTCTTCTCCTTGCTGCCTCCTCCTCTTCCTTACTCTTTCTGTTCAAGTGTCATTGCCTCAGAGGGGCCCCCCTGTGAAAGCTGCCCCCTCTCCCCCGCACCATTTTTAAAATTTTCCCCATTGTACATCTCCTCACTGGAACTTATTTTGTTTATTTGTTTACTTGGGTATTATCTCTCCCCCCAAACTAGAGTGTTTGAAATGTTAGAAAATCTGGGGTTCTATTTGTCCTCACCCTCTCCAAACGATGGTGGATCCTAGCACATAGTGAATGCTCAATGAGTATTTCTGCACAGAATGACTATTCATTCACAACTGGGGGTAGATGCCATTTTGGAGTGAGGAGGCTTCGGTAATGAAACAAAATCACATCTTTGGCTGTCATTGACTCATTTAACAAAGTGTTCTTGAGCACCTACCATGTGCCAAGCATCAAGCTGGGTACTGGGGACAGAGCTGTAAGTGAAATAGACCAAGGTCCCTTTGGAGTTTATGGTCAAATGCTGGAGAACACAAACAATGACAACCACAAAACAGAAAACACCAAGGCTATAGGGCAGGGGATATTGGGTGCTGCTTTAGACTGGGAGGTTGAGACAGCCGCTTTGAGGAGAAGAAACTCAGACTGGGAACAGAAGTCTAAGAAGGGGCTCATCATGTGTGGGGCTGAGGGTGGGACTGGAGAGGGGATCATGTGGGTAAACATCATGGACAAATGCCCTGGGGCGAGAAAGAGCTTGACACATGAGAACGGAGAAGGCCATTGTGTCAGGGACTGTGGAGGTGAGAGATGAGAAAATNACTGAAACAGGCTCCAGGCTCTGAGCTGGCAGTCAGCACAGAGCCCGACACAGGGCTCGAACCCACAAACCCCAAGATCATGACCTAAGCGAAAGTCGGACACTTAACCGACTAAGCCACCTAGGCGCCCCATGTAGAGAATTTTGTTCTAAGATCTGTAAGAAGTCTTTGGAAGGTTTTCATGGGGGCATTACTTGATCCTATATGTTGCTGTTGAAAAATTATCTGTGGCTTCTAGATCACAGCTACTTTTTAACAATGGAGGGCTGAGTGATGATTAGGGATTCAAGTACTACATGGGCCCAGGTCATAATAAACCTGCTTCTCTTCACCTAAGGTCTGATGGAGAAGGAGGAAGAGGAGTGTAAATAATAATAATTATTATTATTTTTATTATTATCATTTATTATTATTATTAATGGGTCTTAAGGACCCCCACCTAATTTGTGTCTGGACTTCTGACTTAGCTCCCCTTCTCTATTCTCATTCCACCCATTAAACCTCCCAAGGGGTTATTTGAATTCTTCCCAATATGGAGATCAATGGCCCATGAATGCAACAGACCCTCAGACCTTCTTTATAGACAACCTACAGCGTCCTGTCATATATGGAACAAGATTTTCCTTCTTCATGTGCCCATTCTCCTTTATTTTATTTTTTTTTCATATGCCTATTCTTTTACCTGAAACTACATCAGTGCCCCTAGGTCTCTGATGCTCTGATAAATAGCTTGGCTGTTTCTGCCTCATGTCATGTTGTTGAGAAATGCTTAAATTAGGACTCAAAAACCCAACTCAGCTAGCTTAGATGAAAAGGAATGATTTTGCCCCATCTGAATGAAAAGAACATTATGATTCAGGAAGGACTAGATCCAGGTGTTCCAACAATGTCAACAAGCTTCTGTCTCTCCAGCTCTCAGCTCTGCTTTCCTTCACTTTGTCTACATTCTCAGGCTGGCTCTTTCCAAGTGATGACAAGGATGGGCCAAAGCAAGCCCACACGTGCATCTTAGCATTCAGCTATACCAGTAGACAAAGAGCATATCCTATTTCCCAGTAGAGGACTGAAAGTCCAGAATTTTCTCTGATTGGTCTGGCTTGAGTCACAAGCTTAGCATGAACAAATTAGTGAATGGAAGGCGGAGCTTACTGTCATTGACCAGATCTAGTCACTTGCCCATTTTTGAGCTAGTGCTGGGTCTCATCAGCCTTACGTGACCACGTGGCTGAGAGTAGGATAAGAGAAGTTCTCCAACAAGGAAGAGATGGATTTTATTATCAGAAAAATGATGCTGGGCAAGCAACCCCAGGAGCCGATCAAAAGTCCTATGGTCCAGGGGGTGCTCTTGAGAAATGCATTCAGAGCACGATCTTGGCCCTCCTTGCCAAGGTCCACAGATTCCTGTCAATGGCAGGATGACACTTTCTCTCTCTAGCAAAATGCTTCATCTTTCTGTGGCACCCATTGCTAAAGAAGGATACGGGGGATATAAATAAGACTCATGGATATGAATGAGGACTCGGAGGCCAGACTGCCTGCATTTAAATCCTGGCTTCCCTTCCTTACCAGCTGAGAAACCACAAAAGTTCTTTACTAGCTCTGTCCCCCAGTTTCCTCATCCCTAAAGTAGAGGTAGTAACAGTACTTGCCTTGTAGGCTTGTTGAGAGAAGTAAGTTAGTGCATGTGAAATGTTTCAGATAGTGCTGAGCACAGAGAAAAGCCTCAGCAGGAGTTGCTGCTCTAATCCTGTAATCATGGTCTTGCTTTTTGGAGAGTCTTAATTCCAGTGCCCCAGTCTCAAGGCCACGTTCATCTTTTTTCCCAGTGGACTTTGGAGTCTTGGTGTAAATCAGACCAATTGAACAACTGCTTCCATCCCCCAGGGCTCCACAGGGGAACGTGGGGATACCTAATGTTCACACTGAGCACTTACTATGTGCCAGACACCATTCTAAGCAATTGATATAGACTATCTCATTCTTTTCCAACAGAAAAGCCATAAGGTATGAACTATTTTTAGTCCCATGAGGTTCATAAAGGTGAAGTAACTTTCCTAAGATCATACAGCAGGTAGGTGTGCAAACCTGAATGCATGTAGATGAGATGAACTCATACAACACCAGTGACCCTCCCCCCGCCCCGGGCTCCCATATTAGTTTTTTAATTTCCGACCCGCCCAGCCAAGGTCTCCATTCCAGTGATGGTAAACACAGAGACCCCTGTGTTATCACAGACACTTCCCTCCCCTCTCCAGACAGAAGCTCCTGGTGACAGCCCTGTCCCGGCCTCCAGACACACAGACACTATTTATACCAGTGCCTGCAGGAGGAAGGGGTGGGATGAACTTGACCTGTCGCCAAGCTCGAGGTCCTTTAGTAAGGTGGTTCTCACCAAAGGTGGATTAGATGCCAGGATGAGATGAAGTAAATGAATAAAGAATGAATAGGGTGATTATTCTTCTGCATTTCTAACCCAAAGCTTAGGTGCACATCCAGCTCGGTACTCCACTGTCCCCATGTGGCCATTTGTAAAATGGCAGGATCAACGGTCTCCAATTTTTAGTGTGAAAATGTTTAAACATGCAAAAGAATACAGGGAACAGTATAATTAACCCACTATGTATATCCTTTGTTTAACAATTATTCGAAATTTTCTGATTTTGCTTTATCTTTTTAAAATTTCAAATGAATCACTGGCATTGTGACACTCTACTGTGAAAGACATCAGCATCTATCTCTAAAAATCATTATCTGCTACATAATGACAATCCCATTGTCAATCTGATCAAATTAAGGAGAACTTCTCGGTATAATGCAATGCCTAATTCATATTCAAAATTCATTGACTGTTCTAAAAATTTTCTTTGAAAGTTTAGTTTATTCAAATCAGGGTCTAAACAAGGGTCTAAGGGAGTTCTGTCCATTACGTCTTTGTTATTCTAGACCAGTGACTTCTGCTCATGACCTGTCGAAGAACTCCTATTCATTTTCTTTCTCCATGGTCTGAATATGTCTGGTTGCTTTCTCAGTCTGTCAATTCCCTGGTTGCTATCCCTCATGTTTGTGTTATAAACTAGAAGTTGGATCTAGATGTTTTGTGAGAATCAGTTTCACCCTTTTTTGCAACAATGCTCCCAATATGAGGTGTGCTTCATATTGTATCACATCTGGATGTGCTTGCTATTTGGTACCCCCTTTTAGAGATCAGGTGGATTCTCACTCATCCCTCCACTGAAAAGCTGCATTTTCCCTATGAACAGCAAGCAAACTGTGGTCTGATCATTTGGAACCTGATAAATAATCCAGTTCTATTAGTTTTTGACAACTTCCTTATTTGGGAACACAATAAGATGCTCTAGGCTCATCTCTCACACCTCTTCTGCCCCGGACCTCAAATCAGCCATGTCTCCAAACAGCCCAGACTCCTTTCCATGGGAATAGTATTTAGAGACCACAGTCCATGCACTAGTAAGCAGTGGAGCTGAGATTGGAATCTGGGCAGCCTGACTTCAGCGCTGGTGCTCAACCTCTATGCCCGCTGGTTGATAATATGCATTGGTGACAATGACAGTAATAATTATGACTGTTAGTCGTCTTGCCATGGCCAGCCACTCACTGTCAAATGCCCTGTAGGTGCTTCCCAACATTTAAAAAAATATTTAACGTTTATTTATTTTTAGGGGAGAGAGAGAGAGAGAGATTAAGTGGGGCAGGGGCAGAGAGAAAGAGGGAGACACAGAATCTAAAGCAGGCTCCAGGCTCTGAGGCGTCAGCACAGGGCCTGACGTGGGACCTGAACCCACGAACCATGGGATCATGACCTGAGCCGAAGTCAGACACTCAGCTGCCTGAGCCACCCGGGTGCCCCTTCCCAACATGTAAAAAACATAATTGCTATGGCACTCTCAGCGGTAGGCATTATTATTGTTACCTTGCAGAAAAGGAAACTGAGGCTCTGAAAGAAAAGTGGCTTACGGGGCGCCTGGGTGGCTCAGTCGGCTGAGTGTCCAACTTCAGCTCAGGTCATGATCTCACAGTTCATGGGTTCGAGCCCCGCGTCAGGCTCTATGCTGACAGCTCAGAGCCTGGAGCCTGCTTCAGATTCTGTGTCTCCCTCTCTCTCTGACCCTCCCCTGCTCACACTGTCACTATCTCTCTCTCTCAAAAATTAATGAAACATTAAAATTAAAAAAAAAAAAGAAAAGAAAAGTGGCTTAGGTAAGATCACATGGTAAATGGAAGAGCATGGGTGCAAACTGGGGTCTGTATTAACTCTCAGCCCTGCCCCTGAGACGCTAAAGACCAAATTCGTCGGTGAGAATTCTGTCTTTGGTGATTCCTACCCTTTCCCCTTCCATTCTTTCCTTGTTTTGCTCCCTTTGCCCAAGTACTCCCTGTATCCAAGGGCCCCAGAGCCCTGATGCTAGTTTGTTATCTTCCCAGCCGATACACCCCGTGAACACTTGTGGGGACCATTCTATTAGCTGTGCTAGGGCATGGATGGTCTTGTTGGGAGAAAGTAATTTCCATGGAGTGTCTTTGAGGTAAAACCTGCTTTAGCACCCCCAGAGGAACATTCAACTTTCCCAGGAGGCTCTGAGAATCCAAATAGCCTTTGAGAACCAAAGAATTGGAGCTTGAGTGGGGAATGTGTGTCCAGATATCATGATGGATGGTGGAGGCACAAGACTCAGCTACACATCCTTCAATTTCTTCCGGTGGATGGCTACATCCGTGTAAGGAGGAACGGCTGGAAGCCTACAGAAAGAATTGCATACGAGTTGCTCTTCACAAGGACTGTCATGCCCCTGGGACCCATAAAGTCTGGCACCAGATCAGAAGCAGAGTGGAGATAAGTTTTTGGATCAGAGAGCAGCAGAAGACTACTATGGGGAAGAGGAGGGGCCCATGAGCCTAGGGCACCCCCCTGGCAGGGAGCTCTGAAGCCAAGCTCTAGGCATGCAAAAGATTCCTGGGGAGAGCCGCCATGGTTTTTGCTCACTGAGGAGATTAGCCATTGTTACTATGTGACAAACCACTCCTGAACTTAGTGGTTTCAGATAATCCACATTTATTATTTACCATGAGCCTGTGGGTGGGTATGTTGAGCAGATTTCTGGTCAGAGCTGGCTGAGCTGATCTGTAGGAAGGCAGGTGACTTGGCTGGGGCTGGATAGTCTAGGATGGCCTCACTCCCATCTCTTGTAAGTGGCTCTGTGTCAGCCGGGGTGACGAACATAACTTGGCCACCTGTCTCATCATCCACGGAGTTGTTAGGGCTCGTTCACGTGGCGGTTTTTCCAAGAGCAGTAAGACAGAGGGGAAGCTCCACCGCGCAGGCGCTTTTCAAGCCTCTGCTTACATCACCTTTGTCAATGTTGTAGTGGCCAAAGCAAGCCCCATGACCAAGCCCAGATTCGAGGAGCGGAAAAACAGATTCACGTCTTGGTGGAAGGAGTCATATCATAAAGAGGTGTGGATATAGGAAGAGGAAGAATTTACAGCCATTTTTGCAATCTGCATGTTTACAGAGAGCCATTCCCTCTTCCACTGCCAACGTTACCCCAATGTTCATTTGGAGCATCTACCACCCACCCCCAACTCAGACCTAGACAATCTGAGGCACAGTGATTGATCTAAAGATGAGCATGTGATCCAATTCTGGCCAATGAGATTCAACCTGGTGCTTTGGTGGGAGACTACTGGGAATGAGGTTTTTCTTTCTGCTCAGACAGCTTTGCTAGCGGAACATAGTCTCCGAGCTTCCGGAGGCCGAGTTTGCTGCCGCATCGGGGAAGGCTGCCTGGGCATTCAGACAACACTGACGAAAGCAGATATGAAGCCTTAAGAGAGACTGAGAAGAAAGAAAAGAGACCAATCTGCTAACACTTGGATCAGGCCACACCTGAATACCTACTGCTGGACTTCCTGTTTACATAAACTAATACATGCCTTTTTTTGATTAAGACATTTTGAGTTGCCTTCCTAACTCAACATTTGTAACAAAAAGAATACCAAGTAATACAGCTTCCTCTCTTAAAGTTCCTCCTCTCTGATCTCAAAGCTCTTCCCATCTTTAGACCTTCACTTGGGCAGATATTCTCTGTCTAGTTTATTGCTCGTGAGCTCTGCCTGGACCAGAGGGCCTGCAGGAAGCTCTCAGTAAACATTCATTGAAAGCATCCATTGGAAGGGCTGAGACCCCTCCTAAGAAGAGGCTATCATGACAGGCAGGTAATCAGTCTTAGGGAGAAGGTTCCAGAGGTTGTGGTCTAACAGGCAAGTGGAGCAGATGATAGACACAGTCTGTCAATGTAAACTAGGCCCTGCTGGCCCTGGGGGCTGGGGGCCCAAGGTGGGGGGAGCTGGAAACTGGTGAGAACAAGCTAGGGTGGAGTCTGCAGCAGTAATCATGGGGCCCACAGCACTTTCACCTCCTCCTGACCACTGCCAAACTGGTCAGTTCCCGCTGATTGGTACTTTTATTCTTTCTGAGGAGCCTGAAATTAAGTCCTCCATTAAGAGCAACCTTGGGCTGCACGTAGCCCCGGTTCCAGGAAAAGCTTCAGCTGAAGCCAAGCTGAAGCCACCCTGGGACCACCGTCGGATCAGCCAATCAAAAGAAATGTGTAACATTCCTGTGGTCTGAGTCAGGGCTGGGAACTGTAACATTCCTGTGGGCTGAGTCAGGGCTGGTAACTGCTGATAGTTACTTTGTACAAACTAGCCAATCACTCACTGCCTGCCTAAACCCCACGTAGGCCCTTTGAACTCACCTCATAATTGGTCATTTTCAAAGGATTCCCAAAGGTCATGACTGAGTCCCACCAAAAGTAATGAACACCTCACAGATACTGAATGGTTAAAACTGTAACCATGGGTGCTGCACAATTATGACTGGTGCTTATGTGATGATGCAATACGTACAATGTGCGCACTGTAACACCCCCGTCCCTTACCCCATAAAAACCCTGCTCACTATTGTTCGGGGCTTCACCTTGCTGCCACTGCGCCGGTTGACGGATGAGCCTCTGCTTGAGCTTGTAATAAAGACCCTTATGTACTTGTATCGGTGTCGGCTCCTTGGAGGTCTCTGGGGACTCGAGATTCGGGCACAACATTTCACCACTAAAATCCTTTATTACCCAGCAACTAGAGTGACCTTTCGAAAACGTAAGTCAAATCATGTTACCTCCCTGCCTAAAGCCATCCAAGGGCTTCCCTCTGTGCTGACAACAGCATAGTAACAATGTCAGCTGATATTCACGCAGGGCTGATTAGTTGCCAGGCACTGTTCTAGGCACCTTACTTACAATAGTTCTTGTAATTCTCATAACATCACTGTAAGGCAAACGCTATTATTAACATCCCCGTTTTACAGATGAGAAAACTGAGGTGTGGAGAGGTTCAATAACTAGCCTGAGCCAATTTGTCAAAAATGAATAAACTTAAGGGGCGCCTGGACGGCTCACTCGGTTAAGCGTCCCGCTCAGGACATGATCTTGTGGTTCTTGAGTTTGAGCCCTGCTTCGGGCTCTGTGCTGATAGCTCAGAGCCTGGAGCCTGCTTTGGATTCTGTGTCTTCCTCTCTCTCTCTGACCCTCCTCCGCTCACTCTGTCTCTCTCTCTCTCTGAAATAAATAAAACATTAAACAATTTTTATAAGATGAATAAGCTTTAAAAAAAGTATTTGTTGAATGAGTGAATGAAAGCATGCATGCATGTTGGGTAGCAGTGACAAGTGGCAAGAGTCTGGCCCGAGTAACACAACTGATGACTTGGGGCCATGAGGCCTAATGCAGTGAAGGCCCACATAAAGCAGTGGGCGAGTGCTGAGTTAAACTGACAGACTGGGTGGTATGATGGTCAGCTTCCCATTTGGATAATGGGCATTCTTATTCTTGCTTGGTTGGTGAGACTATAAACATATAAATGCATTAGTATAAATCAGCCTTTTTGGCAAATGATTTATTACTAGCTGTCACAGTTTTACAAGGGCACACATATTGACCTAGTAGTTCCATTGATAGGGAAGCATCCCCAGATATCTTAGCCCAAGTGTGCCAAGATGTATATAGATGGTGTGTTCACTGCAACTCTTTGCAATAGTGAAAAACTGGAAATAACCTAAATGCTCCACAGAAAGGGAGTAATAAATTGTGGTACATCTGTTATTGACTTTGTAGCTAAGAATGAGATAAATATACACATATTAATATGGAGAGATCTTAAGATGTGTGGTTAAATAAAGAAACAGAAAAACTCAAGTTGACAAAGCTATGCATTTAATTTAATAACATTGGAGGGGGGAACACCCGTATCTATACACCTGCCTAGGAAATATCAGAAAGTAAATATCTGAAAGAGTTAGGGTGGTTGTCCCTACAGGAAAACTGTTTTGTTTTTTTTTTTTTTTTAATTTGAGAAAAGAAAGCACTCCTGTTTAAAGTCCAGAGGCCCTATTTGTAGTCTGGGCAATGACACTGTATGACTCAAGGAAACTCTATTCACTTTTTTGAGTCTAACTTCTCTCTTGTGTTAACTAACAATGGTAACATTCACCTCTCAGTCTTGTGATGGGGTGACATGAGATAATAGATATGAAAACACCTGCTCAGAGAAGGGACGGGTCACTATAGCAATCATGGAGGGCGACGTGAGGAGGAGGCAGAAGCCTGGACCTTGAGAGGTTTGGCAAGGTCCGGATTTGGCTTGATTCCTGACTGTTTTTTCCTAACATTCAACGGGCATTTGTTTATCAAGGGTCTTCTGCAAAACCTAATGTGGGCTTTTTAACCATTGACCTGCCCTGAGAGGCAAAGGGGAGGCTTGGAGCGTGCGCAGTGAGGGCGTCTTGGCTGCGCCCCGCCCATGTACTACAACTCCCAGCAGGCTTCGCGCACGCCTCAGGCGCGGCGCACACTGCTGACGTGTCACCGTAGCGCGGGGAATTTCGAGTATCGGTGGAGCGCGGGGAGGCCAGTGGGTGACGGACCCCCCAGCCTACTTAGGAGAAACGATGGACTCCCAAGTGGAGTCTCGGTGGCCGCCAGGCCTGGCAGTCATGAAGGTGAGTGCTCGGGGGAGGTTGGGGGCACCCGGGCGTCCAGGAGGCCAGTCCCGCCTTGAGAACAAGAAGGGATGTGGTGTGAGCCTCCAGGTGGGCCAGGGAACCCGCTTCGGCTCTGCCGCCGAGCGACCTGGTAGATTTGGGCCTCTTGCCGAGAAGTGACGGGGTCAGGCCTCGGTCCCGTGTGGGGAGCTTAGGTTGGTCGTCTATGGAACCGGGTATTAAGCGGCTCAGTCACAGCAAGAACAATGGCCTCGGGAAAAATAGTCCAAACAGTGAAAACGACAGTGACAACTAATCCTTTCCGAGGGCCTGCTACTTGTCAAGCGTTGTGTGAACTCTCGTAGTACATTAGTGACACGGGCATGATTGGGTTTGGACCCTGCATCAAAACACACTTATTTAATCATCTAGCAAAACAGGTCTTCTCCTTTACGTTCTTTCGTTTCTTCTAACTTACCTGGCGCTGATTTGCCCTAACTCCTCCCTGACTTGCCCAAACTCCTAACAGTTGTGCGTCCCTTTTATTTATTTTTTTAAAAATTTTAAGTGTTTTTTTAATTTATTTCTGAGAGAGAAAGAGACAGCGTGAGCAAGGGAGGGTCAGAGAGAGAGGGAGGCACAGAATCCGAAACATGTTCCAGGCTCTGAGCTGTCAGCACAGAGCCTGACGCGGGGCTCGAACCCAGGAACCGTGAGATCATGACCTGAACCGAAGTCGGAGGCTTAACCGACTGAGCCACTCAGGCGCCCTTGTGCGTCCCTTTTAAACAAAATCAGAGTTCAGGCTCGGCATTCGCCTTTTGTTTCATTGTATTGTTTCACTTAAGTAACTTTTTTTTTTTTTCCAAGTCATTCTAGTTCCATTTACTATAGTGGGAGCCCTGGATTCCTTCTGTGCTTGATCAAGAGCAAATACACTTTGCTGTGCTAGCTAAGAATCAGTTGCTTGGTTTTTCTTCTTGCTCTGCAATTATGTATTTCTTTTTGTGTGCAAGATCACGTTCTAGTTGATATCCCTCAGTTCTGTAAATTTGGGGATTATGGGATCTGCCCCACTGACTGATAAGAATGACTTTGAGGATTAAGTGAGGGGAGTTGGGGGATAATGCCTTGTTCTTCTTGCTGTCATCGGCGTCATCTACAGAGCTTGGGGACTTGAGATAGCCCGGGGGTGAAAAGCTGACATTGTGGAAGGATCTAGGAAAGATGTGGTTTTGGAGTTGTGGTGGCCTTGGCACAAAGGTACAGTGGAGAACATAGATTTGGGTTCAGTGGTCCTGGGTTAAATCTGGTCTCTGGCTTTTATTTAACTGTGTGATCTTGAGTCAGCTACTTAACCTACATGAGCCTGACTTTCTTCAACTATAAAGTGAAGACAGTGAGTTGATGTGTGTGGGTAGGGATCCTGTCTGCCTTATTTACTGTGCTTGCTCAAAGATTATTTGCTGATTGATTGAAGGCAGTATCTGGAAGGTACTAAGCATTCAATTCATGTGTCTTTATTATTATCATTAGCACTTAACATATGTAAAGTGTTCCACCCCTTTTTATTTGTTGTTGGGAAGGTTGATTTGGATAAAGGATTAAAAGCTTTGTAGCTTGTAAAGCTTTTTGCTTTGTAGATTTAAGCATATTTTACCTATTAGTACGACTTCCACAGTGTTCTTTAGAGGCAGGTTCCTTGTCTTCTCCAGATTTGATGTTTCACCCTGGCACTGAATATAGGGTTCAGCACCCGAGAGTGTTCAACGATGGGGTTTACTGAGCCCATATTAGAATCGTGGTGGAAAGCCAGCCCCCTCCAGCATTTTCTTTTCTATTTTTCTAATAGATCTTTATTTTATTTTATTTTTATTGTTTGTACCTCTTAATACTCTTCATTTTGCTCTTCCCCCATCCACCTCCCCACTGGCAACTACCAGTTCTCTATATTTAAGAGTCTGTTTTTTGTTTGTTCATTTGTTTTGTTTTTTAGATGCTACATATAAGTGAAATCATATGGGTATTTGTTTTCCTCTGTCTGACATATTTCACTTAGCATGTTACCCTCTCAGTCCATCCATGTTGTCACAAACGGCAAGAACTCATTTTTTTATGCTTACTAATATTACATTGTATCCATGTACCATACCTTTTCTGTGCATTCATCTATCCATGGATGCTTGTGCTGCTTCCATACCTTGGCTTTTGTAAAAAATGCTGCAATAAATGTAGGGATGCGTATGTCTAGTAGTGGAATTACTGAATCATACAGTATTTTTGTTTTTAATTTTGTGAGGAAGCTCCATAGTGTTTTCCACATTGGTTGCACCAATTTACATTTCTACCAACTGTGCAGGAGGGTTCCCTTTTCTCCACGACCTCACTAACACTTGTTATTTCTTGTCTTTTCGGTACTAGCCATTCTGACAGGTGTGAGGCGATATGGTGGTTTTGATTTGTATTTCCTTGATGATGAGTGATGTTGGGCATCTTTTCATGTGTCTGTTGGCCACCTGTATGTCTTTGGAAAAATGTCTATTCAAACTCTCTGACCATTTTATAACTGGATTATTTGGGGGGGGGGTTGGTGTTTATTTGTCTAAGTTCTTTATATATTTTAGATCTTAACTCCTCATTGGATAGATCATTTGCAGATATCTCCCCTTCACTGAGTTGCCTTTTTGTGTTGTTGATGGTTTCTTTTACTGTGTGAAAGCCTTTTATTTTGGTGCATTCCCAGCACTTGATGTTTGCTTTTATTTCCCTTGCCTGAGGAGACAGATCTATATAAATTTGTTGCTAAGGTGATGTCCAAGAAATTGCTGCCTAGGTTTTCTTTTAGGAGTTTTATGGTTTCAGGACTCACATTTTAGTCTTTAATCCATTTTGAGTTTATTTTATGTATGGTATAAGAAAGTTCTCTAGGGGCGCCTGGGTGGCTTAGTCGGTTAAGCGTCCGACTTTCGCTTAGGTCATGATCTCGCGGTTCGTGGGTTCGGGCCCCGCGTCGGGCTCTGTGCTGACTGCCAGCTCAGAGCCTGGAGCCTGTTTCAGTCTGTGACTCCCTCTCTCTCTGACCCTCCCCTGCTCACGCTGTCTCTCTCTCTCTCCTAGAAATAAATAAAACTTTAAAAAAAAAAAAAAGAAAGTTCTCTAGTTTTGTTCTTTTGCATGTAGCTGTTCAGTTTTCCCAGTACCATTTATTGAAAAGACTTGCGTCCTTTGTTGTAGATTAATTGACCATATAAACCGTGTGAGTTTATTTGTGGCCTCTCTCTCTTGTTCCATTGATCTATGTGTTTTAATCCCTTTATAGTATATTTGCCAATTTGTCATTTAGTCTTTGCTTGAACTGTTCCAGGGACAAAGAATTAGCTGCTCCCAGAAGCTGTGTTTGAAGTTCTTTCTTACTTTGTGTAGAGATCTGTCTTTAAATTCCAATAACCTAGGAGCCATGGACAGACTTTTGTATCTGGAATTATTGATACAATTTTTGTTTGTATGTGTTTTTCTGGGAAGAGAGTTCATAACTTTTATCCATATTAAAAAAATTTTTTTATGTTATTTCGAGAGGGAGAGAGAGCAAGAGCAAGCACAAGTGGGGAAGGGGCAGAGAGAGGGAGACACAGAATCGGAAGCAGACTCCAGGCTCTGAGCTGTCAGCACAGAACTACCGCGGGGCTCGAACTCACAAACTGTGAGATCATGACCTGAGCCGAAGTCGGCTGCTCAACCGATGAGCTACCCAGGTGCCCCACTTTTATCCATATTTTTAAGGGGACCTGTGACCAAAAAAACTTAAGAACCTTTTCTCTAGTTATTAAGTCTTTTCACTCACTCCCTACTTCCCCCGTCCACTTCCCCCTCTTCTCTCTAAGTTGAAGAAGTCCTGGAGCTTCCACCTGACCACTCTGTCTAGTGCACTGCATGTTAGTTACCATCTTGAAGTGGCAGGAATAGAAGTTTTTGCAAGAATGTTACAGCTCATCTGATACAGTATCACCTTCCACAAACTTCGCTCAGCACCTGTCAGAACCACTCCTCCATAAAAGAGTGTATGGTTCTTAGAAAAAAGCACAATAGAGTGGATGCCCGGACTCTGACTTCCAGCCCTGTCTCTGTTCTTAACTGGTTTTCAACACAGTCTTCTAGTGGTTGGTGTCTGTGGTAGCTTACCATCAAAAGTGATAGAAGATTTTGGTATTTTAATGTCTATTTCCTTGGATTTATAGCAATAGGAATTTCTGGTTTTGATGGATTATAAATGGAGTATGTGTATACAGTAGAAAAAATTAAAATTCAGATTAAGATAAAAGAGAAAATGAAAGTTACGCATCAACCTGCCATCCAGAGGTAACCACTGTTTAATGTTTTCTCCTGTTTTCCTTCAGTTTTTCTTGTGTGTGTATGATGCATATATGCATTTAAATTTTGGGAACACTTTGGAGTCAACTTCTTGGGTTTGATTCAGTCACTATAAGCACAGTAGGCTTCGTCTTTAAAACTGGGATATAGATACTATAGACTTCATAAGATTATTAGGGAGATTAAACTGTATAGTTCTACTGTAATGTATTATAGATTTGTTCTCTGATTTTTTTTAAAGTTTTTATTAAAACATGAACATTTTCCCATGGCATTAATTATTCTTTGAAAGTGTGTGTGTATGTGTTTTCTTAATTTTTTTTTTTTGTTTTATGTATTTCTGAGAGAGAGAGCATGAAAGGGGAGGGTCTCCCTCTCTCCTGCCCCTCCCCTGCTTACACTCTGTCTCTCTCTCAAAAATAAATAAATATTAAAATACATATATATAGGAAATGGAAAGTAAAAGTCCCCCTTCCTACCTGTTCCTTATCTGTCCAGTGTTCTGACCCCTGTTACCATTATTTATTACATAATATGTATCTTTTCAGAATTTCTTCATATGTATACAAGGTAAAAATAGAATACATATTTATTCTGCCCTCTCTTTTTAACAAAAAAAGTAGTGTACCTTACTTCCTCTTTGCACTTAGCTTGGCAGTCTTTCCATATCGGTACATGAGAGAGCTCCTTTTTTTTTTTTCTCTCTTAAATATCTGCTCAGCATTCTTTTGAATGCAAAATAACACTTTATTTTATTTTTAATTATTCTTAATGTTTTTATTTATTTCTGAGAGAGAGAGAGACAGCGTGAGCAGGGGAGGGTCAGAGAGAGAGGGAGACACAAAATCCGAAGACAGGCTCCAGGCTCTGAACTAGCTGTCAGCACGGAGCTGGACGCGGGGCTCGAACCCACGAAGCGTGAGATCACGACCTGAGCTGAAGTCAGATGCTTAACCGACTGCACCCCATATTTTATTTTAAATGATTTAGAAGATTCTGGGTTGCAAGAATAGATCCTTTCCTGTTTGGATTGCATCCCAGGCCGCAGCACATCCATCCGACTTCCCAGGCTAACCGCTGCCTTACCTCTGCTGCCACTGGCGCCAGCCCCTGCCAGGGCTTCCTTGTTGCCTCCCGCCCCTAGTAACTGACATGTGGTGTCGTGCAGAAACATCGGGCCGACGACTGCCCAGAGGGTGCCGGGAGTTTAGGGCTGGCGTGACTCATCCCCGGCATGTGTGTGCCTCTCCATTTGTGAAGAGCTTTAACTGGATAATCTCGAATGTTTGACTTTAATAGTCTCTCATTTTGTTCTTAACCTGTGTGGTGAATGGCGGTTGGTACCTTTTACCCAACAGTGGCTGTAGGCCAGGGAATGGGGTTTGAAGGGGAGGAAGCTTTGAGTAAGAGCCGGAAGCACACGGGAGATGGAACAGGAGTGGAGAGGCCCTTTTGTGAAGGGTTGCGGAGCCGACAGGAGCAGGAATCTGTGGTGCCCCTTTACCTGTCTAAAGCGTTTTCCATCACCTGGCATTTGAATGTGTAAGTCATGGGGGGGAGGGGAGGTTTTTCTCCATTTGTCAAGATCGCTTGCAGTTTATGTGGAGTTAATTTTGGGTTTGTATATTCATAAAGAGTATTATTAAATTTTTTTTTAATTTTTTTTTTTTTTTTAAAGATGGAGAAAGAGTTCTGTGGCAGACGGTCCAGTCTTGGTGTCTATCTGATAGGTATATGTGTATTTTTGCATTTCAGACAATAGATGATTTGCTGCGGTGTGGAATTTGCTTTGAATATTTCAACATTGCAATGATGATTCCGCAGTGCTCCCATAACTGTAAGTATGCATTGTCGTTGTGAGTTAGTACGAGTGTGATTTTCATATAAGGTAGTGTTAACACAAAGGTAAGCACTCATTCATTTCTTACGTTAGCTTCTCTGTCTTGAAGTTTTCAGAAATTATTTTCTGCCATCTTCCTCTTGGATTTTTTTTAAAGCAGAAAATTATTATATTTCAACACACAACTTCTATACAACCAAAAAGTAAAACATCACTGTAAAACATTGTTGAGAAAACGTATTATTTCATTTGCAATGCTTGGCGGATAGTTAACATCCTTAGTCGCAAATGATCTCTTAGAAACCAGTGACAAAGACATTAATATTCCAAGGGATATGAAAAAAAAAGAACACAGAGGAAAATGAAGTAGCAAATAACTAGTAAGGTTTAAGGATGTATAAAGATGATTGAAGTGAACAATAACAGAAGAGAAGCAATTACTTTGTAATATCACATTGTCAAAGATTAAAACACTGACATCTAATGTTTGTAGTGTTTTAGAAAACAGAAATCATAATCATGTGGGGGAGGGCAGGATTGATGACAATCTAAACTGTTTTGGGAAATCTGCACTTTTGACTCAAAATACTAATTTTGGATATCTTTATTTCCAATAAAGTGAAACTACTGGGACTATTTCAACAGATTAATTGGAGAAATTCACAATAATTTATGTATCAGCATGTTCACTGCATAAAAATCTGTAGCTAACATAGGGGCCCATAAGACTATTTGCATATCAGTTTATCAGTATACCCCAAAAGGATAGGCACAAAACTCCATTAACAGATAATGTTGTGGAGTGGAGTTAGAAAGGAAAAAAACATTTAGGAAGTAAAAATACTATTCTTTACAAACTTCTGTGTCCTCTAAAATCTGGAAAAAGATAACTTTTTATGAATCAATTTTAAATTTACCCTATGATAAGTGAAAATTATAAATATGTGCACTTAATACTTACGGGAATACTGAAATGAAGCCTTATAATCATACCATCAGGAACTTGTCTGTATAATAACATCTCCATCATTCAAGCTCCCAGTGTTTATGAAAAAAATTTTTTTAATGTTTATTTGTTTTTGAGACAAAGAAGACAGATGGTGAGTGGGGTAGAGGCAGAGGGAGAGGGAGACAGAATCCAAAGCAGGCTCCAGGCTCTGAGCTGTCAGCACAGAGCCCAACACGGCGCTCCAACTCACGAACTGTGAGATCATGACCCAAGCTGAAGTCAGATGCTTAACCAACTGAGCTGCCCAGGTGTCTCTCAAGCTCCCAATATTTAGTCCAATATCAATAATGAGAAGAGTCAGCCTGTCTGATTACAGTTCTTTCCAGGGACACTCTGGGTAGCTTTCAAACGTGAGCATTCTCGGTCCAGTTTTTCTTTTCTTTTCTTTTTTAACGTTTATTTATTGTTTATTTTGAGAGGGAGAATGGGGAGGGGCAGAAAGGGGGAGGGAGAGAATCCCAAGCCGGCTCCGCACTGTCAGTGCCGAGCCCCATGTGGGCCTCGATCTCCCAAACTGAGATCGTGACCTGAGTCGCAGTCAAGAGCCAGATGCTTAACTGACGGAGCCACGCAGGTGCCTCTCAGTCCAGTTTTTCTGATCTGTGAGGACCGTCCACTCCAGTACATGAAAGAGGAGTATCCCCACATTATGAAGACTGTCCTTTGGATTTGAAGATAGTGGCAGAAGCAATAGCATCAGTTTCACATGTCGTCAGTACTCATTTCACCAAGGGTTATTCCTGGGACCAGAGACGGGAGTGAAGAACACCTGAATATCGCCAACAGAGGTCTGGCGGTACCAGTTCTTGCAATTACAAGCAAAGATGGCAAAAGTGTGTTTTCCTGAAACTATCATCTCCTGTGGTTTCCAGTTAAGACTGACGAAGTAGGAAAGTCCATAGGACCAGGAATATTCCTGATGTCAGCTGTCCTCAGATTATCTGTAAATCTCTTCCTTTTATCATGTTCATCTCCAATACCATCTTCTCCCATGTTTTTTTGCATCTCCTCTTGGATATTTTTATACCTTTTATAACATTACAGCAATAAAGATTTTGTCACTATATGTGGTTCTTTATTTACCAAGCACTTTTAGATGTTAAATTTCAGAATTTTTGCTGTGTAACAAGGTAACGTATGGATAGTTCAATCATGTAGTCCTTGGCATGAATATATAATTCAAAGTTTAAAAATATGTTCAAAGTTTAAAAATCCCAGTGGGAGAATGCTACCACTGAAGAGTATTACACTTAACTTGCTGTGTGATTGTGATTTTAATATATTGAGATTTGCTTGTACTTCTATGAGTCTCTTATGTATTTTTTATACTGCAGCTTAAGGCATTTCATGCATAGAGGTGAGCCTGTCCTTGGTTAGGAGCTGGCCATCCAATTAACGGGTTGTTCAGGTTCATGATCTTTGTTGTCCTCTATTTTCAATTGATTTGTCTTAGAAGGTTAAAGACCAGGTAGGCTTAAAAATGGTTTTGGTGGATAGTAGTAGCTTCGGTGAAAAAGTTTCTGTAGCAGAGACGTCAGAGGGTGGTGGTGGCGGCAACATGGGCATTAGAGGTGTACTTAGGCTTGACTCTTGACCTCCCTCCCTTACCAGGCAGGTTAATTTGCAAATGCTAATGTTTCTTCCAATGTAAAAATTTGACGAGTAATTTGTACTTTAAAAGGTGACTGTGAAGGGGCATCTGGGTAGCTCAGATCTGTTGAGGCTCAGACTCTTTTTTTTTTTTTTAATTTTTAATGTTTTATTTATTTTTGAGAGAGAGAGAGACAGCATGAGCAGGGGAAGGTCAGAGAGAGAGAGGGATATAGAATCTGAAGACAGGCTCCAGGCTCTGAGCTAGCCGTTAGCACAGAACCTGATGCGGCACTTGAACCCACGAACCGAACCGTGAGATCATGTCCTGAGCTGTAGTTGGACACTTAACCAACTGAGCCACCCAGGTGCCCCAAGCCTCAGACTCTTGATTTCGAATCAGGTTTGTGAGATTGAGCCCTGTGTTTTGCTCTAAGCTGACAGCCCAGTGCCTGCTTGGGATTCTCTCTCTCCCTCTTTCTGCCCCTCTCTCATTTTCATGGGCGCACACACACACTCTCTCTCAAAATAAGTAAATAAACTTAAAAAAAAAAAGATGATTATGAAAACTAAATGTGCAGAGCCCACTGTCTGGCATGATGTATATGGGCCCTTAATAACTGTCAGTTCTTTTCTAGAGTAGATTCACTTTAGTTACCGAGATAAGTTTTAAGAATTATTTCTAAATATGAGTTAAAATAATCTTTAGGTATAATTCACATATAATAAATTACATCCATTATAAGATGTAACGTGTACAAGCACCAGTGAGGTTTGACAAAGGTGTTTACCATGTAACCAGTATAGTTAAGATACTGTACATTTGTATCTTCCCCATCTTAGTCTACATGGCTTTAGGTAATAATGTGTGTGTGTTTTCCCGGACTCCCTTCTGTTCCACTGTTCTCTGTTTTGATCCTTGTGCTAATACCACACTGTCTTAATTACTGTACCTTTGTAGTAAGTCTTGATGTCAGACATTTTAAGTCCTCTCATTTTGGTTTTATTTGGACCTTTTAGGATCTTTGCATTTTATGTGCATTTTCTTTCTTTTTTTAATGTTTATTTATTTTGAGAAAGATAGCATGCACTCTGAGTGGGGAAGGGGCGGGGGGGGAGAGAGAGAGAAAGAGAGAGAGAGAGAGAGAGAGAGAGAGAGAGAGAGAGAGAGAATCTCAAGCAGGCTCCGCACACATGGAACCTTTAGCACAGATTGTCTATGGGGCTCAATCCCACAAATGGTGAGATCATGACCTGAGCTGAAGCCAAGAGCCTGATGCTTAACTGACTGACACATCCAGGCACCCCCTACCTTTTTGTTTTTTATTTGTCCAGCTCTTTCTTGTCCTTCTGCCTTTTTAGGAAATAATTGAACATGTTTTTAAGTGTTTGTTCTTTTCTGCTGTTGACTTACTAGCTCTGCTTCTTTGTTTTATTATTTTAGTGGTTGTTTAAAATATGCCTCTTTAATTTATGACAGTCTCCTTTCAAACAGTATTATGCCACCTGAGTAGAGTAGAATTGTTACAGACGTGTACTTCTATTTCCCCCTTCCTGTTTTCCTATTGTTGTCTTTAGTTTTATGTGTACATATATTATAGACAACGCAATACATTGATATTATATTTGCTTTAGAGAGTCCATTATCTTTTTTTTTTTCCTAAGTAGGCTCCATGACCAGCACAGAGCCCAGTGCAGGGCTTGAACTCACCACCCTGAGATCAAGACCTGAGCAAGATGTATAACCTACTAAACTACCCAGGTGCCCTGGACAGTCCATTACCTTTTAAACAAATTAAAAAAATTTTTTGTCTTTTGTATTTACCCACATATTTTATCATTTCTGATACTCTCCTTTCTTTTGTATATATCCAAGTTTCCTTCTGGAAAAAGTATCATTTTTTTTTTTCTCTCTGCTACATTTCTTATAGTTAGGCTGCTTAAGAATTCTCTCAGCTTGGGGCGCCTGGGTGGCTTAGTCGGTTAAGCGTCCGACTTTCGCTTAGGTCATGATCTCGCGGTTCGTGGGTTCGGGCCCCGCGTCGGGCTCTGTGCTGACTGCCAGCTCAGAGCCTGGAGCCTGTTTCAGTCTGTGACTCCCTCTCTCTCTGACCCTCCCCTGCTCACACTCTCTCTCTCTCTCTCTCTCTCTCCTAGAAATAAATAAAAAACATTAAAAAAAAATTAAAAAAAAAAAGAATTCTCTCAGCTTTTGTTTGTCTGAAAAAGTGACTTCATTGCTTTTTGAAAGATGTTTTCAAAGGGTATACATTCAAGGTTAACATTTTTTCCCTTTCAGAATATCATTCTACTGTTTTCTGACTTTACTGGTGTCACATGAAACCAGATATGGTATTCTTATCTAGAGCTTTCTGTATGTAATATGCCTTTTTTCCCTAGCTACCTTTCAGATTTTTGCCTTATCACTTGTTTTTAAAAATGTGTAATATGCTTTTGTTTGCTTTACTTTGTGTTTGTCTTGTTTGGGGTCCATGGGCTTGAGATTTATACTTGGAAACATTTTAACCCTTGTTTCTTTGAATATTTTTCTGTTCACATGCCCAATCCCATGCCCCATTGCTGATTCCAATTAAATTTTGTTAGACCTTAATTATTTTTTATTTTACTGCTTGATTGATTTTTACCTACAGACATTAAGACTCTGTTCTTTTCTTTTTTTTCTTTCTGTTTTGGTCTCCCCCTCACACCCACCCTCCCTTTATGTGCTTAGTTTTGGGTAATTTCTTTTGCTATGACTTCAGGTCTATTGATCTTTTATTCTGTAGTATCTCGTCAGCTGTTAGTCTCATCCAGTGCAATTTTCACTTCAGATATTATATTGATCATCTCTAGAAATTTCATTTCTAACATATTTTCTGTTTCTTCATTAGGTTCTTGTGTGTGTTTTAATCTTTGAATGTACTGAATGTATTTCTCATAGTTTAACCTCCCTTTCTGCTAATCCTTTATTCGTGGCGTTTCTAAGTCTGTTTATGTTGACTAATTTTTTCCCCTCCTGATTATAAACCATATTTTCTTGTTTCTCTGCATGACTGGTAATTTTTGATTAGATGCTTGCCATTGTAGTGTTTACATTTTTGAGTGGATAGATTTTGTTGTATAGTTTATTGGAGTAGGGGCTGTGTTGTGGCAGGCAAGTAAGTTGCTTGTGGATTAGATTGATCCTGTCAAGTTTTGTTTTTAAGCTTTGTTAGTGTGGGTCAAGAGTAGCCCTTCCTATAGGGGTGGCTTTTGGCGGGGTGGGGTGGTGGGGTGGTGAAAAACACATAATATGAAACTTACCCTGTTAACAAATTATTACATGTGCAGTATAGTATGGTTAACTATATGGACATTGTTGTACAGGAGATCTTTAGACCTTTTTCATTTTGTGTGACTGAAATATTATACCCACCGTACAGCAACTCCTCAGTTCTTCTTCCTTCAACCCTGGCAACAACCAGAGTTTGACTGGATATCTCATATAAGTGGAATCATGCAGTATTTGTCTATCAGTGATGGGCTGATTTCACTTAACTTAATGTCCTCAAAGTTCATCCACATTGTAACATGTAGTAGGATTTCCTTTTTTTTTAAAGGCCAAATTATCTTCCATTGTATGCATACATCACATTTCCTTTATCCATTCATTTGGTGGACACTTTGGTTGCTTCCCCCTTTTGGCTGTTGTGAATGATACTGCTATGAACATGGTCATGCAAATATATCCTTGAGATCGTTTTCTTCATTTCTTTTGCATAAATATACAGTAGGATTGTTGGCTCAGATGGTAATTAATTTTTTGAGGAACCCCCATACTGTTTTCTATAGACGCTGTGTCATTTTACATTTTCATCAACAATGCGCAAGTGTTCTCATTTCTCTACGTTGTTACCAGTACTTACTTTCTGTTTTTCTTTCTTTCTTTCTTTCTTTTTTTTTTTTAATAATGGCTATTCTAACAGACGTGAGGTGATATCTCATGGTTTTGATTTGCATTTTCTGGATTATGAGCAAAATTGAGCATCTTTTCTCTTGGCCATCTGTATGTCTTTGGTGAAATGTCTCTTCAGATCCTTTGCCCTTTTTAAATCTTGGTTTTGGGTTTCTGTTGGTGGTGAGTTATAGGTTTTCCTTACATATTTTGGATATGAACTTCTTATAAGGTATATGGCTTCTTGCAGATATTTTCTCCTATTTAGTAGGTATTTGGTTTTTTTGTTCTGTTTTGTTTTGTTTTTACTGTATAGATCATTTGCACAAGCTTTCTAGTTTGATGAGGTCCCGCTTACCTATTTTTGCTTTTTTTTTTTTTTTTGCCTGGGCCTTTGATATATCCAGGAAATCATTCCCAGGGCTGATGTTATACGGCTTTTCCCCTTTGTTTTCTTTTAGGGATTTTATAGTTTCAAGTCTTCATTCTTTTGGATGTAGAAGTCTCGTTTTTCTACTGGCATTTGTGGAAGCGACTGTCCTTCCTCTGTTGTGTGTGCACACTTGGCACCCTTATCAAAGACCATTTGACTATGTATGTGTGGGCCACCCTCTTTTCTTTCTGGTACTCTGCCCTACAAATTCTAGCTCCCTGGATTGCCCTGAATTCTGGTCTTTGTTACTGCAACTAGCAAGACTGATGGGCTGTCTGACTCTCTTCCCTGCACTGTGGTTACGAAATTGCTTCCAGACAAAGGTTGGACTGTGATAGAACTTTCTCATTTCTGCTGTTGTCCAAAGTCTGAAAATAGTTGTTTCACATTTCCTTCCAGTGTTTTGATTGTTTATGGAAGGAACCTGTTATTTTTTTTTATTCTGGACCCTGTTACTTTCTCATGGACAGAGATAGGAGTCCCATCTGTAGATGAAAGTCTGCTTTTTATGAATTCAGTGAACTCTATTTAGCTGAAAAAATTAGCCTTTACTTCCATTCTTTTCATTTTCATTGTTTGTTTCTTTGTCACTTATAGGTTGTCATTGATCTCATTCTTTCTCTAAGAGGAAGTCAGTAGAGGGTGCTTTCAGATTACTTTTGAGCACTTATTTTCCACATTGTACCTCTCATGATTTGGTAGGCCCTCTCTGTTAAACACCACTTGTCACCACTTCCCACAAGACCAAAGGTTTCTCTGGGCCTGTAGTATTCCTTTAATGACACAAAGCCCCCAGAGCTTAATAGGAACTACATTTGGCCATCATGTTCTGCTTTTGTCCTGGGTCGACTAGAACTGGTGACCCAAAATCTACCTACCCATTATTTATTGCTGCTCTTTAATCATCTCAGGATTTATCATTTTGAATAGCTTTATTCTGTTTTGTTCTGTTTAGATTTTTTGAATATGGCTAATGAACATTGCAGTTACAGTTGTGTTATTAAGGTTGGAGTGGGATGCTTTGGCAGAAAGCAAGTCCGTTAAATTGATCCAAAATCATGCTATTAAAGAGCACTTTTTAAGGAAGAGGGAATGGACTTACTCCAATCTGTAAAACATCATTAAGTGAGAAATGTTCTCAGTAATAAATTGATACATTCAAGTGCCAGTTTTCTTTGCACTTGCCCAGTTTTTCTGACTTGATAATGGAGGATGCTCAAAATAATTCCTCCTAGATGAAATTATTGGCTTGTAGACACTGTTACCAGTGCCTACCAGGTAAAATAGGTTACCACTAATTTAAAGGTGGATCAGGAAACATTTTTCTTTTGTGGATTTTGACTCCTAAAATTAAGTGAAACTTATATTAGACTAAAAAGCAATTTCATTTCTATATATATATATATTTTTTTAATGTTTTATTTATTTCTAGGAGAGAGAGAGAGAGACAGCATGAGCAGGGGAGGGTCAGAGAGAGAGGGAGTCACAGACTGAAACAGGCTCCAGGCTCTGAGCTGGCAGTCAGCACAGAGCCCGACGCGGGGCCCGAACCCACGAACCGCGAGATCATGACCTAAGCGAAAGTCGGACGCTCAACCGACTAAGCCACCCAGGCGCCCCTAAAGCAATTTTATATTGTCTCTTAATTTAGTGAAGGTCAGCAAATGGTACATTTCATATTTTACTTTAAAAATATAGACATGAGGGGCGCCTGGGTGGCTTAGNTAAATAAATAAATAAATAAATAAATAAATAAAACATTTAAAAAAAAGATTGCTTTAAGCAAATATGTGTTTTTCTTCTCTTACATTCTGATGAGGCAGCACTGTGGAACAAGACGGGAGAAGAGTGATAGCCTGTGGATGGATGGGACATAAAGTTACGCAGAGCCGCACGTGTGAGAGGCTGGAGGGACAGTGTTCCTTACCGGCTAGCTGGTCACTTGGCCCTAGAACCGGAGGCAGAGGCCAGCTTTCTCAGCTTTCAGTACCTCCTCTTCCTTTCAAACTAGGAACTGGATTTTCTGCTTTTAACTGGACACTCAAGAACTATTTTTGAAATGGTTCATTTTCTCACACAATCCTTAAGATCACCCACACAAATAATTAGTTTTACTGTTAGAAAATTGCTTTTTACTGTTGGCATGCTAGGCTCCTTTGATATTTGAAAGCTAGCAGTTTGCTGTGTCCTGTTCAAGATTAGAAATGCCTGCTCCCCCTAGGCTTGCATGTTTCTGTGCAGCTACCCTTTATATCACTGTCTTATTCTGCCCTCCTCCACCGTGTCCACAGAGCTCACAGCTGGGTTTTGGGAGGAAAAACAAACTTCATAGGTGATTTAAATAAAGCCACCGAGGTATACATGGTTGAGATCTCGTCACCTGCTCGACTTTGAGTGGAATATGACGGTAGCTTACTAGAGAATACATTGTGCTGGTCTACAGTTCGCCACTACATACTTAGTAAACCAGTGTACTGAAATGAAGCCAATGGCTTGATCTACTTTGGGCCTGTGTCTGCTTCTCCAGATGTGAAAACTAAACATATCACAAGATTATGCAGAAGAGAAAACAGCAGTCTCATTATACATACTCTGGTACATGTGATCCTATTAAGTAATATCTATGTTATATAGGTATATATAATAGATATATTTTATAAACAAATTATACATGTTTTAAATAATTAGTAATAAGTTAAGAGCATGAGCTCTGGTACTTGCCTTTGTCACTTATTAGCTTTGTGACGTTGGGCAGATTGGCTGAGCCCTGTGCTGCATTTTACTTGCTGTAAAGTAGAACTGCTCTTACTGGGGTGCCTGGGTGGCTCAGTCAGTTAGGCGTCCGACTTCGACTTGGGTCATGATCTCACGGTTCGTGGGTTCGAGCCCCGCATCGGGCTCTGTGCTGACAGCTAGCTCAGAGCCTGGAGCCTGTCTTTGGATTCTGTGTCTCCCTCTCTCTGACCCTCCCCTGCTCATGCTGTCTCTCAATCTCTCAAAAATAAATAAAACATTTAAAAAAAAAAAAGGATTGGATGTTAGACTTTAGACTTGTTGCTGGAATGAATTAAGATTTTTGGGACTGGTGTATCATGGAGTGAATGTATTTTGCGGAAGAGAAGGGCATAGATTTTCATGGGTCAGGGAGCAGAATGCTGTGGCCTGAGTCGTGTCCCTCCCAGAACTCATAAGCCTTAACCCCCAGTGTGATCATATTCAGGAGATCATCAGGTTTTGCTGTGGCCGTGAAGGTGGGCCCCTGGTGAAGGTGTTAGTGCCCTTCTAAGCAGAGACGTTTAGCTTGCTCTCTCCCCCTGCCAAGTAAGGCCACAGTGAGTAGGCAGCCATCTACAAGCCAGGAAGAGAGTCCTCACCACAGACTTACCATATTGGCATCTTGATTTTGTACTTGTATCCTCCAGAGCTGTGAGAAAATAAATTTCTGTTCTTTAAGCCACCAGTCTGTGGTGTTTTGTTATGCCAGCCTGAGCAGACTACGGTACCTCTAATTTCTCCCTCCGGTCCTTTGAATCATTGCTGTCATTCATTCCACCTAAACATAAGCACACATAAGAATAGTACATCTATACATATACTATTTATTATATATGTTGTGTATGTATATTAACATATGTGTGTGTATTAACATTACCGAAAACTTTGCTGACATTATTGTTTTGAACAGTTACCTGTTAGATCAATTAAGAATAAGAAAAATAATTCTAAATTTTAACTGTATTTATTCCTTCTCTACTGCTTTTCCTTTGTTTCTGTAGATTCAAGTTTCTCACATTATTTTCCTTCTCTCTGAAGAATTTTTTTTTTTTAACATTTCTTATGATGCAGGTCTACTGGGAGCAAATGCCCTCAATTTTTATTTGTCTGAACAATTGTTTCTGTTTCACTTCTAAAGCCTGATTTCATGGGACATAAAACTCTAGGTTGCTGAAAGGTCTTTCTCTCAATACTCCATTCTCTTCTTGTTTGCATGGTTCCGAGTGGCTGAATATAATTCTTCCTTGCTTATTTATAGCTAAGATGTTTCTCCCCACTCTGGCTTCTTTCAAGATTCTTTTCTTTTTCTTTCCTTCTTTTTTTTAAAGATCATTTTCTTTGTCTTTGATTTTTTTGCAGTTTGAATAAGATATATCAGGTTGTAGGTTGTTTTAGGGGGGAGGGGAGGGAGATTCTCAGTCATTATTGCCTCAAATATTTCCTCTGTCTTTTTCCCTCTCTTCTCCTTTTGGCAGTATTGCTAGTACCTGTATAGTACACCTGTGTAGTGTCCCACTACAAAGACGTTCTTAAATGTTGTTTTGTTTTTTCCAGCCTTTTTTCCAGTTTTGTAGTTTCTATTGAGATAGTCTCAAGTGCAAGTGATTTTTTTCTTCAACTGTGTCTCATCTACTAATGAGTCCATCAAAGACATTCTTCATTTTGTGACAGTGTTTTTCTTTACATTTTTAAAAACACTTATTTTTGAGAGAGAGAGAGAGACAGGGAGAGAACACACGTAAACTCTCATGCACGTGAGCAGGGGAGGGTCGGGGGGGGACAAAAGATCCCAAACAGGCTCTGCCCTGACAACACAGAGCCCACTGTAGGGCTCAAACTCACGAACCATGAGATCATGACCTGAGCTGAAGTCAGATGCTTAACCGAGTGAGCCACACAGGCGCTTCTGTTACAGTGTTTTTCAACTCTAGCATTTCTTTTTGATTCTTTCTTATAATTTCTATCTCTCTGCTTACATTACCCATTGTTCTTCCAAATTGTCACCTTCATCCAGTTGTTTTAAGTTCCTGGTCTGTTAATTCCAGCTTTCGTGCCATAGTTGGCTGTTGGCCTCATGCTTGCAGTTTCTTCAAACTATGTCTTTTGCTTTTTAATATGCTTTGTAGTTTTTTCCTAATAGTCTGTCATGATGTTCTAGGTAAATGGAACTGTATTAAATAGACCTTTAGTAATGTGGCAGTTGGATGGCAGAGAAGTGCAGTGTTTTTTAGTTCTCTGATCATGTCTGTGTTTTAGGGATCCTGTGTGCTACACTGTGAACATCACAAGTGCCTCTCAGTTTGTTCTTCCCCTTGGGTGGAACAGGATAACTAGCACATTTCACTTTCCTGGGGTCAACTGGGCTCTGAGAATATCCCAGAAGACTTAGGTCTGGTAAAGTAGTTTCTCTTGAGGGCAGGCCTTGTTAAGAAGAGAGCTCTGGTGTATTGCAGATGTTCGCTTTCCCCCTCTTCCTGCAGAAGGGCGAGTGGATTTTTCTGATTGTTACTTTGAATACCAGGTAAAACCCTTGGAGCTGAAATTCATGAAAGTGTGAGACCCATCGTATGTCTTGGTCCCCTTGGAGTTTTTAAATTAAAAAAAATTCTTTTTAATGTTTGTTTATTTTTGAGAGACAGACAGAACATGAGCAGGGGAGAGACAGAGACAGACAGACCGACAGAGAGACAGACACAGGATCCGAAGTGGGTTCCAGGCTCTGAGCTCTCAGCACAGAGCCCCATGTGGGGCTGGAACCTGTGAACCATGAGATCATGACCTGAGCCAAAGTCGGACGCTCCCAACAGACTGAGCCTCCCAGGCGCCCCCTCCCCCCCCCACTGGAGTTTTTCATGCTCAGACTCCTCTCCCCTGAGTTTCCGGTGATTTGCCGTTACAGTTCGGGTTTTCCATCCCCTGCACTGGTTCTAGCAGAGCGTCTTTCTCTGGTTCTCTGGCTCTTTCTGCTCTGGTCAGCTGTGGTTCTCGGCGTCCAGCCTGTCTGTGTCAGCAGTTCGGGAGCGGCAGGTAGTCCTGGACGCTCACTTCCCTGCTGGAGCTCGGAAGGGTTGACTTTTCAGCCTGGCCACCTTTTTATTTGCTGTTAGATGGAGATGTAGTGATGACTTCCAAGCCTCTTACCCGTAAACCTGGAAACTGGAATTCTCCCTTTATTCGTCTTTGCTTCCCCAAAGAACTTAACCCATTGCCTGTTTTATCTTCTCTTTTAACATGTTCTTTTATTTTTCCTCCTGGGCTCTCTCGCTGAGGTTGCCGTGAGTTGTTCATTTCCTGGATATTTATACCTGAACTCATACTGTCTCCTCTTCTTTAACTAAACTGAATCCTTTTTAATGAGGCCCCTTCACTAAACTGAATTTGGGCTGATAGCAAATTACCTACCATTAAGGTACCATTCTATTTAGTCACATTTTTTTCCTTTGGAAGATCATTTTACACTGCCTTGGATGTGAAGAATTTACTTAGCGCCAATTTCATGCTTAAATCCTTAGAATTTATTACAGTGAATTGTACTTAAATTGCCTCACTACTTTGTTAGCTACTTAAGATGAAGAACCTTCCCTTGAATATTGTTTTTTCTTAGTGCTTGACATGAAGTGCTTGTTATATGTGAGATGATTGACATCATTTATAGTTAGGATGTACTTGATAACCTAGATATACATTATTTCTTTTTTTTTATTAAAAATTTTTTTAAATTTTTTTAAGAGAGTGCAAGCAGGAGAGAGGGGTAGAGGGAGAGAGAGAATCTTCCGCGGGCTGTGTGGAGCCCGAAAGAGGACTAGATCCCACGACCCTGGTATCATGACCTGAGCCAAAATCAAGAGTCTGATGTTCAAATGACTGAGCCAAACAGGCTTAACATGTGTATATATCTTATTTCAAGATTTATATTTTAGAACATTAGGCATAGGGATATCTGACATATTTAGATAGTATCCATTCCAGGTCTTAAATGTACATTTCCTACATTTTATGGAATTGTGATATGCTAGGGACTCATGATTATTATTATCTGATATTTTTCCCTCTCCCAAAAATCCTTTTTCATCACTTTTGCAAATATGCTTAGGTATAGTAGAAGTGTTAGAATTTTGAAATTATACTGGTATAATATTTTAGATGATGGAAATATTCTAGGACTTAAGTTAGATTTTGTTAGAAGTCAGATTCCTATGTTATAGGAATCTGTAATGTAATATAGCCTAACTAATTTATTATGTTGCATTTGTTTTTTTGCAGACTGTTCTCTCTGTATAAGAAAATTTCTCTCCTATAAAACACAGTGTCCAACTTGTTGTGTGGTAAGTTTTCCTTTCCAGGTTTTTTTTTTTTGGAAACTTAATTGGTACAAATATTTCTGTGTCACATATACACAAAAGCCCAAAGGAAAAGGTGTAATTATTCTAACTGGCTACATAAAAGGTATTTTCAGTAAGGACCTTTAAAATACATATATGGAAAAATGGGCTTTGTTCAATTTCTCATAAAGATTTCTGATAACCTAAATGTATTTTAGGAAGTAGAAATTGATTTTAAGATCAGGAGGTACCACTCTTTAAATCTTATGACCTATGTTTTTGTGGCTTCTCAGGTTTTATAATTTTTCACCGTGGGTAGAAATCTGATGGTAGGATTATTCATTTGCATAGGATTGGTGTTTAGAGTTTGTGTGGAAGGCAAAGATTCATGGCCATTGGGCTGAACCCAGTCTAACTGGTCCCTTACCTCTTTCCCAAACCAGAACTTCAGGGAAAACACTAGGAAATTTGTTGTTAGAGTTTTTGAAGCATTTCAGGTAGGTGCGAAGGTAGGTAAGAAGGGCAAGTAAACATAAATAGGAATAAAGAAAGAAGAAGAAGAGACAGTGAGGTCTAATAGGAAGAACCCTGGGACCGATCGAAGGGTTGGGTTCAACTTTGACACCTCTGTTAGGTACACAGTGTTGGAGGTCATTGAACTGCTCTCAGCTGTTTCCCTGTGTAAAAAATGGTGCAGTTTGGCTCCCAAGTTTAATCCCTTTGCAACTTGCCATTGTCAACATGGTATCATCAAGGAGATAAACTGCATACCATTATGCTAAATAACTACAAGATCGTTCATTTTCCTGTTGCCTGTTTCCTGAACACCAATCTTGTTTTAAAAAAAAAAAAAAATTTCATGTTTATTTGTTTTTGAGACAGAGTGCGAGCTGGGAGGAACAGAGTGAGAGGGAGACTCAGAATCAGAAGCAGCTCCAGGTTCTGAGCTGTCAACATAGAGCCTGACACAGGGCTCGAACTCACGAACTGTGAGATATGAACTGAGCCAAAGGTGGACGCTCAATCGACTGAGCTGCCCACGCGCCCCAACACCAATCTTGCGTTTAAACCCTCTTTGAACACCTAATGCCTCTCCTCATGTGGTCACTTAAAAAAGCATCTCTATTCTGCTTTTTAGGGCAGATTCTTGGGATGGCATTTTGAATAAGGATTCTTGCTCATATTAGGTTTTATCTTAGTCAGTACAGAGCACATACGATTTTACCAGGGGCTGTGGAGATCTTTTATCAGACTTCCAGTCAGCAGATGCTGATTCACTGTTTTAAAATTCCCTATTAGCATGAGATAAATGAACTTTATTTTGAGGCTTTCCTGGAAGACTTAGTGGGATGGGCTATCTCAGGAGAATGGACCATGGATTTTCAAAACAAGATTATGACAAGTTATTTATTGTTTGTGACCTTTTTCCATCTGCTGTTTTTCCTTTCTAGACAGTCACAGAGCCGGATCTGAAAAATAACCGCATATTAGATGAACTGGTAAAAAGCTTGAATTTTGCACGGTATGATTTAATTTTGTGACTAACCCCTAACTGCTCTGGCCTTTGATATGAGTCCCCTCTTCACTCTGTGCACTTTTGGGGATTAGGGAATGCAGGGTTGCAGATTTTGAAGTAAAAGAAGGAAAGTGACAACAGTCATTAATCACCCGTGGACAATCTAATGGTAATAATTTTTCTTCCTTTACTTAACAGAAAGTCTCCTGCCATGAAAAACAGGAGTTAAAATGCAGATTTGAGTACTTACTTTTTTTTTTTAATGTTTTATTTATTTCTAGGAGAGAGAGAGAGACAGCGTGAGCAGGGGAGGGTCAGAGAGAGAGGGAGTCACAGACTGAAACAGGCTCCAGGCTCTGAGCTGGCAGTCAGCACAGAGCCCGACGCGGGGCTCGAACCCACGAACCGCGAGATCATGACCTAAGCGAAAGCCGGGCGCTTAACCGACTAAGCCACCCAGGAGCCCCTTGAGTACTTACTTTTTGAGGACTACAAAGATACCCAAAAGTATTTTATTTTTCCTGTCCTACCCCTAGAATCGTCTACTTTTCTAAGGAGCCCTGGTTCTTTTTATTGGGTATTTAGAATCAGGGTCTAGAGCTAGGTATGGTCATTGTTCCTGAGATGTCACTGCTTCTAAGCCCTGTCAGTGGACAGAGCTGGGTATTTGCATGTATACATATGTGTGTACTAACCAGTGTATACATGCGTATCTATAATTGTTTCTATGTCTGTTATATATTAACCCATTAATTCTTAATCTGACTTACTCAGCATGTATGAGATGGTGTGCACTGTGAAACAGGTAATTGCTGGTACTTTATACAGCGCAGAAATGTAACTTTACTTCTTAGTTGTCAGATGCATGATGGTGAAAGTGAGTTTGGTCACCTAGAGGGATATTAAAAGGCGTATTTTACCAACAGTATCTTGAAATACAATTTTTAGTTTTAGTCATGCAAGTCAGTCAGGAATTTTCATTACGAACACACTGTGTTTAGTTAATAGTTAGGTGCTCATCTCCTTAAGTGTATGACTTCTTAGCTCTTGGGACAGGTCTTATAGTACATTATATCTATTCTAAAAATGTAAAGAGATTTCTTCCAGTAGAATTGCACATTTATTTCATTGAGTTGTGTCCTGAAAATTATCAGATTTAATACTCTGAACTCGCCTAATATGACTTTCTAGAAATTGGCTTGATTAGTCATTTCCGTAAAAAAGTCATAAAAAGGTGATATTTCCTAGGTTAAGAAACTGAGATTCTCTGATTCTCATAATTACAGTGTGTTACTTTTTTTATTTTAAAGTCTTTCACCAGTTAGCTTTTGAAGTCCGTGAGAAGGGGTGGAGCCACATCTTAAGAAAGGAATTTATTAGCTGTTTGATTTTCCCTGAGACCATAAAATTGTATCTTGAGGCTTATTTTTTTCCTAGTTGGTACTGAAAGCATAATAATTTTGCTGCTAGGGGAAAGGGAGTGTCACAAAGCAAGTTTCTGTTTGTTGAAGAGAAGCTACTGATATCTTTGGGTTCATAGACCTTTCGGTAACTTAAACGGAGGCCTTGGAATGATTGAACTCTCCCATTTCCCACTTACTTCCAAAAGGAATAGGCTGTTTACTTATTCATTATAGTGAGTGTGGTGAGAAGCATTCTTTGTGGATTTGGGATGGATTTTATCATTTGTTTCTCCCTGTTTGCCTTGGAATTGCCTTAGGGTGAACATTCCTTGGACATTTGTCATATCTAACGTATACTTCATTTGCAAAAGTAGTAGAGATGAAATTCAAGCTAATCACTCTCACTACTTGTTTTATATATGGTTTAAGATTGAAGAGGGAAGAAGTTTAATCTTCTGACTAATGTAAGATATTTGTTTGTCAATTTTGTTTCTTTAGACAAAAGATTGACATTCACATCTTACATTTTCTTCTAACTCTAGCCATTTACTTTGAAAGAACAAGAGGAATTTTCTTGACTCAGTTTTATTTAAAATAATGTTCTGCAATAAACTATTTGTAAAAAAAAAAAATAATAATAATGTTCTTTTTTTTTTTTTTGGCTGTAAGCTTTTTTTTCTTAAATAGTTTATTGTCAAGTCAAGTTGGTTTCCATATAACACCGAGTGCTCATCGCAACAAGTGCCCTCCTCCATGCCCATCAATCCCTTTCCCCTCTCCCCTACCTCCATCAGCCCTCAGTTTGTTCTCAGTATTCAAGAGTCTCTCATGGTTTGCCTCCCTCCCTCTCCCCCACTATTTTTCCCTTTCTTCTCCCCCATGGTCCTCCGTTAAGTTCCTCCTAAGCCACCTGTAAGTGAAAACATAATGGTATTTGTCTTTCTCTGCCTGACTTATTTTGCTCAGCATAACACCCTCAAGTTCCATCAAATGGCCAGGTTTCATTCTTTCTTGTTGCCATGTAGTATTCCATTGTATAGATAAACCACATCTTTTTTTTTTAATTTTTTAATGTTTTATTTCTTTCTTTTTTTTTTTATAATATTTTTTATTTATTTCTAGGAGAGAGAGAGAGAGAGAGACAGCATGAGCAGGGCAGGGTCAGAGAGAGAGGGAGACACAGAATCTGAAACAGGCTCCAGGCTCTGAGCTGGCAGTCAGCACAGAGCCCGATGCGGGGCTCGAACCCACGAACTGCGAGATCATGACCTAAGCGAAAGTCAGACGCTTAACCAACTAAGCCACCCAGGCGCCCCATATTTATTTCTNCCTGATTTGTTTGTTTTAGCCACTCTGACTGGCATGAGGTGGTATCTCAGTGTGGTTTTGATCTGCATAAAATAATGTTCTTAAGAAAGTGTTGTGTGGAACAAAATTTAATCAGAATATTTTTGTCTAAGTGGAACATCATTTTTGACCTAAGAAAATACTGTTTCCGTATTTTTGTGTAGCAACCAGTCTACATCTGTATCATTTTTACAAATTGAGAGAATTAAGCATCATTTACTGCTTTGGTTTATCCTGTCCCCATCAAGGTCCCAATTTTCTCCAGGTACTTACTCCATGTTTAAGAATTCAGACATTTTAGATGATAATTATAATCATTCCCTTAGCATATTAAGGGAGTATGTAGAATATAATTTTCGTATGGTATAGTTTAAAGCATACTAGCTTTGGATTCAGGCAGAACTGGGTTCTCATCCTGGCCCTTCTAGCCATGATGTGACTGTGATCAAAATATTAAACCTCTTTGGCCTCTGTTCCACATCTGAAAAGTAGGAATAATATTGTTGATACTTTCAGGGATCGTTATAAGGATTGGAAATGAAGTGTTCTACCCAGCATAATACCTGGAGCAAAGGAACCTAAAAAAGATTCCTGTCATTATTATCATTTATATTTTACCTGTGTTTGTATCATCTTCCCCTGCATTATATATAGATACCCTAAGGTGCCGATAAGAATTTGTGCTTTGGTGGGCCTCTGCCTGTGTCACCAAACGGTACTAGACTGCTGTTGCAAGTTTTGGATCAAAACAGCATTTGCGGGGACTTTTGCTAGTTAATGAAGTCCATGGGCTTGATCACGTGGGTTTCGGGACCACTCTGAATTTCTCTTTCATGTCTACCCAGAGACCTATTTTCCTTCTTGATTCTTGGCCACATTTTGAAGAGATAAGGTTATCATATAGTTAACAAATGGGCCAGATGGTCCTGTACTTGATGGAGTCACAGTTATTCTGAATGGCCATAATTCACCCCAAAAATCTGAGTATCTATGGTAAGTGCTATTCGGTACTATAATACCAACTCACTTTAAACTAAATTTATGGGAGTGATGGACATGAAAGGGAAAATTACCAATTCAGTTTAACTCTGAGCATCCATTTTAGAATTAGTATTTTTACATAACCCCGATTAAGTGGTGTGAATGGCAATGCTCCCATGGTTTTCAATCCCATATGTCCATTTGTGACTTACAAATTTACGCCTTCAGGTAGATCTCACCCCAAAACTTCAGGCTCCTCCACCCCACTGCTTACCCCATATCTCTACCTGAACCCCTTAAAAGCGCCTCTCAACTCTCTATGCTGCCCGCCAGCCCCTGCTCCAAATCTCCTGCCCCCACAGCCTTTCTTCCCTCAGTAAATGGCAGCTCCGTCCCTTCATTCTCCCAGGCCGCAAACCCTGGTGTCCTTCCCGACCCTTCTTTTTCACCCTGACTCTGTCACTCTGTCAGTGAAGCCTCCTGGCCTGGTCATTCACATGCTCCCGCGTCGACAGCCTCTCCTCCCCCTGCCGGTACCGTCGTGGGCAGCCGGCGTCGGCCGTGTTGCCGTGAGCACGTCCGGCGGTGTCCTGTGCCTGCCTCCGCCCCCGTAGTCCTTCTGAGGCCAGCAGCCTAACTGTTACTTTAAAACAAGAAGTCTGTCGTACTTAATGTCGTCGGGAGGTGGTGTCCCGTCTCATCTGGAGGAAAAGCCGTGAGCCCTGCCAGTGGCGGTCCTCTGGCCCCGACGGACCCGGCTCGCTCGCCGACGTCGTGTCCCCCTTCCCTGCCCCTTGTTATTCTGTTCCAGGCACACCGGCCTCCTGCTGATCCTCTAACATGTCAATCACACTCTGACGCTAGAGGCTTTGCGCTTACTGTTAGCTCTAGGTGAAACACTGTTTCCCCAGGTGGCCACTGGGTTAGTCCTTCACTTTCCTCGGGCTCAGTTTTTTCATAGGTCCCCTTCTCCGCGAGGCTCACTGTGACCGTCCTGTAAAGAGTGTCAAGCTCACCCCCTCCTCACGCACGGCTTCCCTGCCTTCGTTTTTCACCATAGCACGTTCATATATGTCGTGTGCATCTAATAGTCCTTCCCTTACTGTAGTGTAAGCTTCCTGAGGACCGACCCAGTTTGGTTCTCTGTTATCTTTCCACTGCCAAAAGTGCCCCGAAAGTGGCGGGCACGCAAAGAAGTTAATGAATTTCAGTTGGGCTTGGGGCATAATTTTGTCACCGCGGTGGCACAGCTGTACCGCCACCGCACGTAGGCATGCCTCGTCTCACTGCATTTTGCTTTCCTGCACTTCCCACGTTTTGTTTTTTTACAAACCGACGGTTTTTGGCCACCCTGCATTGAGCAGGTCTTATCAGTGCCATCTCCCCAACAGCATTGGCTCACTTCATGTCTCTGTGTCACATTTTGGTAATTCTTAATATTTTGAACTTTTTCATTATTATTCTATTTGTTATGGTGATATTATTGTAATTGTTTTGGGGTGTCGCAAACTGCAGCCTTATATGACCACGAACTTAATTGATAAATGACATATGTGTACTGACCCTTCCACAGGCCATTTCTCTGCCTCTCCCCCTCTCCTTGTGTCTCCCTATTCCCTGAGACACAACAGTATTTAAACTAGGCCAGTTAATAACCCTGCAGGGCCTCTAAGTGTTCAAGGGAGAGGAAGAGTCACATGTCCCACTTTACATCACAAATAAGAAATGATTCGGCTTAGTGAGGAAGCCATGTTGAAAGCTAAGATAGGCTGAAAGCGAGGCCTCTTGCGCCAGATGGCCAAGTTCTTGAAGTGCTACTTCAGTGAACACACACATGATGAAAAACAAACAACCTTATTACTGATATGGAGAAGGTTTTCGTGGTCTGGATAAAAGATCATACTGGCCACAGCATTCCCTAAACCAAAGCCTGATCCAGAGCAAGGCCCTAACTCTCTTCAATTCTGTGAAGGCTGAGGGAGGAGGGAGGTGAGGAAACCGCAGAAGAAAAGTCTGAAGCTGGCAGAGGTTGGTTCATGAGGTTAAGGAAGGAAGCTTTCTCCATAACATGAGTGCGAGGTGAAGCAGCAAGTGCTGATGTAGAAGCTGCAACAAGTTCTCCAGAAGGTCTAGCTGACCTCATTAATGAAGGTGACTGAACTAAACAACAGATTTTCAGTGTAGCGAAACAGCCTTCTATTGGAAGATGCCCTCTAAGACTTTCATAACTAGAGAGAAGTGAGGGTCTGGCTTCAAAGCTTCAAAGGACAGGCTGCCTCTCTTGTTAGGGGCTAATGCAGCTGGTGACCTGAGGTTGAAGCCAGTGCTCGTTTACCTGTGGATTATCCCAAGACCCTTAAGAATTCTGCTACATCTACTCTGCCTGTGCTCTATAAATGGAACCACAAAGCCTGGATGATAGCATATCTGTTTGCAGCATGGTTTACTGAATATTTTAAGCCCACAAGAAAAAAAGATTCTTTGAAAATGTTATTGCTCATTAATAGTGCACCTGGTTATCCATAGAGCTCCCCCTGATGGAGATGTACGAGGTTAATGTTGTTTTCTTTTAAAAAAAATTTTTTAATGTTTATTTTTGAGAGAGAGAGAGAGTGTGTGCGAGCAAGGGAAGGGCAGAGAGAGAGGGAGACATAGAATCTGAAGCAGGCTCCAGGCTCTGAGCTGCCAGCACAGAGCCCGATGCGAGGCTCAAACTCACAAACCATGAGATCATGACCTGAGCCAAAGTCGGATGCCTAACCCACTAGCCACCTAGGTGCCCCAAGGTTAATGCTGTTTTCATGCCTGCTAACACAGCATCCATTCTGCAGCCCGCGGATCAAGGAGTGTTTTCAACTTTCAAGTCTTATTATTTAAGAAATACATTTTTTAAGGGTGTAGCTGCTGTACATAGTGATTCTTTTGATGGATCTGGGCAAAGTCAATTGAAATCTCCTGGAAAGAATTCAGAATTCTAGATGCCATTTAAGGACATTCCTGATTCATGGGAAGAGGTCAAAATATCAATGTGAACAGGAAAAAAAAAAAAAAATCAATGTGAAAAGAAGTTTGGGAGAAGTTGATCCCAACCCTCACGGATGACTCTGAGGGATACAAGACTTCAGTGGAGGAAGTAACTGCAGATCTGGTGCAAACAGCACGACAACTAGAGTAAGTGGTTTCTTGAGGTGGAAACTACTCCTGGTGGAGATGCTGTGAAGATTGTTGAAATGACAACAAAGGATTTAGAATATTATATAAACTTAGTTGATAAAGCGGCAGCAGGGTTTAAGGGGATGGACTCCAGTTTTGAAAGAAGTTCCACTGTGGGTAAAGTGCTGTCAGACAGCATTGAATGCTATAGAGAGATTGTTCATGAAAGGAAGAATCAATCCACCTGTCAGACTTCACTGTGTCTTCTTTTAAGAAATTGCCACACCCACCCTAGCCTTCAGCAGCCACCACCCTGATCAGTCATCAACAGTGAAGCAACACCACCCTCCACCAGCAAGAAGGTTATGACTCCTTGAAAGCTCAGATGATGGTTAGCATTGTTTAGTAATAAACCATTTTTCAATAATGTAGAAGGGTTTTTAGATATGATGCTATTGCACCCTTATTAGACTACAGTATAGTGTAAACAGACCTTTTATAAAGCACTGGGAAACCAAAATGTTAACTGGACTTGCTTTATTGTGATATTTGCTTTACTTCATTGGGCTGGAACTGAGTCCACAGTATTTCTGAGATATGCCTGTACTGAAGTAGAGAGTAAATTAATAGAATAAAATCCATCTGAATTGTGAGTAGAAGCAGAAAGGGTAGACAGAAAGGGTTAGCTCTAGGGTAGACACTTAGCTGAAAAGGCATGCCTCCGTGGAAGCATGGAAATAGTTCGTCAGGGAGAGTTTTATGCATGAGTTGAATAGTGTTTGTCTTACTTTGTCATAATGAGACGAATACTTTTCTTTGAACCGTCTTTGTACCAAATCTAGATCCTGGCAGGAAAAAAGAATGATTGTGGTTCTATTATTTCTACGTTATTTCTATTTCCCCTCAAAGGTGGTAATCCTTAAGTTTTTCTTTTTGCCTTCTTCCTGCTGTAGCTTTTATTTATTTTCAAACTTTTTATTGTGGAAAAGTTTGCACACATACAAAACCAGAGAAATTAGTATGATGAATGTGCACATCACCCTACTTAAACATTTATCAGCTCATGGACAGTCGTGATTCTTGTGCGTATCTACTCATCCTCTCTCAACCCTGATTATTAATTTAAAAATATTTAGGTGGCTGGCGCCTGGGTGGTTCAGTCGGTTAAGCATCTGACTTCAGCTCAGATCATGATCTCGTGGTTTGTGAGTCCAAACCCCACATTGGGCTCTGTGCTGACAGCTCAGAGCCTGGAGCCTGCTTTGGATTCTGTGTCTCCCTTTCTCTCTCTGCCCCTCCCCTGCCCACACTCTGCCTCTCTCTGTCTCAAAAATAAATAAACACTTAAAAAAATAAAACATATTTAATATTAGCATTTAAAATATTAGGTATGCCTGTTAGTCTCAGGACATATTTTAAAGGGTCAAAGCATTCAGAATATGAATGGCAATTGATTATGATGTGAAGCATGGTATTTTGTAAATAGATAAGTAAGTAAGAATTTTTGGTGGATTTCTATAAAACTATGAGGCAGAATAAAATAGTTACCTATTTTTTCCTTTTAAGCCATTTTCTGCTCAGTGAAATAACCAACTCTTTGGTGGTGTGAGAGTTAATAGAGTGTTAAAAGAGCAGACTTTAGGCCAGTAGAGAAAGGGAAATTCAATTAAATAACACATCATTGTGGTAAATATTTGGTATTTTTCTATGAGTCTTTTGATTTCACATGATGATATATGGGTAATTTTTTCCCCTGTTTTCTCATTGATAGATATTTGGATCGTTTCTGATTTTTGTCTATTCTGAAGACTGTTGCTTTGAACTTTCTTGTGCGTGTCCTTTGTTATATATTTCTTTTGGCATATATCTACAAGTGTAATTGCTAGATTAGAAAGTAGGCTTTCATTTATTCATTGGTATCATTAAAGCTAGTTTTAAATTGTTAAAATCTAGTCCACTTGTACCAGCCAAGTATGAGGGTTCCATTTGCTCCATATCCTCACCAACACCTGATGTTTCTGGTCATTGTAATGTAGCCTTCCTGATTAGTTTGTCAGTGAGATTTTTGAAATTATTGTTTTTATTTTTACTATTTCTTGGTTCTGTCAACCGTGCTAAAATTTACAAATAGCAAAATACAAATAGTATGTTTGAATTTGGTCATTGAATTTTGGTTAGTGCATCCATCTGTGTAATCACCATCATAGTCAAGATCTAGAATGGTTCCATCACCGCGGCTCCCTATTCTGCCTCTAGTCAGTCTCTCCCCAACCCCATACACAGTCATCATTCAGGTTTCTGTAAGCACTTTGTGTACATGGAATCATACCACGTACATTTATTCTTTTCTTTTGCTTCACATACGGTTTCTGTTTTTGTCTGTTGTTGATTAAGTTGGTATATTCATTCTTTTTTGCTGAGTACTAGCTATTGTATGAATATATAAAATTTGCTCATTTATTCATCTGTTGATGAATTCGGATTATTTCCAGTTTGTGGCTAGCATGGTAAAAGCTGCTATGAACATTTGTGTGCAGTCTTTCTGCAGCCATCTCTTTTCATTTCTTTTGGGTACATGTCTCTGGAATTGCTGGCTTATATGCTATTTCTTTATAAGAAATTGGCAAACAGTTTTCCAGTTGGGTTGGACCACCGCCACCAGCCACATGAGAATTTCAGTTGCTTCACATCCTGGTTAGTATTTGGTAATGTCAATCCTTTTAGTTGGAAGCATTTTATTGGGTGTAAAGTGGTAACTCATTGTGGTTTTAATTTGCACTTTCTGATGACTAGTGTACCTTTTCATGGGCTCAGTGACTCTTACTATAACTTTGGTGATATCTGTTCCATTTTCTAACCAATTTTTATTTTATTTTTTTAAGCTTATTTATTTATTTTGAGAGAGAGAGAGAGAGATCCCACGAATGCAGGGGAGGGGCAGAGAAAGAGGGAGGGAGAGAATCCCAAGCAGGCTCCACACTGTCCGTGCAGAGGCCACTGTGGGGCTCGAACTCACGAACCATGAGATCATGACCTGAACTGAAATCATGAGTTGGGTGTTTAACTGACTAAGCCACTCAGGCATCCCTAGAACACTATATTTAATGGAAATGGAATTCTTGGTAGTTTTGCTTTCTTTCTGTACTTTAAAGATGTCATGATGTCAGAATATTATCTTCTCACTTTCATTGTTTTTATTATGAAGTCAGTGATGTTTTTCTTGTTTCTTGGAGCAGTGGCTCTCAACTGGCAATGATTTTACCTTCCTTTTTCCCTCTTCCCCAGGAGAACATTTGGTAATGTCTGGATATGTTTTGGTTGTCTCAGTCTGGGCGGGGGGAGGGGTATGCTGCTGACATTCCTACAATGCACAAACAGTTCTTTACACAAAAAAATGATTTGATTGAAAGTGTCCTGAGTGCCAAAGTTAGGCAACTACTTTAAGGTAACATGTCTTTTTTTTTTTTTTTCTGGTTGTTTACAAGATTTTCTCTTTCTTATTTGTTAACAATTCGATTAATATATGCCTAGGTTATATTTTCTTTGTTTTATCCTTTTGGGGATGAATTTTTATTTTCTCTAACACTACACTATCTTTTTATTCATTTGTCTCTTTTTTCATCTTTTTCTTTAATATATTCATTGTAGTTACCTTGAAGTCCTTATAATGCCACTCTTTGGGCCACCTCTGGATCTCCTTCCATTGATTCTTTTATCTTTTGATTAAATGTGTTTTGAACATTGTTGATGAAATGTTTTTGAGACTGTGAATTATCTTCCTTTGAAAGATGTTGGATTCTGTTCTGGTGGCTAAATAATCTCCTCTTCACTTTTGTTCTGTCGGGGCCTTGTTTAGTTCTTAGCTGAGTTTGGTCTGCTTTACTTTAAAAGTAAAGTTTTATTTACTTTTCCTAAAAGGTGTGGCCTTTGTGAGCTGGGCTGAATGTCTAGGATCTTTACCAAGATGCCTGCGATTTGGCCGGGCTCAAACTCCTAACAGCTTGTCAGCAGCTTTGAGAATCTCACCTTCTCAACATCTGCTTCCTCCTAGATCCTCATGTGCTTTTGTCTTAGGCTTTTGCAGCTGTGGAGATGATCAGGAATGGATCAGAATTTCTACGCAGATTTCTGGGGTTCTCCTTCTGTGGCTACCGTCTGTCTACCACCTTGTCCCTCCAATTGTAGCCATATTTGCCCAGAACTCTAATTTCTGTTTCTGCTCCATTTCAATGCCCAACTCCCAGAAGATGCTTCTAGGGAATCTCTTGGAGGAATGTTGGATCACCTCAGGTTTCTCTTCTCTTTTTCATTGGCTGCAGCCTTGTGTTGATTACAGTTCATGCTATAAACACTTGTTTTATATGTTTTGTTCAGATTCTAAAGTTATGTATGGTTAGAGAGTAAGTCTTATGCCAGGTGTTCTCCAAGGCCAGATTCTGAAGTATCTCTATTTGCCTTTATAAAAGATTAACTGCATTTAAAAAAAATTATTGTGCGTCTGTGTGAGCGCACACACACACACACACACACACACACACACACACGAGTGGGGGAGGAGCAAAGAGGAAGGGAGAGAGAAAAATCCCAAATCCCAGACAGGCTCCATGCTAGCTCTGAGCTCAGTCCGATGAACCGTGAGATCATGACCTGAGCCAAAACTAAGAGTCAGATGCTTAACTGACTGAACCACCCAGGTGCCCCAAAGATTAATTGCTTTTTAAATCGGGTTTATTGCTTTGAAGAAATGCTGGTTTGGTTGCCATTATGGAATAAGTTCTGTATTTTACAGAAGCAAGTGTTAATTGGGAAAACAGCTTATGTCCGTTAACTTATTATGTATAACTTGACATCTCAGTTCCCGGTTGTATTTTTTGTTTCAAGGAATCATCTGCTACAGTTTGCCTTAGAGTCACCCCCCATATCCCCTGCTTCCTCCTCTTCAAAGAACCTTGCTGCCAAAGTACACACTCCTGTAGCCTTCAGACATTCAAAGCAAGGAAGCAAATTAATGGAGAATTTCTTGATCAGAGAAACTGGTGGTTCTGCATCAGAGTTGTTGATAAAAGAGAATGAAAGTAAATTCCTCCCTCAAAAAGAGGGCAGCGCTTCTTCAAAGACCAAAGAGACGCCTTCTGTAGAAAAGACAGCTCCACATTCCTTAGATGCTCATGTTCCTGAGACACCCTCTACGTCAGCCTTGAAACAGGCTGTCAAAGGTAGGAAATTATTTTCATGTATGTATTTTCTTAATGGAAATCTTTTCATCCCACATGACATAAGAATAAATCAGCATCTTGAGTGGGGGAAGGAATGGGAAAGGGCAAACCAGATTTCACATTATAGCAGTCTCAGAAATTGATGTAGGCAGCTCTGCAAGATATTTTTGGACTCTTTCACTCTCATAGAATAGGGATTGAGGCTGATTGCTGGAAAAATGAAGCAGTTTTAATTAGCTCATATTTTAACTATGGCAGTAGCTGTCTATTTTTCAGCTTTTAATTTCCCCCCTCGTCTTTTTTTTTAATTTCCCCCCTCGTCTTTTTTTTAAATTTTTTTAAATGTTTTTATTTATTTCTGAAAGAGAGAGAAAGAGACAGCGTGAGCAAGGGAGGGTCAGAGAGAAAGGGAGATACAGAATCTGAAGCAGGTTTCAGGCTCTGAGCTAGCTGTCAGCACAGAACCTGACGCGGGGCTCAAACCCACGAATCATGAGACCACGACCTGAGCCGAAGTCTGATGCTTAACCGATTGGGCCACCCAGGCACCTCTCCCCCCTCATCTTTCATATCAGTTCCATTTCAATCTTAAAGAGTTCCTTTTATCTTATTATACCACTTCGTAAACACTTCCAAGCTGTTCTGACTGGCATTTATAGCCATAGACAACTTGACCCCTAATCTAGCTGTCTGATCTTATTTCTTATTTTTCCCTTTCAAAAATCTTTCTACACTAGCCAAGGTGATCTCCCCATTATTCCTTGAATATACCCGGAGATTGGAAAAACTACAAGCTGCTGGCCAAATTTGGCTTGACACCAGTTTTTGTAAATAAAAGTTCACTGGAAAGTAGCCACCGCTATCTGCTAATGAAGCTTTCATGCACCATGACAGAGTTTAGTAGTTGTGACAGAGACCATCTGGCCTCGAGAGCCCACTTCTCTAATTCCTGGTCCTTCACTAACAATGTTTGCTGACCCTTGTTTTACCTTTTTGGACCTTATCTAGATCCTAACTATTCTTTGGTTATGTGAGACAATACTGACCTCTTCCATCGCCTCAGTGGCAGAGCACTTGCCTTCTGGACTATTTTGTGTACAGTTTGCTTTTTTGATGAATAGCTCAGTTTGTTTAACCTAATTTTTCCATGTCTTTTCTTGCCTGTGAAGTTCAGAGCACCTTGTAGGCAGAAACTAGATCTTACACATCTTTGGTATGCCCAAATCACATACAGTGCAGGGCAGTGAGTGGTTATTAAACTTAGGTTGAAATTAACATATTAGTACTCAAGATTTAAATTTTCTAAGGATATGTGAATCTTAAGTGCATTTCCTGGCATATCTTTGATCATTCTGACTATCAATTGACAGCTCTTGTTGTAGTGTTTTTGGCTGATAGTTAACTTTTTTCCCCTAGCAGACCAGTTTTTTCAAATGAAATCTTAATGAGCTATAATACATAAAATAGATAAAATTGGCCCTGCTCCATTTAAGTAGAAATAGGGGCCGTGACCTCCCCCTTTTTCCCTGCCTTTATCATGGTAGCTTCTGGGCCCCAAGATTCTTCCACAGTCCTCTACAGCTTCATCAAGCAGTTTGAGAATGATTGCATTTCCTAATGATAACACTGTGTTTGTAATGACAGATGAGAGCTAAATTGTTGAATTGATCACCTTTGCTAATTTGAACAATAGTTGGTCCAAACCAACGAATGCTTCAGCTAGTTGCACATAAACCCCTCCCCACCCCCACCCCCAGCCAAGTGTACCTTATTCACATTGTTAGGGTTGCTACAATGCTAACTATTAATGGCTCTAAGACTTGGGGAAACGTAAGGTTAGTTCTACAGGTTGGTCACAACTTGGTAGAAAAGACTTAACCAAAGCATTTTCTATTAAATGAATCTTCAGTCTTCTTTGCCGTCTCTTCCTGTAGGCCGAGGAGTCTAATTATGTGACTTCCCACAATTTAACCGTTACTCAGTGAACGGTCTATCCTTACCTCTGTTGCCCTGAGGTGTCATTCTTTTTCTCTTGCTTTTCTAAGTGCATGTTAAGGTTGGGATTCTGTTTTTTTATATTAATTGCTGAAAGATGTCAGGTTATACATTATTTTTGCCCTTTCCATAAGTAATAAGTCTTTCTTTCTCTTTTTGAAAAATACAGTGGATTGTCCTGTTTGTGGGGTTAATATTCCGGAAAATCACATTAATAAGCACTTAGACAGCTGTTTAACACGTGAGGAGAAGAAGGAAAGCCTCAGAAGGTAAGAAAGTTATGTATAACCATTGAGGTACTTTAGCAAGGTACTTCTTATGCTTTGTAAACTATTTTCTAGCTCTTCTACTCTGTCTCCTTTGTCCTGAGGGTTACTGCCCTTAAACCGTAAGAGTCTGGTGACTTGAATTTCTCCTTAGAAACGTTCTTCTTGGGGCACTTGGCTGGCTCAGTTCATAGAGCATTTGACTCTCAATCTCAGGGTTGTGAGCTCAGGTCCCATGTTAGGCATGGAGCCTGTTTGGAAAAAAAAAAAAAAGAAAAGGAAGAAAAGTTTCTTCCTGAGGAATGAGTTTCGACTATGGAAGCTGAGTACTTTCTCCTTAATGGTGAGGTATCCGCATTGATCCTCTTGCTTGGACCACCCTGTTTCTAGATGCATCTGTCATATTTCTTCTAATACATTTAGCTCTGTCAATTTATCCAAGACCTACTCATCCATATGTAATTAAGTTCAAGTTCCCGTGGTCACACCTTGCTCCATGGAATATGTTGTCCTGCCATTTGCTCTCTCTTGCAGTTTAGAAGCCCTGCATATTGTATCCCTCTTAGGGAAGGGTTCACTGCACCAGTTAGTGTATCGAAGGCTCTGAGAAGTTCTATATCAAAGGTAGTTGTTGGATTTTGCTTAATCGAGCCATTGCTACAGTTATTTGACCGCAAAACCTTTTTGTCATCATATCTCAACATCTTGCAAAACTAGTACTTGTGAAAATACACTTAGGGAACCATTGAGCTGTGTTTCTCTTCAGTTGCATCCTGATCCTGGGGTCTGGTCACATAAAAGAGACTGTGACATTTAAAATATTTTATCGACAACACCCTGATGGGGCATTTCCTCGATAGGGGTGACAACCCTCAACCCATTCTGTGTAGAATCATGTCAGAGTTGATTCATCCTTTTGATGTCTTCAGATTCTGAGGACCCTTAAATGCATTACTCACTTTCACTAAATCCTGGAAGAAGAGTCAGTGTAATCTTCATGTTTTGGGCATTATCTATCAGTCTTCATATTTAAAAATTTTTAAATTTCTTAATAGAAATTATTGATTCCACTGGTGCTTTTCGTCATAAATGCCAGCGAACAGCACAGTTTTCCATTCGAGTTTCACAGGCATAGGTTTAATTACCTATTCTTGCTAAGCTGAAATGTTTTAGATGCAGACTTAATGAACTGTCCCTCACAATGTGCGTGTACAAACTCCTACGAAATGTTTCAGGTCTTGCTACCTACTATGATTTTTATAGCCATGATCTTATCTTGTAGAGCCCCCTGGGTAACTTTCAGAAAAACAGAATCTGTTGAGAGTTTGCAAGTCTTTCTGCAGTTAAATCATGATCTCTGGCTTTTAGTTTATTGATAGAGCATAAAAGAAATAATTTAGCTAGGGAAGAAAAATGTTAGGTTGTTTTCAGTCTCTGTTTATTCAACTCTACCATTTCTCTCAGTATAGTCTTGGGCCATTTTCATCAGATTTACCCTGTGGAAGCTTGTTAACATAGACTATAGGCTTCAACTTCCGAAGTGGGTGGTATGGAGATGTGACCAAGAATCTGCAGTTTTATAAGTCTTCCCTGTGGCTCCAAGACTCACTGCGATTTGGGCAGCATGGACTTGAAGGCAAACTAGTTATATGCAAGCCCTTTGTAAAATCTTGTTTTTTGGATAAACCTTTTACTTTCAAGTGTTTATTAGTTTTTACTGGAGACTTTGGTATTTTCATTTTGAAATTATTGAAATTGTAATGACTACTTTGAAGGCATGTTTATTAAGCACCTAATTGCTGTGGTGTTGAACCAAGCAGTGTACTCAGAGAGTCAGATTATAATCATATTAAATAGATTAAAACTTACGAAGGAGTCCTTTTATAAAATTGTCTCAAGTCATTGATACCCTTAGGTAGCTTATTTCTATTCCATTTTAAGAAGTAATGTTTATTAATTGGTTTTTTGGAAGGAGCAGAAGAAAATCAGTTGATAGGGCTTTGCTATATTACACTGCAGCTTAGTGCTTGTCAGTGTATTAATTATATAAGTAGAATGAAGAGCCAGGTGGTGGTTTTGCTAATGCGCTTGTAAGGCCTTATAGATTTGTTAATATAATTAACTGAAGTTGAAGGCAACAAAACCCTCTTGTATTTTTTGCTATTGTTTTCAGTCCTGTTCTTTGAAGATGCTGCCGTTAGAAGGCTACCTACCTGTCAGCTTTCCGAATTCTTTTTTCATTGGCAATAATGAATTGGGTAAAGCTAAGGGGGTAGTTTTGATTGTGGATTAGAATTTTTTTCTAAAGAAGCTATATTCTTAAATCTTTTTAGTCTAAATCTCAATAGTGTTTGTACTCTGAGGTAACTTTTGTATAGAGATTTTGCCTGGAAACCATGGGTGCATTTTAGGGCAAATGTGTTTTAAACCATTGGAGAAATGAGTAAGTCTATGTAAGTGTTATGCTAAGTGAAGTTCTTACAGCATTTAGCGCACAAGCCTTCCGTGGACGTCTCCGGTCTGCATCTTTAGGCCTGGTTTCTTTCTGAGAACTCTGTTCCTCTAAGTTTGGCTGCCTCCTGGATCCTGGTATCTGAATGTGCTATCAGCACCTCACGTGCATCATGTCCAACACTGTCACCTTTATTTGCAAATTTGTCCTTCTCTTTTTCATTTTTATCTTAATGATTCCACTGTTCTCCCAGTCACACTGGTACTCTGTCAGAAGGCAAATTACTGTTTTATGTGAAGAGCTTTTGATAATTCAGAGTAACCCTTAGTGATTTCTTTTTTCCCTCTTTTCAGTTCTATTCACAAAAGAAAGCCTCTGCCCAAAACTGTATATAACTTGCTCTCAGATCGTGATTTAAAGAAAAAGCTAAAACAGCATGGATTATCTATTCAAGGAAATAAACAACAGCTCATTAAAAGGCACCAAGAATTTGTACACATGTACAATGCCCAGTGCGATGCTTTGCACCCTAAATCAGGTAAGCTAACAAAACAATGAGTTCTTCTTGTTCTCTGGATAGAGCAGTTTGTGTAGCTCAGGGATTATAAACCATAGAAAAGAAACATTGATAAATAACAATTTTGATAGTAGATGAGACATGCAAATGTATTCCTTCAAAAGATATCTGGAGCACACTCTGTGAAGCCAGCCTGTCTCTCAGTCCCTGTTCCCATCTCACAGGCAGCACTGCTGCCTGTTTCTCAGGTATAGGTTTCCAGAGACAGTGCACGATGAAGAGTTGATCTGGGGAGCCTGGATTATAATCCCAGTATTATAGCTTTATGACTGCATGACCGTGGGCGAGTTACTTATTATCTCAGTTTTCTCACCTATAAAATAAGGGTTATAATACTGTGTACTACATAGTGTTTTTAAAGGCATTAAATGAAAAGTGCACGGCACTGTACCATAGCAAGTAGTTAGCATTCGATAAATGTTACCATTATGATTAGAAGTTATACACAAACATATGTCCTTGATTATTGTTTCGTAAAAGTGTTACTACTATATACACATTATTTAATGGTTTGTCTTTTTCATTTAACCACACACATATTTTGGAGTTCTTTGAATTATTAGCACATATATAAAGTTGCCTAATTTTAAAAAAAAACTGAAGTATAATATGCAAACAGAAAAGTAGACAAATTGTATTGTTTGGTGAATTATCAGAGTAAATTTCACAAAGGGAAAATACCTTTGAAACTACTTCTCAGATCAGAACCAGCATCGCCAAAGCCCCTGTGCCCCTACCTCTAGTCACTACCACCTTCATTCTCACAGATGACCAGCATCTTGACTTCTAACACCACAGATTATTCATTTTGTCTTCATGTAAATGGAATAGTGAGTAGCTTATGTATTCTTTTGAGTGTGGCTTCATTTGTGCAGCTTTATGTTGAGAAGATTCATCTATGTTTTTGTGTACAGTTGTGCTCTTTTCATTTTTGTCACTATAGAGTATTCCATTGTCTATTACACTATTTATCCATTCAGTGGTTGATGGACATTTGAATTTGTCTGCTCTTTGGCTCTTAAGAATAGTGCTGCTGTCTCTTTTATGTGTCTGGGTGCACATAGGCACACATGCTTTTTGGATATGTGTATATCTAGGAGTGAAAGTGTTGATATATTTTTGCATTTGCTCAGCTTTCAGGGACATAGCCAAAAACTCCATGCCAGGGTACATTATTTTCCCCCTCGTTTAATTTCTTTCTTTTTTTTCTTCTTCTTCTTTTGGTTCCTACCAATGCACACTTTCATCAGGAGGGTCTGACAGTTCCAGTTTTTTCACATCCTTGACAACATCAGTATTGTCAGTTTTCCTTTTTGGCCATTAGTGGGTCATTGGTAGTGTCTCATTATGGTTTTAATTTGCATTTCCCCAATGATTTACAGAGTTGAGCAAGTTTATGCTTGTTGATCATCTGGATATCTTCTTTGGTGAAATACCCACTTCAGCGTTACGACCAATTTTTTAATGATGTGTATCTTTTTTTCCCCCTTATTTATTTATGGGAGTACATGAAATTTTCTGTATATAGATATTGCTGTATATATGTATATTTAAACTCTTCTTTCAATTTGCCTTTTCATTCTCTTAATGACTTCATTCAAGAAGTAGAAGTTGTTAATTGTACTGTCTAATCTTTTGCATTTTTCCTTTGGTCAGTACTGTTTATGTCCTTCCCTGTCACAAGGTCATGAGGACCTTCTCTTGTTTTCTTCTAAAAGCTTTATTGTTTTTGCTTTTACATTTTGACCTGCAATTTATCTGGAATCTATCTTAGCCTATGTTGCGAGCTAGGGATGAGAATTTCTTGTTTTTCCATATGGATAACCAATCAACGCAGCACCGTTTATTGAAAAACTGCCCTTTCCCCTTCTCTTGATGGTTTTAATTTGCATTTTCCTGAGGCCAATGATGTTGAGCATCTTTTCATATGTTTATTTGCTATTTTGTGTGTGTGTGTGTTTTGAAATATTTTGTCAAATAACACTTTTTATTGATTATAAGAGTTGTTTATATATTCTGGTGGCGCTTGGGTGGCCCAGTCAGTTGAGCCTCCAACTCTTGATTTCGGCTCAGGTCATGATCTCACAGTTTGTGAGATGGAGCCCCACATCGGGCTCTCTGCTGACAGCGTGGAGCCTGCTTGGGATTCTCTCTCTGCCCTTCCCTGCATGTGTGTGCACTCTCTATCAAAATAAAGAAATAACTTTAAAACATAGAGTTGTTAATATATGCTAGATACCAGGCATTTGTGAAATACGTGTATTTGAATATTTTATCCTAGGCTTTGACTTGCCTTATCGTTTTCCTAATGTCTTTTGAAGAACAGAAGTTTTTCATTTTGCTGAAACCCAATTTACCACTTTTTTTCTCTTATGGTTCATGCTTATTCCACCAAGAAATATTTGCCTACCCTAGGATCACAAAGAATTTCTCTTATGTTTTCTTCTAGAAGTTTTATAATTTTAGCTTTTATATTCAAGTCTATGATGCATTTCCAGTTAGTTTTTCTGTTGATGTGAGATGAAGGCTATGGCTCACTTAAAAAAATACGGCTGTATATCTAGTTTTAACAGCCCATTTGTTTAAAAGGCTGTCCTTTCCCCACTTACATTCCCCCCCTTTGTCAAAACTCCACAGACCATATATGTATGTGAATATACCTAGAATCTTTTCTGTTCTGTTGGTCTCTATGTCTGGTTTGTTTGTTTGTTTTGCCAGCACCACACCCTTGATTACTATAACGTTGTTATAGTTATATAACTATAGCTTTATATATAGTTAATATAACTATAACTTTTAGCAAGTCTTGAAGTCAGGTGGAGTAAGTCCTTCCAATTTGTTCTTTTTCAAAATTATTTTGACTATTCTAGGTCCTTTGCATTTCCATGTAAATGTTAGACTCAGTTTGTTGATGTCTGCAAAAAAGCCTTCTGGGATTTTAATTGGGATTACATTGAGTTCATTAATCAACTCAGAGGGAATTGATACCTTTACTGAGTCTTTTAATACTAGTCAAGTTTTATTTCTCTTTGTTTCGGTTTCCATTAATTTCTCTCAGCATTGCTTTCCAGTTTTTTATATGCATGTCTTCTAAGTATTTTGTTAATTTTTTTTAAATATTTTTATTTATTTCTAGGAGAGAGAGAGAGAGACAGCGTGAGCAGGGGAGGGTCAGAGAGAGAGGGAGGCACAGACTCTGAAATAGCCTCCAGGCTCTGACCTGGCAGTCAGCACAGAGCCCGACGCGGGGCTCGAACCCACAAACCGCGAGATCATGACCTAAGCGAAAGTCGGACGCTTAACCGACTAAGCCACCCAGGCGCCCCAGTATTTTGTTAAATTTATCACTAAGGGTTTTTTTTTTTTTGGTACTATTGTAAGTGGTGTTTTAAATTTCAGTTTCTCACTACTATTTTACTATTTTAAAGAATCATTTTGATATGTTTATTTTTGTACATTTGCATTATATATACACATGTGTATATTATATAGTGTTAACTTTTGAAACTAAATGATTTCTAGTTGTTTTTCAATAGATTCCATAGGATTTTTTATTTACACAATCATGTCAATAAAAATAGTTTTATTTATTTTTTCTTTTCAGTCTGTGTGTCTTTGCTTTCCTCTTCTTGCCTTACTGCACTGGCTAGACACTCCAGTGCAGTGTTTTGTGGAAGCATGAACAAATACCTTTCCTTACTACCAGTCTTATAGGTAACATAGTCAGTCCTTCACCTTCAAGGGGGACAGCTGTAGATTTTCAAAGATACCTTTTTTGAGGTTGAGGGTGTTCCTTCGATTCCCAGTTTGTTGGGAATCCTGAAGGAGCGTTGAGTTGTGTCCAATCTTTATTCTACTTTATTGAGTTGGTCATTTCTCCCCTTTATTCAGTAATATTCTGTAAAATGGCTTATTACATTGATTTTTAATAGCTTTGTTGAGATATAATTCACACGCCATGCCACCCATTTGAAGTTATAGTTCAGTGTTTCTTAGTATGTTCACAGTTATGCAGCCATCACTGCAGTACATCTTAGAACATTTCATCACCCCAAAAAGAAACTCTGTATCCATTAGCAGGCACTAGGCATTTTTTCCCAGTCCTCACAGCCCTAGACAATTCTCTATAGACCTGTCTATTCTGGATATTTTATTTACTTATCTCACAGTGCTTGGATATTCTGTTCATTTTTTTTTTCAGTGTTTGTGCTTTTTGCCTTTTGGTATGCCTTGTAATTTTTTTCTTGATAGTTGGCGCATGATATACCAGTTAAAAGGAATTTGTGGGGCACCTGGGTGGCTTAGTTGGTTAAGCGTCCGACTTTCGCTTAGGTCATGATCTCACGGTTCATGGGTTCGAGCCCCACGTCGGGCTCTGTGGTGACTCCCAGCTCAGAGCCTGGAGGCTGTTTCAGAGTCTGTGACTCCCTCTCTCTCTGACCCTCCCCTGCTCACGCTGTCTCTCTCTCTCCTAGAATTAAATAAAACATTAAAAGAAATTAAAAAAAAAAAGGAATTTGTATAAATAGGCCCTTAGTAATTGGTGGTGAGGTGTGCCAGGGAGCAGAAGCTTTTTATAGTCTTAGCTTTAGGCCTCAATTCTTTAGTGAGCCTGTGTCTCTGGATTGTAAACTTGCCAAGTGTTTCTTAGTTTTTTTTTCCCTCCTCCCTCAGGTGGGAAGATGGCCAGAGTGGGCTGAGGTTGGGTGTAGTAGTCTCTCCCTTATCCACTGGGGGTACTTCCAAGACCCCCAGCAGATACCTGGAACCATGGATAGTACTGGATCCTATATATACTGTTTTTCCTATGTGTGCACACCTAGGATAAAATTTAATTTATAAGTTAGGCACCATGAGATAGTAACAATAATGACTAATAATAAAATAGAACAATTATAACAACATATTGCAATAAAAGTTAAGTGAATGTGGTCTCTCTCTCTCAAAATATGTTATTGTAGTGTATTCACCCTTCTTGTGGTAATGCGAGGTGGTCAATTGCCTGCATATTAAGAGAGTTGAATGACGTGGTCATTGTGATGTGGTGTTAGGCTGCTCTTGGCTTTCTTGCTCATCATTTATCAGAAGAAGATTATCTGTGTCCAAACCATGGGCGATTGCAGGTTACCAAAACCGTGGAGAGCAGAACCGCAGCTAAGGCGGGAACTTCTGTGTCTCTCTTTCCCAGGTCGCTTAGGCTCCAGCAATACCCCAGGTGATTAGGCTTTGTTTAACTAGTTTCCTGGGAGGACAAGTCTTGTGAAGAGAAGAGTACACTGGTATATTTGCAGATGGTCCTTTTCTCCTCCCCCTGCTGGAAACCAGAGAGTTTTCTTTGGTAATTTACTGTAAGGATCTTGTTGAACTCCTGGAGATGAATCTCACAACATTGTCTCCCCTACCATCCTCCAGCCATGACTGGGTCTCCCTAGAGTTTTTAACTCTCAGCATCATCTGCATAGGACCTCTAGCAATTAATTAATTACAGTTCAGGTTTTCTTATCTTTTGTTGTGTTTCCCGCTGCAGTTTCTGCTTGTAAGTTTCTCCCAAAGTAAGCCATTACTCCCTGTATTTGGAGGTCTCCACAGGCTTGGGGGGTATTAGTTTGCCCTGTGTCCTCTTCATTGTGGCTCTAAGAGAAATTGCTGATTTTCCAGTCTGTTGAGCTTTTAACTTACTGTTAAGATGGGATGGCAACTTCCAACCTCCTGGGTGGAACTGGAAGTCCATTTCATTTAAATGAATTCATATAAATACATGGCCTTCCGTGACTGACTTCTTTGAGTTAGCATATTTTCAAGGTTATTCAGTTAGTACTGAATATCCATGGTTAGCACTGCATTCCTTTTTATTGCCAAATAGTATTTCATTGTGTGCGTATGTTACTTATTTTTGCCTATTCATTGACTGACATCTGGGATTTTTCCACTTTTCAGCCATTATGAATAACGCTGCTATGAACTATGAATATCCATACACAAGTGTTTGTGTGGCCATATATTTTCCTTTCTCATAGATATATACTTAGGAGTGGAATTTCTGGGTTAAATGGTAACTACATTTTTACATTTTGAGGAACTGCTGGACTGTTTTCCAGTGTGCCTTTAGCATTTTACATCTCCCTTGCATAAGGGTTCCAGTTTCTCCACATTCTTGCCACCATTGTTATTCTGTCTTTCCTGCTTTGGCCACCCTAGCCACCTGCAGTGATATGTCATTCTGCTTTTGATTTGTATTACATTGATTTTTGAATATTAAAGCAGCCTTTTATTTTTAGCAAGGACTGTATCCATTTCATCTAAGCTCTTGAATTTACAATTTACTATCAGTACTTTTTAAAAGAATATTTCCTTCATTGTCTTTTAATGTCTGCGGGATCTGTGGTAATGTACTATCTTGTTTTTGATATTAGAAATGTGTCTTCTCTCTTTTTTCCCTTGATTGGTTTACCTATAAGTTACCGATTTTATTGATTTTTCCAAAGAACTGGCTTTCGGTTTCATTTTTTTCTCAACTTGTTGCCTATTTTCCATTCTATTGAATTTTTCTCCTATCCTTATTATTTTCTTCTTTCTATTTACTTTAGGTTTAATTTGGTCTTCTCTTTGTACTTATTATGGTAGAAGCTTAGATCATTATTTCAGATTGTTCTTCTTTCAAGATTTTCCTGTAAGCACTATTTTACCTGCACCCACAAATGTTGAAATGTTGTATTTTCATTTGCATTCAGTTAAAATATTTTCTAATCTTTGTTGCCATTTCTTCTTTGACTAATGGGTTATATAGAAGTGTTTTCAATTTTCAAGTATATGGGTATTTCCCAGATATCTTTTATTATTCATTTTAATTTGATTCTATTTGACCACTTCTGTATCATTTCAGACCTTTTACATTTATTGAGACTTGTTTTATAACTCAGTATTAGGATTTCCTGATAAATATTCCCTAAACACTCGAATATTTTGCTTTTTTTTTTTCTTCTTAAATGTTCTGTAATGTTGCTTGATAGTACATTCAGGTCTTCGGCATCCTTGCTGATCCTTTACTGGCAGGTGGTATCAATTACTGAAAGGAGTAATCTCCAACTATATTTATAGATTTTCCATTTTCCCTTTAAATATTTTCAGTTTTCCTTATATTTTGAATCTCATTAATTAGGTGTATGTGCCTTTAGTATTGTTATGTTTTCTTGGTGGGTTAATCTAATACTTATTATGATGAAATGTTTGTTGTTGTCTCTGGTAATATTCCTCATCTCAAGATCTACTTTATCTGATATGAATGAATATAGCCACTCTATCTTATTTCACTCTTCTTCTCTTTAAACCCGTTATGTTATTATATTTAAACTCTTTTGAAAGAGGTTTGGATTTGCTTTTTTCTTAAGTTTATTTATTTATTTTGAGAGAGAGAGCAAGAAAGAGCATGAGAAGGGAAGGGGCAGAAAGACAGGGAAAGAGAGAATCCCAAGTTGGTTCCACACTGTCAGTACACAGCCTAACATGGGGCTTGAGCTCATGAATGGTGAGATCTCATGACCTGAGCCAAAATCAAGAGTCAGATGTTTAACTGACTGAGCCACCCAGGAACCCCTGGATTTGGTTTTAAAACGTAATTTGACAGGATATACCATTAAGTTGTAGGGCTTAAACCATTTTCATTTCATTTAATCTGTTTGGTTGAGTTCAAGAATACCATCTTGCTTTTCTTTTCTATATGTTCTATTCATTCTTTGTTTTGTCTTTTTTTCCCCTTCCTTTTGGATTGAGTATCTTTTAGTTTTCTATTTCATCTTCATTATTTGGATATTAGGTATATATCTGTTTACTTTCTTTTAGTGATTATTTTAGAGCTTAGCATATGTACCTTAAACTTATTACTGTCTCCCTTCAAATAATATACTAACTACTTCCTGTAGAACATAGAAGTATCTTAGCACTTCCATCTTTTGTTTCATTGTTGTCATAGATTTTTCTTCTATATGTGTTACAACCTCTATAATGCCTTTTAACTCTTTTTTTTGTTTTAAATTGTCAAGTTTCTTTTAAAGAAAATAAAAAATGAAAAAGAAAGTCTATATGGTGCCTACCCATTACTCTTTCCAGTGTTCTTCATCTTTTTGCTCAGATCCAGGTTTCCATCTGATGTCATTTTCTTTTGGCCTGAAAAACCTTATTTAATATGTCTTGTAAAGAGTGCAGATATGCTGTTTGCAAATTCTTTTCAGCTTTTGTCTGAAAAAGCTTTTTTTTTAGTTTATTTTTCTATTTTGAGAGAGACAGAAAGTGCAAGTGGGGAAGGGACAGAGAGAGAGGGAGAGAGAAAATCCACTATGTGCTGTCAGAGTGGAGCCCAATGCAGGACTTGATCTCATGAACCGTGAGATCGTGACCAGAACCAAAATCAAGGGGTGGACGCTTAACTGACTGAACCACTTAGGTGCCTTGGAAAAGCTTTAATTTTGTATTCCTTTTAAACTTCTTTATTTGGAAATAATTATCATAAAAACCCCCACATCTATGCCCTTTATATGGATTCACCTATTATCATTTTGCCTTATTTCCTTTATGAATTGCTATTACTCTCTCTCTTTGTATAAGAATACATGTGTGTACATATTTATATACTTCTACTTTTTTCTTAAATCATCTGAGTTGTATAATCTCGATTCTTTACCCTTAAGTGCTTACTTTGCATTTCCTAAGAAAAAGGATATTCTCTTTTATTACCAAATTACAGCTAATAATTTCAGTAAATTTAACTTTGTTAATAACACTTTTATCCATTTCTATAATCTCTGTTCTGTTTTCAGCAATAGACCCAGTAATGATCACTAATGGATTTTTTTTCCTTCCAGTACATGATCCAATTTTGGATCACATACTACATTTAGTTGTACTATTTTTTTCAATCTCTTTTTGTCCAGAACAATTCCTCAGTCTTTCTTTGTCTTTTATGACACTGGCCAAAAAAATGCAGTTTTTATTGTTTCCTCTCCCCATCAAACAGAATGTTTCTCATTTTGGCTTTGACTAATGTATCCTTATAATTACATTAAGGCTGTGCATTCCTGGCCAGAATACTCTATAAGTGATGTTTTTTTTCCCTTCTCAGGATATCACATCCAGGGCCCTTGACATCTTTGTGCCCCCTCCCCGCCCCCATTTGTGATGGCTGGTTTAATCATCTTACCAATTTCTCCGATGTATAGTTTTCCCCTTGCTAGTAATCAGATACCTGTAGAAACACTTTGACACCATGTAAATATCCTATATCTCTTTAAAATTTCATCTGTATATTAATTAGCATTCCTAGGTAATTTCTACATGAGCCAATCTGTGATAGTTGCAAAATGATGATTTTCTAACTTCACTCCTTCCACGTTGCTACTTGGTGCCTTTGCTTCTAGGCTCTTTTAGCAGATTGAGCTCAGGAATAGATGCATGCATATAGATGTGTGTACCTGGGTGTGTACATATACAGGCACATGTTTATGTGCCTGTATACTGTATGTGTATGTACACATGTAAATCCATTTACACTTACATACATCAGAGATCATGAGAGCATACTGATACCTCTGCTTGCAGTCCAACCCCACAGAGCACTTTACCTTTCCCTGTCTGTATTTATATTTCCCATTTTTCCCCACGCGGAGAATCCTCCCTTCAACAGCATCAGCATGTGTACTAATTTGGCCAATTCTGTAGTGCATCTAAAATAGTTTCAGAGTTGCTTCATCTGTACTACTGCACTGCTGCACACCCGACCTGCCTATAGGAAAGAATTCAGGATAATTTTTAGTTCTCTCTACCGAGTTTTGCTTTCTCCTCCTCCATTTCCCAGATTGAGGGTATGTTGTGTTCATAATTTCCTTTTTATCTTTTTTCAGTGTGGCTTGGCGTTTTACTGAAATACAGTAGGGTTCATTTGTTGTACTGTGTTTCTAATTGTTGCTTTTCAGTTGTCCCTTCCAAGTATAAGAAATTTTAATAACTTAAATGTAACATTTAAACTACTTTAAGAAGATATATTTTTATAATGGACCACTGGCTGCCTTAAAAATATTATATACAGTAGCAGTTTTATTTTCTTTTGTTTCAAGAGCGCTCCTGATTACTTGTTGAGGCACTTTTATGATGGTTGCTTTATTTTTTTTTTATTTTTTTTANCGAAAGTCGGACGCTTAACCGACTAAGCCACCAGGGTGCCCCTATGTTGGTTGCTTTAAAATTCTTATCAGATAAGTTTCAAGATTGGAGTCATCTCAGTGTTAGCATCTGTTGACTGTCTTTTCTAATTGAAGGTATTATTTTCCTGCTTCTTAGTTGACAAGAGTTTTTATTGTGTCCTAGACATGTTGACTGTAATATGAGATTCTAGTTCTTTTTTAAATATTCTCCTTTAGCAGGCACTCACCCTGTTTACATTTCACATGCAGATCCAGGCCTACTTCTGTGGACCGTGGTTCTAATGACTGTTTAATTTTCAGAGTCCTTACAGTGTTGACCTGTTCAGCTTCACTTAATTACTGCCTGGAGGGTACTCGGAAAATCTGGTCTTTTATACTGTGCTCCAGTTCTCAAACCTTTTGGCCTCTAAAATTAATTTTTAGAATATTTCACATGTGAGTTGATCAAGAATGTGTTTAGGATTTCCCGTGCAGGTTTAAAGGATGCTTTTCTCCAGGTTTTGTCTCTTTGAGATCCTCACTCCAATCACTAGTTAGAGGGTAAGAGTGCTACCTGCTACTGCTGGCTGCGGTCTGGGTTTCTCACTTGGTCTCCAATGGCCCTGTGTTGCTGGGGAACACAGCCCAATCCTCCTGTTACCGCTGGGTGGAGAAGCGGTGGGGGAGGGGCGGAATCCATACTCCACCCTTACTCTCTGATTGTACTGTAGTGGGCAGGAAGCAGCAGCAGTGTTTAGCTGGAGTACGTCAGGTCAGATATTGTCAAAAAGTTTTTTGGTTTCCTCCTTTCACAGTGCTTTGCTAGAAAAATGGTTTCTTGGGTGTGTGTGTGTNGTAGCTCTGGGTTGCAGGCTTCATCAGAGCCCAATCTGGGATTTATAGAAGATAAACAGAAAGCCCAAAAAACTCACCATCATGTTGTTCCTTAACTTCTGAAGCCCTTAGCCAGTCCATCTTACTCCTTCTACCTTTAGGAGTTCTCATAATTGTTATCTTACGTCCAAGGGTTTTAGTTATAATTACTGAGGAACAATATGAGATATCAGAAGAGAAATGAGTCTAGTCCATCTTCTTTGGAACTAGAAGTTCTCTATCATGTATTTTGAATTTCTGTTCTAGGTGCAGGCACATTTAGGATTGTTAGGTTTTCTTAGTGAATTAACTCTTTTATCATTATGTAATTTCCCTCTTTATCCCTGATAACATTCGTTGTTCTGAAGTCTGTTGTGCCTCATATTAATATAGCTATTCCAAGTTTCTTCTCTTCAGTATTTACATGATACATCTCTTTCCATACCTTTATTTTGGACCTATCTATGTCTTTTATTTAAAATGCATTCTGAGGTGCCTGGGTGGCTCAGCTGGTTAAATGTCCAACCCTTGATTTCATCTCAGGTCATAATTTCAGTCTGTGGGTTCAAACTCTGTCTATGGCTCCTCACTGGCAGTTGCAGGGTTTGTTTGGGGTTCTCTCTGTCTCTCTTTTTCTCTCCCTTGCCCACTTGTGTGCATGCCTGCATGTTCCCTCTCACTCACTCATTCAAAATAAATAAACTTAAAAAAATAATAAAATGGTTCTTTGCTGAAAGCATATAAAAGTCTTGCTTTTTTAAAATCCAGTCTGCATTCTCTATCCCTTATTGATGCTGTTAAACCACTTACAGTTAATGTACTTATTGATATAGTTGGCGTTTTCTGTTTGTTCCATCTGTTTTTTATCCCATTTATTTGTTTATTTGCTCTCTTTTGGATTGAGTATTTTTTATTCATACATTTTATTTCTACTTTGGGCTTATTTTACCTCTTTTTGCAAAAGTTTTAGTGGTTGATGTAGGATTTATAATAAGCACCTGTAAGTAGTAACAGTCTACCTTCCAACAATATACTGCTTGACTTACAGTGTAAATGTAACCTTACAACAGTAGACCCTCAATCCCTAATTCTTTGTGTTGTTGTCATGAGTTTTACACTTTTACCTATGATATTAACACAATATATTGTTGTTTTAAACGGTCAGTTATCTTTTAGAATAGTTAAAAATAAGAAAAATATTTTGTCTTTACCTTCATTTTTACCATTTCTAGCACTCTTCATTTTCTCTTCTAGGAAGAGATAAGTTTCTGGTTTCATATTTCCTCTGCTTGAAGAATTTCTTCTGACACTTTTTACAGTACAAGTCTGCAAATAATATATTCTCTCAGTTTTTGTTTGTCTAAGAAAATCTTTAGTCCTCCTTCATTTTTGAAAAATACCTTCATTGGTATAGAATTCCTGATTGGCATGGCTTTCTCCCTAAACTTTTAATTCATCACTCCATTATCTTCTGGCTTGAATAGTTTCTAGTGAGAAGCATGATATAATGCTTGATTTTTCTTTATGTAACATATTCTTTCTCTGACTCACACAGATTTTCTCTGTGTATCTGTGTTATATATGTTGTATTTTGTTTTGTTTTTGCATTCTGCGTAATGTTCTTTGAGTTTCTTGCATTTGTGATTTGATGTCTTTTATATGTGGCAAATTCTGACCATTTGATCTTCAAATATTTTTTCTCTTCCCTTTTTTCTTCTTCTTTTGGGATTTCTGTTGCATGTTCTGGACCTTTTGATATTGCTCCATGGGTCTTACTGCTCTGTATCTAAAAATGTAAATTTGTATCGAGTACATTGGAGTTTGAATAGATATCTGCTAAGAATTGAATTCACACTAACAAGTTAATTGACATATTCCATTGGGACTGCTGTTTCAACCTATATTCTTAAAGGAAGTAGCAAAGTGACTTTACTGTGCTCCTATGGTTATGTCTTAAACTGTTGTGCATGTGTAAGAGTTCAGTGTTTTACTCCATGTTATTTTTTAAATCTTCTCTTTTTCGATAACTTTAGACTTAGAGAAAACTTATAAGAATAAAACGGGGAGTTCACATATACCCATTACCTAGCTTTAGGGCAGTCCAGTGATCAAGACCATGTAATTAATACTGCCTGTATGTTCTTATTTTAACAGCTGCTGAAATCGTTCAAGAAATTGAAAGCATGGAGAAGACTCGGATGCGTCTTGAAGCTAGTAAACTCAACGAAAGCGTATGTTGATGGTCTCTTTCATTATCTGGGTAGAAAAATTGAATGCCCAGGAAAATTAAATCTGTTCAGTGGGAAATATCCTGGAACACATTTCTATTTAATGTATTTAATGATTTAATTGCAGCTCATTTTTAGCACACAACTCTATCACAGTTAGCAGTCTTCTAGGGCTAAGTACAATCCAAAGTAGAGTTTATTAATGAATTATAGTCCTGTGGAAAAAGCATATGCCTGAACATCTGGCATTGATATTAGTTCTTTCTCTGCTGGTTGCATTTGATAAGCTCTTAACATCTGTGTCCCTTAGGATCTTTGTAAAACTCAGGAGTTAAACTATATGATCTCTAAGATCATCCCCTTTTAGCTCTGGCATTCTGTAATTCTGTGATTATGCTGATGAAGAAATTAAGTAATTGTAAGACTTAATGAAGATTGAGTATCTATTGAGCTTGTTGAGGGAATCAGAGACCTAAAATTCTTTGCTATTGCCTTCCTCTAGTTTGATGGTCCAAAACTTGAGGAAAGGATACCAAAGAAGAAAATAGTCATTGTGTCCTGTGACACTGAAGGAGGTGTTATGGGCTCTCCCAAGTAGACTTTTTTTCCTACACCATTGGGAATGTGTTTGTAAGGAAAGCAACGACCTTAGGGAAGTAAGTTTATAATCAGATAGTAGGAAAAAAATGAGATTTTCATTGATTTTTTTTACTGTGTGTGTGCTGACTGTAAGATGGAGACTGTAATGAGTCATGTAAGTAGATTTCTGATCTCTTAAGTCTAAGATTTTCAAAAGTGGAAGTAGAAATTTAACACACTAAGTGTTATATTTTCTTCATTTATTACCTTTCCAGTAGACTTGTCGAGGTTAGGTTGGAAACAGGAGAAGTCAGATAAGAAAATCTGCCTTATTAATGATCTGCTAAATACTTTTTCAGACTTGTAGTTTCAAGTGTTACCTGTTGTATTAATGAATATGAAAAATTAATTATTGAAAATAAATTTAACTGATCATTGTGTTACTACTTCATGTTAGTGTTAATATGAATATTAGTGTTGCATTTTCTACAGATGAGAAAACAGTAATGAGTAACAGGTATACTACTTATGATATTCAAAGGAAGTACACGGCAGTTACTCTTCCTAGGTTTATATGTAACAGAGATAAGAGGTTATTTTCCCCAATTTTAACATTTGTAGTACTAACTTCAGTTTTTGTCACTTTTTGAATTTTTAATTAAGATCTTTTGGATTATTTTAGATAATGGTTTTTACAAAGGACCAAACGGAAAAAGAAATAGATGAAATTCACAGTAAATATCGTAAGTTGTGTGGCATTTTCTTTATTTGTAGAGAGCTTGGGTTGCGGGTTCATCTTAAATAATTTTTCTTAAGTAATTTTTTAAAATAAGTTCTTATAATGTTAGATAGAAACTTTTCTTGTCTATTACTTAAGTAACTGAATGTTAGTTGTTTACTCAGTGACCTTTCTTGTAACTCTGTGCGCCTGCTTTTTGATTTCTAACATTCTTCTTTGAGCTTATCACTAAGCACTTTAAAATATTAATTAGCTGCTCTCGAGGATCTCTGTGAAAATAAAATGGAGTTAAAATGGAAACATTCCTGACTTTCCATCTTGTCCTCAGGCCACTCACTGCAACACTTGTGTGAAGAATTTCAGCACTTCTGTAACTTGCAAATTTGTGCCAAAAATAGTCTTCATTTTATCAGTTATTACCAACTTCCAACTTACTTCCTTTTCCTTATTAGGCTTTCGCATGTATCGTTTCTAAAGCTAGCACATTCATGTTTTGTCACTTCGGTACCTGTTATTGTTTGGTTGGTTGTTTTCTAGTTTAAATTTATATTTAAGTACCTGACAAACAGGTAGTTAATAAATATGAAATGATATTCCACACATGATATTGTATTTGCTGTGCTATCAGAATTCTCTTCTCTTCCCTTCCCTTCCCCTTCCTCTTCCCCTTCCTTCTTTCCTTCCTTCTTTCCTTCCTTCCTTCTTCTTCTTTCCTTCCTTCCTTCCTTTCCTTCAGTTCTTAAGCTTTGAATGTGTAGGTTCAGGAAAGATCTGTTTGGGAGGGGAGATGAAGTACAGAGGCACTAGATACAGGTGAGATGGCCTGTGCCTTACCAGAGTAGGAAAAGGAGCCTAGAATATTCATGGACCTTAGACTGAACAACGAAAGTCAGCGTTTTTCAGTTGTTAGAAGGATAAGTGTGATGGGAGCCTCCTAATTAATATTTGGGAAGCCAACGCAATTTTTCTTGAGGCAGAAGATAGAGCATATCAAGTGACCACTGAATTGCCAAAAATAAGGAAACCAGCCAATTTGCTGGAGAGAAAATAACTTAAACTATTAAAAGAATAATGTCTAACAATTATGCCATACTGAGAAAAATATGAGTTAGATTTAGGCAAGAAAAGATATAACTATCGCTCCCCATTTACATATCTTTAAAAAAAAAAGTTTAGAGACAATAGAAATTTGTATCTTTACTAGGTACGTCATGTTAAGTTAATGCAATTAGCCCTAAAATAAATCTCTATGTTTTTAAAAAAATGCATGAAATAGACAACTCCCTTGAAAGACACAAACTACTAAACCTATTCAAGAAGAAATAATAGACAAATTGAAAATCCGAGGTCCAAATAGGTTCACTGGTGAATTCTATGAAGTATGTAAGGAAGGAAATAATATTAATTTTAGACATATTCTGCTAGAAAATTGAAATGGAAGGAATACTTCTTTCCTCATTTTATGAGGCTGAAGTTTCCATGAAACTAAAAACCAAAGACGATATAATAAAAGTTCATGAGGTGCCTGGGTGGCTCAGTCCGTTAAATGTCTGACTTCGGCTCAGGTCATGATCTCGTGGTCCATGAATTCAAGCCCCCTGTTGGGCTCTGTGCTGATGGCTCAGAGCCCGGAGTCTGCTTCAGATTCTGTGTCTCCCTTTCTCTGTGCTCCTTCCCTACTCGTACTCTGTCTCTGTCTCTTTCTCTCTCTCAAAAATAAATAAACATTAAAAAGAAAAAGTGCTGACCACTATTCCTCATGAACATGGATGCAAAAATCCTTAACAAAATGTTAGTAAATTAAATCTGGCAATACATATACAGGATAATACATCATAACGAAGTGGGATTTATCCTAACAATGCAAGATTGGTTTAATTAGAAAATTAATCATTGTAATTCACTGTATTAAGGAACTAAAAAAAAATGCTATATGATTTTCTGAGTAGATGAAGAATAAGCATTTGACAAAATTGAACACCCATTTATAATAAAAACTCTTATCAAAATAGAATTTCTTCAATCTGGTAAAGAATATCTATAGGAAACCTAAAACTAGCATCATATTTCATGATGAAATATTAAATACTTTTCTTCTGATTGGGAATAAGGTAAATGTATTTTTCTTACCTTTTTTATTGTACTATAGGTCCTAAACAGTGTGAAGGAAAAAAGAGTAAATAGTATACAGATTTTAACAGAAGGAATAAAACTTTATATTCACAGTTGACATTGTCATCTTTTGCATCTAGTATGAATCGTGTAAGAAAAAGCTAAAAGGAAATGTGATGTTATATTTCAGTAGAATTTAGCATTTACCCTTTAAAAGGCAAATATGAGAATGAAAATTCAAGCCATAGATTGTGAGAAAATACTGCAAAATTTATATTTGACAAAATACTAGTATCTAAAGGGGCGCCTGGGTGGCTCAGTCAGTTAAGTGTCCGACTTCGGCTCAGGTCACGATCTCACGGTTCATGGGTTCGAGCCCCACGTCAAGCTCTGTGCTGGCAGCTCAGAGCCTGGAGCCTGTTTCGGGTTCTGTGTCTCCCTCTCTCTCTGGCCCGCCCCTGCTCACGCTATCTCTCTTTCTCTCAGAAATAAATAAAACATTAAAAAAAAAATACTAGTATCTATATTATGTAAAGAACTTTTAAAATTCAATAATAAGGCATATGGCATATATTTTTTAAAGGGCAAAAGATTGAAGCATACTTCAAAATAAATATTTAAATATCAAGTGACCATGTGAAAATATATGGCTAATCTTATTAGTCATTAGTCTTTAGGAAATTATAATTAAAAAAAAAATTTTTAGTATTTATTTTTGAGAGAGAAAGATACAGAGCATGAGCAGGGGAGGGACAGAGAGAGAGCGGGAGAAACAGAATCCAAAGCAGGCTCCAGGCTCTGAGCTGTCAGCACAGAGTCTGACGCAGGACTCANCCCCTTCCCCTCCCCCACCCCCATCTGCCCTCAGTTTGTTCTTGGCATTCAAGAGTCTCTCATGGTTTGCCTCCCTCCCTCTCCCTCACTATTTTTCCCCTCTCCTCCTTGATGGAGGACCCTCCATCAAGTTCCTCCTAATCCACCTATACGTGCAAACATCTGGTATCTGTCCTCTGCCTGACTTATTTCGCTCAGCATAACACCCTCAAGTTCCATCCACATTGCTACAAATGGCCAGATTTCATTCTTTCTCATTGCCATGTAGTATTTCATTGTATAGATAAACCACATCTTGATCCATTCGTCCGTTGATGGACACTTAGGCTCTTTCCATGTTTTAGCTATTGTTGAGAGTGCTGCTACGAACATTGGGGTCCATGTGCCCCTATGCATCAGCACTCCTGTGTCCCTTGAATAAATTCCTAGCAATGCTATTGCTGGGTCATAGGGGAGTTCTATTGTTAAGTTTTTGAGGAACTTCCACATTGTTTTCCAGAGGGGCTGTACCCATTTACATTCCCACCAACAGTGTAGGAGGGTGCCCGTTTCTCCACATCCTTGCCAGAATCTAGAGTCCTCTCATTTGCTCCTTTTAGCCACTCTGACCAGTGTGAGGTTGTATCTCAGTGTGGTTTTGATTTGTATTTCCCTGATGAGGGACGCTGAGCATCATTTCATGTGTCTATTGGCCATCTGGATGTCCTCTTCAGAGAAGTGTCTGTCCATGTCTTCTGCCCATTTCTTCATTGGATTATTTGTTTTTCGGGTGTGGAGTTTGGTGAGTTCCTTATACATTTTGGATACTAGCCCTTTAACTGATATGTCATTTGCAACTATCTCCTCCCATTCCGTGGTTGCCTATAAGTTTTATTGATTGTTTCCTTTGCTATGCAGAAGCTTTTTATCTTGACTAGGTCCCAATAGTTCATTTTTGCTCTTGATTCCCTTGCCTTTGGGAATGTATCAAGTAAGAAATTGCTGCAGTTGAGGTCAAGGAGGTTGTTTCCTGCTTTCCCCTCTAGGGTTTGGATGGTTTCCTGTCTCACATTCAGGTCCTTTATCCATTTTGAGTTTATTTTGGTGTATGGTATGAGAAAATGATCTCGTTTCATTCCTCTGCATGTTGTTGTCCAGTTCTTCCAGCACCATCTCTTAAAGAGGCTGTCTTTTTTCCATTGGACACTCTTTCCTGCTTTATCAAAGATTAGCTGGCCAATATTTTGCGGGTCCAATTCTGAGTTCTCAATTCTATTCCATTGGTCTGTGTGTCTGTTTTTGTGCCAGGGAAGTCTCATTTAAAAATTTAGTGAGAAGAGTGGCATTCTTTTCTATTTTTACAAATCTCTTTGATGTCTTGCTTAATAGAGAACATCTTGATTCTCATATCAGCTTCTGCATTTAAACTGTTGTTTTGTGTTGTTTTGGTTAAAACATACGAAAAATATCCAGCCTGAAACAGGTGGGTAATTGAGAAGAGGGAAGTGTTTCAGTAGATTTTTTTTTTTAGATGATCATGGGTATTGTTGGCAAGTGTTATTTCAGAAAGGTTAGTTACAACGGAATTTGAAATCATATTAATGAAGTTTATATATTCTACCGCATAAAAATCCACTGGCCTGTCATGTGCTTTGAATGGACTTTCTACCTATGAGTGATTTTGTAACATCACTTGTTGGTTATTTGGAAAATATTGGTTCACTGAGTTGCAAATATTTGCATTTTTCACTTATGCTATATAAGATAAAAGAATAGCATTCCTTAATTTCACCACCAGTCTTCTCAGGAAAGTTAAGTGTTGGGAAACTGTTAGCTTGTAATGGCAGATACACGTTACCAGAGTTCTGAAGTTCACTTGAAAGCTATCCCTATCTTTGGCAGCAAATGCTGTCACTTGTTTTTCTTCAAGTGACAATCTCCCTCATTCCCTTTTGAGAAAATATATTACCCAAGTGTAAATAATCAGTTTGTCTACTGTTTTTTCAAGTAAAAATGCTGTTTGTTTAAAAAGTAGCTAATTGGGGTGCCCGGGTGGCTTAGTCGGTTAAGCGTCCGACTTTCGCTCAGGTCATGATCTCGCGGTTCGTGGGTTTGAGCCCCGCATCGGGCTCTGTGCTGACTGCCAGCTCAGAGCCTGGAGCCTGTTTCAGAGTTTGTGACTCTCTCTCTCTGACCCTCCCCTGCTCACACTGTCTCTCTCTCTCTCTCTGCTAGAAATAAATAAAACATTAAAAAAATTTTTTTAAAAAATAAAAATAAAAAGTAGCTAATTTAGGGGCTCCTGTGTGGCTCAGTTGGTTAAGCATTACACAGCTCAGAAGCAGCAAGCTAATTTCCACAGAAGTTTGATGGGTCTTTTTTTTTTTAATTTTTTCATGATTTTTATTTATTTCTGAGAGAGAGAGAGTGTGAGCAGGGGAGGGACAGAGAGAGAGGGAGACACAGAATCTGAAACAGGCTTCAGGCACTGAGCTGGCTGTCAGCACAGAGCCCGAAGCAGGCTCAAACCCATGAACCGTGAGATCATGACCTGAGCCGAAGTCGAACACTTAACCTACTGAGCCACCCAGGCGCCCCTGCACAGAACAGTTTCTTAAGAAGGAAGGTGTCAGAAGCTATGGGTGTCCATGAGACGAAACTGGAGATGAGGAAGTGAGACTAAGGTGGACAGCTCTTGGGGAGGTTTTACTCTGTCAGGGAGAGAAAAATGAGGGCGTGGCTGGAGGTGGGTGTTGATCAAGAGATGGTTTTGTTTGTTTTTCAAGTTGGGAAATACTTAACCTAGTGTCTTTTGATCTTTCTGACTGCAGCCCACAGTGAAAATTATATTTTATATCATTACTAACTATATACACACATTACTGAAGTAAAAGTTTTAGAAAGCAATATTTACCCTTTTTTTAAGGTTATATTCAGCTATTTTCAGATGATGTTTACATTCCCCCTTCCCAGCCTTACATGTCTCCAATGTAAGAAAAATTTTTTATCCATCATTTTGGTCTCAAAATTTTATTGACTTTGAAAAAATGTAAGTAGTTGGATAATTGAGTTCCAAAGCCAGTTGGTTATCCAAGCTGTCTGTACTGCATCTCTCTCTCTCCCCCCTCTCTCTCTCTCTCTCTCTTTAAGACTTTATGTTTTTAGAGCAGGGGAATGTTACAGTTCCCATATATCTCCTGCCCCCATGCATGCATGGCCTCTCCCATTATCAAACTCCCCCCCCCCCACACACACACACACCTCTGGTGTTATCAGTAATGAACCTCCCCTGAAATCATAGTCACCAGAGTCCATGCTTTACTTGAAGGTTCACACTTGGTGTTGTCCATTCCATAGATCTGGACAGAGATGTCAGGACGTGCATCACTGTGATATACTACAGAGTATTTTTGCTGCCCTAGGGAGTCCTTTGCGTCTTGTCAGTTCATACCCTGCTGGCTACAAAACCCCTGGCAACCACTGATCTTACTGTCTCCATAGTTGTGCCTTTTCCAGAATGTCATATAGTTGGCCTCCTGTAGTATGTAGTCTTTTCACATTGTCTTCTATCACTGGGCAATGTGCATTTAAAGTTCCTTCATGGCTTNGATGGGCATGGAGGAGGGCACTTGTGGGTATGAGCACTGAGTGTTATGTGGAAACTAATTTGACAATAAACTATTTGTAAAAAAAAATAATAAAAAAAATAAAGTTCCTTCATGGCTTGATAGTGCTTTTTGTTTTAGTGCTGAATTATATTCCATTGTCTAGATGTATTATAGTTCATCCATTCAGCTACTGAAGGACATCTCGTTTGCTTACTCTTTTCCATTTTTAATGTACTCTGGCACTTTATACTCTTTATTTCACTAAGAAAAAATGCTGGTCTCTACCTAATTGTTTTCATAACCCACACTCTCACTTTCAGCAGAACAGTCCCAGGCGTATTTATATGCCAGTGGGAAAGATGCATAGAGTGGGAAATTGATGATGTAAGAAAGAGAGAGGTTAATTACAGATGCTACATATTTGAGTAGGCCTTAGTGATGGACTCCAGAGCGTAAGTTAGATAGAGGTTGGCCTTAAATTGCTGCAAGGACAGTCATTTTTCATGAAATTCAAGGAATATAGCACGTATGTGCACAGATGAATTAATGGTAGTTGGAAGATGATAAAGTTCCTGTTAGAATGTTTCTGTGTTTTCAAAGTAGTGTGAGGCCAGCTGAGCAGGAAGGGGTCGCAGGTATGCAAAAGCTTGAAATGGTCATTGAGGAGAATAGTAAAGCAGAGTTTGCTAGAGAAAGGTGGAAAAGTTGTACAGCAGTGTTGAGTGCCAATTTTAGGTTTACATCACGAAATAAAGTGAGAGTGTTCAGTTCAGGGCTAAATGAACAAGCCCTTAGCGTTAGCCATTACCGTTACTCTCTTCTCCATCCAGGGTTAGCTGCTTGGGTGTCCTAGGAGGTTTGTGGGAAAAAAATGTATGAAATTGTACTTTAAGAGACATTGACTCCAAACTTGTTCTGTGACTTCAAGTAGATGAGTGAGTATCTCAGTGTCATCGCTGTAGAGGGTGAGTGTCCCATTCTTGAGAGAGCCTGGGTCTGGTCTTGTGTACCGCTGAGTTCACGGGCAGAGCCAGAGACACTCTGGCTGTAAAAGATGGTTTAGAAAGTAGTTAAGGGGTGGTGAAGGAGGGAACGAATGGCTTGACTTAGCACTAGAAAAGATTATGATATTTCACCTTAGAAAGGCAAAAGGGTGATATTATTCAAGTATTAAAAATCTTGAAGGATATGAGTTGGTTGAATGTAAAGTGCATTCGTGAGTTCCCACAATTATGTCAGCCACCTAATATTTTTAAGAGGTAAATTCGGGGCATCTAATTAGCAGAACCAAGATTTTAAACTCTAAGGAACTTCTTGCCAGATGGCACAGCTCCTAAAATGAGGTGAAGAGATGAATGGGAACAATTTTATTAGTCATAATCTCTTGGCATTGTTCATCTTTTGAGCCAGGGTCAAAGCCAGAACAGTGGCTGCCATTTACTGTTTGGTTTCCAGCCTAGCTGAAGGGGTAATAAGATTGAACAAAGAAAATCTCTTTTAAACCTGGGATTTTATTACTTCAGAAGAGAAAGTCATTAAGCCTCCTTAACTGTTAATGAGATTACTTGAACAAGTTTCTTAAGTAATTCTTACACCCATAATTCATAGATACACAGTGGCCTTACTGGGAAAATGGCCTAGACCAGGTCTGACTAAATTACGCAGACCCCATGGTGCTATGTTACCCTAGCCTCACAAACTACATAGTGTCAGTGGTGGTGTTCACCCACTGCTTCTGGGGAGCTGAAGGAAGTACAAAATAATTATCCTCAAATGCATAGAGTTAAATAGGACCTGAAAGAAATCACCTAGGCTTATTGCCTAGATAGGATCTCACCTATTTCTAAAGAGCAAACTTTTCCCAGTAATCTTTGTAGCCAGCCCATATTTCTTTTGCTGAAGTTTTAACCAGTCTCTTAATTTAAAATTTACCAGATACTTTACAACCCAACATGTTAGTTTCACTGGGAGTTTCACATGTACATACACATAAATATATTGGGATTAGGAGCAGCCTCTCCCTAGTGTCCAAAGAACAGTCACATTTATAGATCAGGTCTATTGAAATCAATGTGCAAATAGAGACAAAACTGGCTTCTTCCACAGTGGAGAGAGAAGTCAACTGAACCTTCACCAGACAGGATTTTGCATGTCTATAGACAAGAATTATTTTCCATTGACATCAGTTCTCTACACTTTAGAGAGCACAGAGGCAGTGAATGCTTGGAATCTTGGAAGGAGAGCTCTAGAAAATGCATAGTTTTCAATAAAAGCACACATTTTTTCCTACACTCAATTGTTCTTAGTGTGTGCCACAGGGAAAATGTTGGTTACTGTATCTGTAAATCTCAGAACTTTAACTATTTGCAGTATGAGTCTTTTTTTTTTTAATCTTTTATTTATTTCTAGGAGAGAGAGAGAGAGAGGCAGCGTGAGCAGGGGAGGGTCAGAGAGAGAGGGAGTCACAGACTGAAACAGGCTCCAGGCTCTGAGCTGGCAGTCAGCACAGAGCCCGACGCGGGGCTCGAACCCACAAACCGCGAGATCATGACCTAAGCGAAAGTCGGACGCTTAACCAACTAAGCCACCCAGGCGCCCCTGCAGTATGAGTCTTTCTAAAATACATTTTTACAGGATTTTTGGCATCATTTTGAGCCATGTCTTAGGTGTTTGAGGGTGCTAGATAAGTAAAATGCATCCTCAGCTATTTGCACCACAGTTCAGAATCACAGAGAGATGTCCTGAAGCCTGTGCTGTAGCAATGACTGGTGATTCTTTATTGAGCAAGTTAATGTACAATAATAATGGTGACCTAGAGATCAGGCTTACGTTGTCTTCAGAGATATGAAAGCAGCAGGTGTTCTATGCAGCAGTGGTGGTATCGTGGGGAGTACAGCTGCTTCCAAAGTAGCAGATNGCATCTTGATGGGAAACAGGCAAGAAACGTAAAGGAAAAAAGAGGGAATTGGAATGGATTTTCTTTGTTTTTATAACCCAGCTCTCCTCAAGGCTTCTGCGCTTATAGTCACTTAATGTTCTTCATGTTAGTAGTACTCTTTTGTTTCTTGGGAGTTAGAATGGTGTCTTTTGGAATTATTTATGAAAGTGGTGTCTTTTGTGCTTCATCAAAAGCCCTTCAGAGTAAGGGGTTTGGGAAAAACCTGCAGTAGCAAAGTAGGAATATCCTGTTTCCATGTTTGTATCTGAGGAAGGAGAGAAGGAGAGGCTTCCGCGACCCCCAGCCCTTTGTATTTGTGTGGTTCCCAGCTTTTAGGTTTACGGCAGGTGCTTTCCAAGGATGTGGTTCTTGAGCAAGCCTGTACACTTGTTGATTCTCCATGTGCCAGCATAACAAACATAACCTTGCTTTACTGAGAAGATCTTCTGAATTTTAGGTAAAAAACATCAGAATGAATTTCGGCTTCTGGTGGATCAGGCCAAAAAAGGATACAAGAAAACTGTTGAAACGCCAGCCAAAAAAGTAATGAGAAAAGAAGATGAATCTACAGAAAAGCTATTATGCACGGGTAAGAGTTTTTAATTAAAAACAGAAATATGTGGAATTTCACTGTTCATTTTTAATATAAAAAGAAAAGAAAATCACAGGAATTTACTTTTTTATTAAGTATCTGAAATGGGAAAAAAATATCTGTAGACATATAGCAGTTGTTGAATGTAAACTCAGTTTATTACTGTAGGGAAAATGATTACAAGACTGTCTTGAAGACAAATTTATGAAATCTTTCATTTATTCATAAATCAGAAGTTTCTTAGTTGTTTCAGCCTGAGGATGTTTTCTAAGTATAGGATTTATTGCTGTATATCTTCAGATATCCTACAAATAATTTTATTCTAGCATAATTTTCGTTATAGGTCACTGGTATTTATTTTGGGATGGAATGTTTGGCTAAAACATCTGAAGCCTATATACTTGGTGTGCGTATATGTAGCACATTCCTTAATTTTGATCCATTTTAAAATTTGAGATTAATATTATATTTCTATTGCCAGGGCTTTATTTGGACCAGTGAACAAAACAGAGTCATAATGGAGAGAAGTGCACAAGAAAATTCCTTATTTTTTTCTTTATCATGACAAACTATACATAATATTTATCATTTTAACTATTCATAAATGTACAATTCAGTAGCATTAAATATATTCAGAATGTTTTATAACAGTCACTACCACTGGGGCGTGCCTGGGTGGCTCAGTTGGTTAAGTGTCCAATGTCAGCTCGGGTCACGATCTTGTGGTTCATGGCAGCTCAGAGCCTGGAGCCTCCTTCAGATTCTGCGTCTTCCTCTCCCTCTCTTTCTGCTCCTCCCCAGCTCATGCTCTGTCTCTCTCTCTCTCTCTCTCTCTCAAAAATGCACCCTAAAAATTTTTTAAAAAATAGTCACCACCACTGTCTACACCCAAAACTTTTTAATCATCCAGCATAAAATCTGTACCCATTAAAAATAACAATAACCCTCTTCCCCTTACCCAGCCAGACCCTGGTAGTCTCTACTTTTTTGTGAAATTTACTTATTCTAGGTATCTCTTGTAAGTGGAGTCATTGATATTTGTCCTTCTCTGTCAACTTATTTCACTAATAAGCATATTTTCAAGGTCCTCATGTTATAGCTTCTATCAAAATGTCATTGCTTTTTATGGCCACATATTCCATTGTATGTGTATGCCACATTTTGTTTATCTGTTCATCTGTAATGGGTTATTTTCACATGTGGGCTACTGTGAATGATGCTGCTATGAACATTAGTGTTCAAATATTTGTTCAAGTCTCTGCTTTCCGTTCTTTTGGGTATATACCTAAGAGTTGACTTTCTGATTTGTATGGTAATTCTGTGTTTACCTTTTGAAAAACCACCAAGCTGTTTTCAAGTGGCTGCACCCTTTTATATTCTTACCAGCAATGCTTAAGGATTCTAGTTTCTACATATCCTTGCCAACCCCTGTTATTTTCCTTTTTTTTTTTTTTTTTAACATAAGCTTTTAGGGTAGATAAGAAGTGATATGGTTTGATTTACATTTTCCTAATGACTAGTAATGTGGAGTATCTTTTTACATGCTTATTGGCTATGTGTTTTTCTTCTTTGGAGAAATGTCTGTTCATGCTCTGCTTATTTTTCAATTGGGTTGATTGGTTTTTTGTTGTTGTTTTAGGAATTCTTTATATATTCTGGATATTAACCCTTTTTCATGAATATGAATTGCAAGTATTTATAAGCATTTTTCTCAGTTGTCTCTTTGCTTTCTTCATAGTTTCTTTTGATGCACAAAGCTGCTTGATTTTAATGTAGTCTGGCATATTCATTCTTTCTTTTGTTGCCTGTGCTTTTGGTGTTATATCCATGAAATTGTTGCTGAATCATTCATGAAGATTTTCCTCTTTGTTTTTTCCTAAGAGTTTTCTTGTTTTAGCTCTTAATGTTTAGGTCTGTGATCCCTTTTAAATTAATTTTTGTGTGTGATGTAAGGTAAGAGTCCATAGTTTGATACTTTTATATATAGATAAAGCGCCAATTGTTAAAAAGACTATCTTTTCCACACTGAATGCTCTTATATCCTTGTTGAAAGTCAGTTGACTCTACATGTGAGGGTTTATTTTTATACTCACTGTTCTTTTCTGTTGGTCTAAAGGTCTCTTCTTATGTCTGTACTATACTCTTTTAATTATGGTAGCTTTGTTATAAATTTCGAAGTCAGGAGGTATGAGTCCTCCAAATTTATTCTTCCTTTTCAAGATTGTTTTGACTATTTGGGTCCCTGGAGAGTCCATGTATATTTTAGGATGAATTTTTCTGCTTCTGCAAAAAGTAGCATTGGGATTGAATTGAAACTATAGACTACATTGGTAACTTCCAATATCTTAATAATACTGTCTTCTAGATTGTGAACATAGGATGTCTTTCATTTATTTATGTCTTTAATTTCTTTCAACAATGTTTTATAGTTTTCACTGTTTAAATTTTTCACCTCCTTGGTTGGATTTATCCCTAAGTCTTTTATTTTTTTATGTGCTATCGCATTCTTTTTTTTTTTTCCAAAGTTCTTCTGGTGTCATTTAGTAGGTTGCTGCGTGAGTATAAACCTTCATGTTCTTTGTGAACAACTTGAATGTGTGTTTGTGCCATTGTCAAAGGATTGCCTTAGCAGTTTAGCTCCTGAAAAAATCTGGCTTAATATCCTAATCTGGAGAACGTTTTGGCTATTGGTTGGATGTATCTTGAAAACGATTAGTTGCTTATACTCAGGGTTGTGCCCTTTATGAGTATATGCCTGTAAATACTACTGTCCGTGGCCTGCAGAGCTGATTGCTGCTAGTAGATTGTTGTGCGTGAATGCCCATGACCGAGGGGGCTGGAGAGTGTGAGAGAGAGGAGACAGACAGACGAGCACAGGCTTACTGAAGAGTTGAGCTTTGTATAGCATCCTACAGTGTGATTTTTGCCCTTTCGGATAAACTTACTCACTGAAGTGCCAATATAAGCCAGCAAGGTACATGTTCTCTCAAGTAAATCCCTCATCTGTTGTTTTTTCCTTCATCTGTTTTTGTTGCATGTCTCTGAGGAGGTTTAATGCCGGAGCCTCATATTTGGAGGCTCTGTTTGACGTCCTGTTCTGACATCTGTGGATGGATAGATACATGAAAGATGACTGACTTTCAGTGCCCACAAATTGTTGAATGATATTTGTCCCCAAGAGGGAATTTATCTTGCAGAAGTTATATAAGATGGGAAGAAGTAAAAGATGATTATAAATCAGGTGCAAAAATAAAAGAGAGTTTTAAGGAAAGATAAGTTTTAAGAATTCCCGCTCTCTGGTTTGTGAGCTTGCTTGCATTCTCCTGGCCAGGGAGTGTTGGATTGCCTGGGTTCCCTGGGTTTACCAGGTGCTTGATTCTTTCTAATGTGATCATGGGGGTCTGTTTACAAGAGGAGGTCCTGGAGCGCCTGGATGGTTGTTGTGGTTAGCATTTTTTTTCTTTTCCCAGATAAACATTAGAGGTAATGGTTTACTTATTGAAAGCCAGGCAACATCAAGAGTTTTTTTTTTTTTTTTAACTGTACTTTTGTGACCTATGCTGTTCTTCAGTATAAGAAAAACTTATTATTTCTGGAAAAATCTTGGAAAACTTTCGACTGTGTGGACTTGGAAAGGTTTTTTTGTTTTTGTTTTTAAAGAATCTGTCTTATTCTTTACTATAAATTTTCTCTTTATAACAAAACCTTGGCAATTCTCCTTAGTGTCTTTTGTCGATCACATGTGTCTGCAGGCACCCTGGGTGATTGATGTGTGAGAGCGCTGCTTCTTTGGGAGGAAACTCATGAAAGGGGTGCTACACTATTAGCACATGTGGCTTGCCTGCTAAGGACTTACTAAGTTCCTGAAGCTTAAAGAAGTGCAGCTGAAATCCTAGCAGAGTCCTAAAACAGACCGTGAGGGAGAGTCCCAGGCACTGAGGAACCCCTCCGTGGGGATTATTTCTGCACTCGTATTGGGACATATTTCGTCGTCCCTGTTATGTCACATTCTTGCCAACCCTGTGTGCATGCCTCCAGCTTCCCTTATTTTTATCTGCAACAGGAGACCTGAGAAATTGAGGTTATGACAAGGGATACATAGAAATGTGACATGTATTGGATCAAAGGGAAATACTGGTAATATCTGACTAATTTTCCTTTTCCATAGTAAATTATTAGATTCCATTTAACAGACTAAGAGAAATTTCCAGATGGTTCACTACCACATAGCACTCAGTGATATATATCGAATCTCTAATGTTCTTTTACTGTGCTTCATATGTTGGTGGGTGTTCTCTGATCTGTGAAATATGCAGGAATTTTTTAGTAGTACTATAAATAGAAGCTTCATTAGAATTACACAGTTCACTACTCCTGATTTTAAAAGGAAATTTTGGTTTCAAATTAATTAATCTGGAAGTGCATGGGATGGGCATTATAATTGGATGGCACACGGGAGTGATGATTGATGATTCTTTTTCTCTGTCACTGGGGTTTTGGATTCAATTTTATATAAACTTCCATTTTACTGAGTATAAACAGTAATATTAAATGTTGTAGAAATAATATACAGAGGTTGTAGATTTTATGGTACTCTTAAATGTTTCTTTTTCTATTACCTTTTTAGAACAGGAAGATAAAAAAATGAAATTCTCAGATATTCTCCCCATAACAAACCACTTCCCTCAGTCAAAGCTGGAATCTCCAGGGAGAATGGAGCCTGACAGACCAGATGATTCTTCCAGTTGTACTGATATTCAAGAAGAAGCTCTTTCTTCATCAGACTCGGACTCATTCAATAGGTAAGAAATCTGCAGTACCCAGTTATTGTAAATTTCTATTTTCTGTTCCTGTGCACCTAAGAGAGAAAGGCAAGAACAATTAAAAAGTAACTTTGAGGCATGGGGCGGTTCAGTCTCTTCCACTTCAGTCTCTTCTTACTGCTTTGTAACTTCCACAGTGACAACAAGCAAGGCAGTGTGTGAGACAGCATTGCATTGGCTGTAGGGTGGCTTTGTTTCCTACTCTGTACCCTTTAGATAGATATTTTTCCTGGTGTTGGAAAAAAGCATGGCAGACAGTGATGTTTTTGTCAAGACAGTGAATGAAGAAGGTAAAGACAACTATATTAGAAAATAGAAATGAACAGAAAGATAGTGTAGAGGAGAGAAAAACAAACAAGAAAAACATAATTGAGAAAGTAAGAACAGATGGGAAAGCTTTAAAAAGGAGAGACTTGCAGGTGAGTCATTCTTTAAATGATACTTTTAAAAGACGATATACTTTAGAAGATGATCTAGTGTAAAATCATTATATATATGAGTGTGTGTATGTATGTATTTATATAATTTTTGTGTTCTGACATTCACTTTATTTCATAAACTGTTTGTACCCATGTTTCTACCTCATCTTTGTAGCTCTTTTTTTAGTGGGTACAGAGCTCTCTGATGGTTCTGTATCATAATTGACCCAACCCCTTCAGTTTCTGTTCGATATCTACATTTTCCCCAGTGTTCTACTTACACACCCAAAGCTGTGATTAAACTCTCTCCTTATAGACCCTTTTGTTTCTAATAAATTATTTATTTTTAACACCGTTTTGACCATGGTAGGTGTTGCTGCCTTCTGAGTGAATTATACCAATTTTAAATGCTACAACCATTGTGTCAATGTGTCTTAGACATTATTTAATCTTTGATATTTCTTCATTTAAAAATTAACAGTGCTCTAGAATGATAGATTGTCTAATCTAAAACATCAAATTAAGAGGAATTTTTTTATAAGAAGAGTATACCTCAAACCCCTCTGTTTTCCAGGGATTCTTAGGAAATGGTTTCAAATTATTCAGGCTCAGGTATTAGGAAGGGAAAATCTTCTCACCTCACCCCTAATGTTTTCAAGGTCAAAAACATCTCTCGAGTTGGGTAAGGCAAGAACACGTGGTGGTCTGCGAGTTGTCCCTTTTGTCCAAGAGTGTGGTACTGCTGCCCAGTTTCTCCACATCAGGCTGTTCCTTCAAGTCCAGTAGGCAGTATTTTTTTTTTTTAATCAAGTACAAATCATACAGGAATGCAGGGTAAAAATGGAGGAAAATCAGGGTCCAGGTGAGTAAGAATTAGTTTTTAACCAGAGTCACAGAATGCCTGAATGTGTGCGAATGCCAGGGTGAGCTGGGACACATTTGAGGTGGGGGAATGGAAGAAAGTGTGGGAGGAGATACATGGCGGCCAGATGTGTATTTATCTGGTGTGGGAGGATGGGAAGGAGCGTGAGTTTGTTGGAGGTCTTGGCCTCATCCAGATTTATTAGCATTACCAAAATATGAATTAGCATTACCAACAACCACTAAGAAATGTCTTTAAGGTAAGCTCTTATATTGTTTCACATTTTGTTTAGTTCTGTACGTGTGTGTGTGTGTATGTGTGTGTGTCTCTCCGCACACATGCACCTGTATCCAGTGGAACTCCCTCTTCATTATGCACATTAGTGGCTTTATGGAGATATAATTTACATACTGTGCAATTTGCGTGTGTAAGTAAACAATTTCATGGTCTTTGGCATGTTCACAAAATCGTACAGCTGTCACTACAATGTTAGAACATTTTCATCACCCCAGAAAGAACCCTCATACTCATTAGCAGTCACTTCCCGCTTCCTCCCAGCTCTGCCCGCAGCCACTCATCTCCGTTCCGTCTTGATCCATACGCCTACTCGGGACAGTCCATACCAGTGGGATCAAACAGTATCAAACAGCCTTTTGTGACTGGCTTCTGTCACTTAGCATAATGTTTTTGAGGTTCATACATGTTGTGACATGTGTCCCTTTACACTGTGGCATATTAATTCTGTTGTGTGGATACACATTTTATTATCCATGTATTAGCTCATGGACATTTGGGTTTTTTTTAAATTGGAATCTTACAAGGAAAAAGAAACATTGAGTTTGCCTCTACACTTTGGAAGCATAGCTTTAGAGACCGTATATGAGGATTTGTTTGGCTTGCCCTAAGAAAGCAGGCAGTTTGAGTAACTGGTCTATACATAGTAAATACTAAATGTGTTTTAATCTTTAAATTTTTTATCTTATTTAAATTCTTTTTTACACTCCTCTTTTTATTTGTCCTGTCATTTTATCTATCTAAGATTTTGAAGTTTAAGAGACAGAGTGTGTTCCTTCTATAATACCCAGAAACGAAGGCCAAAGGGAGTGTGAGAATGAAGCGAGCCTGTATTGGTGCTATTTGCCTTGATATGAGGACAGACCCCTGGGCAACTGACTCAAGACAAGCCTGCCGAGGGGGGAGTGTGAAGGAGGGGGAGGAGGAGGAGGCTTACACCTGCTGGCTGTGCAGTGGGATCTGCTGGGTGACTTGAGATCCGTCTTCTGAAGTCTTTCCATATCTGTGAAAAACATAAAAACATCTTATTATCTCAGCTCTGTGGGGAAGATGAAATCAGGTCATTGATCTGAGAATCTTTGATAAATTTGTGACTATTTTACTTTATAAAGATGGGGTCACTTACATCGCCTTCAGTAATGCTGCACACGTTGGGACTCTGTGGCTGGATGCTGCATCTCCTTCCTTNTCCCCCCTCCGGCCCCCCCCCCCCCCCATTTCTGTTCTGAACTTTGCTAGAGAAAGGTGTGAGCCTTTCATTTTATTCAGCCTCAGCTGGGTGTTCCTACGGGGACAGAGTCCTCAGTTACTCTCTACTGCATGTCCCATGCCGCCTAGTCCACACCCATTGCTTGTGTCTGTGTCCTCGTCTTCAGTGGATACCGTGCCTCGCGGTTCACCGCCGCCAGCCAATCAGACCTGCCTCCAGCCCTGCCTTCCGTTTTAAGGTTTCTTGTAATTTCTGGCCTCTTTCCTATTTATGATAACAGAAAAACAATTTTTTAAAGACATTTCTAAATAATTTCCTTAATGAGAAAGAGACATTTAGAAAATTATTCTGTTTTCAATTTTGATTCCAATGTAGTTAACATATGGTGTTATATTAGTTTCAGGTGTATAATATGATCCACCAGTTCTGCATTACTCAGTACTCATCATGATAAGTGTACTCATTTTTTTTCTTTCTTTCTTTTTAGGGAGAGAGCATAGGGAAGGGGTGGAGAGAGAGAATTTTGAGCAGACTCCACGCTTAGTGCAGAGCTTAACGCAGGGGCTTGATCTCATTACCCTGAGGTCATGACCTGAACCAAACTCAAGAGTCAGACACTTGGGGAGCCTGGGTGGCTCACTTGGTTAAGCGTCTGACTTTGGCTCAGGTCATGATCTTTTGGTTCCTGAGTTCCAGCCCCTCATCAGGCTCTGTGCTGACGACTTGGAGACTGGAGCTTGCTTTGGATTCTATGTCTGCCTCTCTTTCTCTGTTCCTCCCCCGCTTGCACTCTGTCTCTCTCTCTATCTCTCAAAAATAAAGATTAAAAAAACAAAAAGAGTTGGACACTTAACTACCTGAGCCACCCAGGTGCCCTGATAAGTGTTCTCTTTAATCCCCTTCACCTATTTCGTGCATCTCCCCACTTACCTCCCCTCTGATAACCATCAGTTTGTTCTCTGTAGAATCTCTTTCTTGGTTTGTATCTCTCTTTTTTTGTTGTTGTTCCTTTGTTTTATTTCTTGAATTACACATATGAATGAAGTCCTATAGCATGTGTCTTTCTTTGACTTATTTTGTTTTGCGTAATACTCTCTAGCTCCATCTCTTATTGCAGATGGCAAGATTTCATTCTTTTTTTATGGCTGAATAATACTCCATTGTATATATATGTGCACCAGGTCTTTATCGATTCATCAGTTGATGGACATTTGGGCCGCTTCCATAACTTGGCTATTGTAAATAATGCTGCAATCAAGGAGACATTATTTCTTAAGATAAATTCATCTACCTCCTCTAAGACATTACTCTGTCAGCCGTTCCTCAGGACTGTTCTTGGATGACCTCTTTCAGCCTTTCCTCTGATGTCTTTCTCTCTCATTCTTCACACTAAGCAGGAAGTAATTTCCTCTTCTTCTCTAAATTCCTTTAGCAGGGTATCTGAATTCCATAGCAGTTTATCTAAATTAAATCCTATCTTGTACTATAGTTATTTGACTATTTTTGTCATTCCTATTATTACCCATCAGAGTCCTTAAGAATTGAGTCTGTCACTCATTTTCAAAAAAGTCTCCTGCCAAGAGTTTATCACTAGTCTGCTGTTCCTACTAGAGCTTTATTAAGTGAATAATATATTGCTTCTAAGACATCCATTTTCTTTTAATGTCTGAAATTGTGTTTGAATGCCTAAAATTGTGATGTATATTGTAATCAATGGCATCTTAAAGTTGTTACCAGCTAGGTTGTAGTCCTGATATACTTACCAGTTCATGAGCATCATGGCTTCCCATACTGTTATAATTTGAGTTACATGCATTGTTAGCATATCATTGGTTTGTCATTTAAAATATCTTTCACAAATTAATGAGAGAAAAGGGTTATCAGGTTTTTTCTAAGTGGCATAAAATAATAGTTCATCTTGTCATCATTATTGTCTTGAGTTTTTGAAATGCGGTATTTGACTATGAACAAGGCCTCTGACTCACTTCAAATACAATTTCATCACCTAGTTGGAAATTCATAAAGTACATCGTGATACTGGCTGGTGGTACTGTGGTAGAAAGTTGTCCTGAAGTGTAGTGATCCATTGGTTATAGCTGTTGGGACTTAGTGACTACAAAACCTGAAAAGTCAAAGGATCCCCTTTTGATTGGAGTAATTAGCTCCATAGAAATCAGGAAAAGAATTCAAAGTGAGAAAGGGACCCATCACAACCAGATGCTTCTAGTAGACTCTTAGCATATTAGAGGTAAGTCATCTTTATTTATTCAGTTCACCTTTTATTTTCCATAATATTCAGGCATCAGATGGAAGGTTAATACCCTTGCTGAGATCTTTTCCAACCCCGAAATTCCATAAACCTGTTATTTTTGATGAATATAATAGTTGGTAAGTTACCTGTGTTCTTTTACCACTTGTTCATTGCAGATCATGAATCAATCTTCTAGGATTATAGTTATTCCTTATATATTAAAATGTTTCTATCTTTATTCTTTTCATTATTTTTAAAATTTTCTCATTTTTAAAAAATTTTAATGATAGTTTTGTTGCTTTCATTGTAAAGCCATACATTTTCAGAAGCACTTTTAGATGTTGTGCGTGTTCGTTGTAAAGGATAGAAAATTTAGGTAAACAGAAGGAATAAAATTCCATAATTTTATCATTCAGAAATAACTTCATATTAACATTTTCACGTCTAGATCCTTCTAAAGATAGAGGTATGGACAGATAGATAGGTGAACATTTTTAAAATAAAAAGTTCTTAATTACAGTTTTTTGTTCATTTTTTCACTTTTAAGAGAAAAGTCATGCTGTTTTGGGTCTCATGTAAGTGTAAATATATTGCAAATTGTTCTGAATTTGTGCAGTCATGCTGTAATACAAAGTATAGATCTTACTATTATACTGTTTTTTTGTTGTTGTTGTTGTTTTAATATTTTTATTTCTAGGAGAGAGAGAGAGACAGCGTGAGCAGGGGAGGGTCAGAGAGAGAGGGAGTCACAGACTGAAACAGGCTCCAGGCTCTGAGCTGGCAGTCAGCACAGAGCCTGACGCGGGGCTCGGAACCCACGAACCGCGAGATCATGACCTAAGCGAAAGTCGGACGCTTAACCGACTAAGCCACCCAGGCGCCCCTATTATACTGTTGAATAAAGATGTTTTCTTTACGTTAGAACAGTACTCAAAGTTACATAATATGGCAGAGTGACAACTAAGAATAATTCTATTTTAAGAACAAGTAGGTATATCAATCCAAATAATTATTGAGATGAAGCTGTTTTGTTACTAACTTGATTCTTAACTTTTAAGCAAGTATTCTTTTTAGAATTTGAATTACAAATGCTGTATTGATTCTCCGTTGCCAACATGAAGACAGATGCTAAACAAATTGATTAGAATTTTATATTTTTATGTGACTTCTTGCTAGGTGATTTCCGGGAATTTAAGAGACTTGTCCAGCTTTCTGTAAATTAACTTATTGTTCTTCTTAATGAAAAAGAGAGAGCTTTTGTTCCCTAGTTTTGGCAAGCAGAGAAAAGTGCATTTTTATTGAGTGATACATTATAAGGAAAGATACTTCTGACTATGACCCTATAGAGGAGCCTTTATCTTCATGCAGGGATGAATAATAGTCCTGCTTTTCTTTGGAAGAAGCTTTAGATCATTATTTTAAAAATACGTATTGGTGCACTTTAGTTGTAAGCAAGAAATATATAAAAAGAGACATTATGTTTTGGCCTAACTGAAGAAATTTCAATAAGCTCTATAGATAAGATAATATTACAGTGTCACCATTTAGTTTCCTAGTTTCGATAATTTCATTGTTGTCATGGATGTGAATGCATACAGTTCTGAAGAAATGCACACTGAAAGGTTAAAGGTACATGATGGCCACAATACACTTTCAGTGGTTAAAAAGTAGTAATATGTGTGTGAGCACATCAGAGAGAGGGGGACAGAGCACATGTGGCAACATGGGAACAACTATAAAATCCAGGTGAAGGGTATGGAAGTCACTTTTTTAAAGTCCTTTTTAATGTTTATTTATTTTGTGTGAGAGAGAGATAGAACAAGAAATGGGTAGAGAGAAAGAGAGGGGGAGAGAGAGAATCCCAAGCAGGGTCCACACTGTCAGCACAGAGCCCGATGCTGGGCTTGAACCCACAAACCGTGAGATCGTGACGTGAGCCAAAATCAAGAGTTGGATGCTTAATCAGGTGCTCCAATAGTCACTTTTTTGTAGCTTTGAAATTATTAAAATTTAAAAAATTATTGAGAAGTCATTGTCCATAATCAAAAAGTTTGTGTTTTCTAGGACATTTTTTTTTTAATATTTTTATTTAGTTCTAGGAGAGAGAGAGAGAGACAGCGTGAGCCCGGGAGGGTCAGAGAGAGAGGGAGACACAGACTCCGAAATAGGCTCCAGGCTCTGAGCTGGCAGTCAGCACAGAGCCCGACGCGGGCCTTGAATCCATGAACCGCGAGATCATGACCTAAGTGAAAGTTGGACGCTTAACCTACTAAGCCCCCCAGGCACCCCTCTAGGACATTTTCTAAAGGAAAGATTTATATTTATGATATATTGTCCCAAAAAAGTGGCAGCCAGGGGTCTACATGGGGTGGTGCATCTGGTTTCATTTATCTCCGTCATTCAGTCCAGGACCAACCCAGCTAGGTTATCTCTGCTTTGGTGTGTTAGAGAGCGCGGGCTAATGAAGCAGGCACTGTGAGTTCAGTACTTGTGAACATCAGCTCGTTTCACCACTTTGTAACCTTGGTGAACCATCCTGCAGATGCCAGGTGTTGGTCATAAAACAGTCTATGTCAGACAAGGTGTGAATTAATAGATTTTAACTTTTAACGATTTCTGGCAAAAACCACTAAGTTAGTAGGAGCAACGTTGCAAGAAGTCCAACACAGACATAGGCACACAACAGGCTCTTGGACAGAAAGGCTTAAATCAACGGTTGGCCATGCATTTGATATATTTTGGTGCAACTTTTCTTCACTTTCCAGTCACTTTTGGAAGCACTGTCCAGAATTCTTCAGAGCAAGAGAACGAAAACCACAACAAACACAAAAATATGAAGAAATCTTGATTACCATTTGTTGCAAAATTTAAGGGAATCTCAGCCTTACCTGAGTTCAGAGTAAATTGGAGAACGATGGCACAGTCTTAAGAAAAAAAGTGCCAGTGTGTGACATTCATCTAAGGACTGTTGACTACTGGCATCATCAGCCTGTTGAGACCAAGTTGAGTTTTATTGCTGATTGAAGGGAAGAGGAAACACTCCCTCTGTCGTCAGAGTGGCCTCTTAGAGCCATAAGGGCAAAGTTGAGATGCATGTTGAGATTTCGAAGTGTGGTTTTGGGCAGGTCTTTCAGTGCAGGCTTGGTTAGGATCAGGTAAGCCAGCAGCTGAGAACTGGTGAACACAGCTGGACAAGGTTCTAAAGAGGTGAGGCTGCAAAGAGTCTGAGGGTATGTCCTTTGATGTTTTCTACTGAAAAGCTGAAGGGGTCTTTTGGATTGTTGGAGTCAACAACAAAGCTACAACTTTTATCTTCCTAGACAAGTCTTCTGAAATAGTCAAGTCTATTGGTGAAGCCTTATTAATGTAGACAGTAAACGTGTGTGATTTTGACAGTTATTTGAGCACTAAGAGCATTGCATGTGTTAATACATTTAGTCCACAGGCAAACCCATTTTAAGATGTGGACATGAAAGGTTAAAGGAGTTCATTAAGTTGCTTAGGTTGTATGTATGGTATGTAGTGACATCAGAATTTGAACCCAGGGCTGGTTTACCTCAGAGCCCACCGTCTCTGGACCAATAATTCCAAGCTGGCTTGCTCTTCCCACTGTTGAAAGAGTGGAAATACACAGTTCTTGAAATGGTTGGATTTCCCGAGAAGACCTTGAGACAAGGATTTGAGTGGAAGCGGTTAACTTGGAAGGTGACGGAACTGCTGCAGGCAGTGAGCACGTGATACAGGAGCGGGAAGACTGTATGGAAGGGGGCACATCATCAAACCAGGCATTACCGCACAGCCAGAGCTTGAGCCTCCTTGGAATTAGGCTGGTTTAAAACACTCACCTGAGTTAACCCAGGCAAGGGCTAAGGGAGTCAGTTATTGGGCGGGGGGCTGCTCCCTGCTGCTTGCGGCCTTCCATGCTGGTGACAGGGCACACCTCAACAGCGAGAGGAGTCTCTGATGGAAGTCTTGACAGTTGGAGGTCAAGCCTGGTCCACCGAGGGGATCGGGCTGGGGGGCCGGGCCGGGGCACCAGCAGAGCCTGCCAAGGCAGTGATTCCAGCTGAGGATGGGAAATGGTTTGGTTTTCCGTATGCTTCATCAATACAGACGGGGTGCTCGAGGCTTCTGCCTATTAGAGTCCAAGAGAAAGTCAGAACGCCTCTGGGCATTCCAGAGCTGCCTGCACCCCTGCACGTCTGTTTGCCGAGCATACTTGCCCGTTGCTGCCAGGAAAGGAAGAGATAGGGGTGCCTGGGGGATGTTGAAGAAGTGTTAGACCAGGAGATGTCAGGGAGAGACAGGAACATTATCTAGAAAGCTTTGNACGCGGGCGGGGGAGGGGGAATGTGCTTGTTGATTAGAAACCGTTTACTCTTTCATCTTGTGTGATAATAAACTGAAGTACAAAATAATCTGTCATCATACTAAAATTTACTGACAAACTGAATAAAAATCTCTTGGCCTTAGGCAGAAAATCACAAGCATAGATTTGGGAGTTCTTTGATTGTCGGACATATTTCCTTATTATCCTGTTTTGTTTCTCCTCGCTAGAGGTAACCGTACTGTTACTGGGCCTTGGGTATTTTGATATTCTCTCCCACTTCTGAAGTTACTTCACTGGCTGTAGCACAGCAGACCACTGGCCTTTTTTAGGGTGGCTTTAGATGAGTGGCAGCGTTATGTGACTTTGAACCTTCCTTAGACATTAAAAAACAGCTAACATTCTATGTAGGTATACAAGGCACATCTAATAGTAATTATTTATAAATGTTTTCTTTGCACAGAATTGCTTGCTTATTCATGTTTAAGAATCAAGAGAGTAGTAAAGAGGCGCCCGGGTGGCTCAGTGCGTTAAGCGTCCGACTTCTGCTCAGGACATGATCTCATGGTTTGTGAGTTTGAGCCCCGCATCGGGCTCTGTGCTGACAGCTAGCTCAGACCCTGGAGCCTGCTTCGGATTCTGTGTCTCCCTCTCTCTCTGACCCTCCCCTGCTCATGCTCTCTCTGTCTCTCTCTCAAAAATAAAACAACAACAACAAAAAAGAATCAGTGTAGTATTTTGAAGTGTACTTATCTATATTTCATTTGCATTGATGTGTGGACCTCAAATATTTCTCTAATATATGTGAAGTTTCTCCCTGCTGTACTTCAGAAGACTTTCATGTAATCTTACCCACCTGTAGTTTAGCATAATTTTTGTTTCTGTCACGTTAGCTCTGTGTCTTTGTCTTGACATGGGTGGCAGATGGGAGGCAGGCTGTTGGGAGTAGGGGATTACAGACAAGTAGGGCTACAGCTTTCCGTGTGGCGCAGGGTGATCTCATGGCTAGCTGCTGTCGACTCAGATGTAAGTGAGCTAAGGTACACACAGGTGTTTCCTTATCTCGTCAGCTGCCAGAGCCCAGAAGCAAAGGCAGTGCACTCGTAGGCAGCACACCCAGTGCACTGATCTTGGTTTGTAATAGCATTCCCCAAAACAAAGAACTACTGCTTCTTGGAGAAATGGCTGAGTCCAGACAGCATGACAATGCCAGAAAAAGAGAGAGCAAGAGAAAAATAGAGAGGGAAGGAGAGAGGAAGGTGGGAGTAGAGGGGAGGGAAGAGAAAAGAAGGGGAAAAAAGAGAAAACAAAAACCTGGCAGACACTACCTCAGCCAAGAGATCAAGGTCACTGTGAAGAGCAGTGTTCTGTTGATGGCATCTGCTCTTGATGTGATGTGGTTGGAATGACACTTTACCTCTGTTGTCTTCCTCCCGAAAACTCAACATCCTCAGTCAAGTTGTGAGAAAAAGATTAGACAGATTCCAGTTGAGGGTCATTGTACAAAACACCTGACCAGTACTCCTCAGAGCGGTCAGCGTCATCAAAAACAAGGAAAGTCTGAGAAACTGTCAGTCTGGAAGAGCCTAAGGAGACCTGATGACTCAGTGTAATGTGGTGTCCTAGATGGGATTCTGGAACAGCAAAAAAAAAAAAGATGTTAAACAGTAAAGAAATACAATTTGAGCGTGGGACTTTAATTAATATTCAATTAATAGTAACATATTCATATTGCTTCCTTCGTTATGGCTCATGTGTCAAACTAATGTAGGCTGTTAACTGAAGAAACTGAAATGTAGGCCATGTGGGAACTTTCTGTACTGTCTTTGCAACTTTTCTTTTTTTTTTTTTAATTTTTTTTAACGTTTTATTTATTTCTAGGAGAGAGAGAGAGAGAGACAGCGTGAGCAGGGGAGGGTCAGAGAGGAGGGAGTCACAGACTGAAACAGGCTCCAGGCTCTGAGCTGGCAGTCAGCACAGAGCCCGACGTGGGGCTCGAACCCACGAACCGCGAGATCATGACCTAAGCGAAAGTCGGACGCTTAACCGACTAAGCCACCCAGGCGCCCCTGTCTTTGCAACTTTTCTGAAATATAAAACGATCCCAAAATTGAAAAAAGTTTATTTTTTAAAAAGTTCATTAGGACATCAAAATAAAGACAGATATTGGTATGAACACAATCCATATATTGTATGATATACCAAGATATTGGTATGAATATTCAAAGAATGTATTGAATACTGGAAAACCAAAGGTTATCGAAATGTTATTTTCTTTAGTGGTAGATTGGACAATGTTTCTGGGTTGTAGTAAGTTTAGTTATTGAACTATTCCTTTGTTCCTTTCATTTAACATCACCTGTTATGTTTAGTCCTATAAATTAATTAATAAAAGTATGCTTTCATGCATTCCCAAAAATGTATTATTATTTTGTGCTGTGTTAAAATTTAATCCATAAATGTGGCCTGAGGAAAGAATCCTACTTTCCTCTCCATTGTCTTTTTTTTTAAATCAGTTTTTCTTTCTTTCTTTTTTTAATGTTTGTTTTTGAGAGAAAGAGAGAAAGTGAGCGGGGAATGGGTAGAGAGAGGAGGAGAGAGAGGATTCCAAGCAGGCTCTGTGCTGTCGGTGCAGAGCCTGATGCAGGGTTTGACCTCACAAACTGTGAGATCATGATCTGAGCTGAAATCAAGAGTCTGACATTTAACCTTGAGCCACCCAGGGGCCCCTCCAGTTTCTTGTACTGGTATTTTTACTCTATAGAATGATTTCCTCTCAGAAGATGTAGCCCAGCCTTTGCATTTCATCATAAAAGAAATCATGCACAATTTACAATATGCCTCTTCGCCTTCAGTTACCATATTTGTATTAGTGAATATACACTTGTAAAAGTCATTTCAGCAGTGATTTCCAAGAATAATTTGAAAGGACAAGTAGTTTTATCTTTTCTTCAGTACTCATTGACAGAAAACATTTGCTGTTTCATAATGAAGTTTTCTTTTACTCTCAGGCAGTTGATGTTGGCACCTTTTGGGAGTTTTTTATTATGTATTTTTGTTGGGTAATCTGATGGGCTTCTTTATAGTAGCTTTGCTCTTGTTGTTTTATAGTAAGTTCTTGATTTTTCAGCCTTCTGGGCCAGTCCCAGGTGGCAGATCTTTTCGTTTGTTTTTACCAAATTCATGAACTGCCGTGATACAGAGATCCTCTATAAAATTACTTTGAGCCCTTCAATTTCCTGTATCAGGAAAGGGTTTTTAAATTCTAGAGTGATGATTACTTGTGTATCTAAAATGCCTATAGAAGCTGGCAGTTCCTTCCAGGTTCCACACTTAACCAAATGACCCCTCCATTGTGCTAGCTTGGCACAGTGTCTGATCATCACCCAAGGTTTTGTTATGATGACTGTTGTGTTGAGAGTTTTGGTTGGCATGACAAGGTAATACTTGTATAAGGTTGACATTTTATTTTGTTTAATTTTTTAAAGCATTTTTTAAATTTTTAATTTTTTTTAAGTTTATTTTTGAGAGAGACAGAGACAGAGGGCAAGCGGGGGAGGGGCAGAGAGGGAGAGACAGACAAACAGACAGACACAGAACCCGAAGCAGGCTCCAGGCTCTGAGCTGTCTTTTATAAAGTATACAGGAATTCCTGTTCCATATGCCTCTGGATATATTTAGCTTGATATATAAAACTGAGATACAATCTTGATTGGTTTAGAACTCAATTTTTCATTAAAAGAAAAAAGAGTAGCAGATAGTATATTTTTCACAAAGCTTTGAGGAGAGCAAGAATAAGACCTCAAAGGAACTACCAGTTTCTTCTAAATATTAGGTATGTAGTCACTATTTTGAATCAACTCTCCCAGACTCCAGACTCTGGGCAGCCAGGTAAGAGCTTTCTGTAGAAACAAACAAACAAATAAACAAAAGAATTCAAAATCACAGTCCTTTTGCACTTGTTCTGGTGAATGAAATTGGATGGAATAGAAATCTACAGTTTACATATCATGCTATTGGAATTTTTTTTTAGTCAGTTGATCAAATTTATAATTTGTTACCATCACCTTGGAAGTTGAAACCAGAGGGTTTTTTTCCCCTCCTGCCTTCTCATTTCTTTCTACCTCTGCTTTAAATCAGAGGAACAGATATATGAGGTCTCCATGGAGATCTTTAGAACCTGAGGAAAAGGCATATTGGGATAGAATACAAACATTTTTAAGATAGAAGGTAACTCAAGAAGTCACTGGATATAGTAACTTTGTATCACAGGTAAGGAAATGGAGGCTGCCTAGACAGGTAAGGGGACTTCTCCAAAGTCCGTGAACAGAACTGAAGCCAGTAATGCTCAGGCCAGATTTTTCCCCAGTGACAACATGAGTTGCATCCAGAATTTTTGTCTTAGGTGCTGTCCCTTCTGTTGTTAGTAGCATTTTAATGAAACGGTTCAAAAAACAGATCAAGAACAACTGTTAGTTTCCTGGAGATAGGCTGGTTTCCATTTCTTGACTTGGCATCATTGTATCAATATTGATCCCTATATTACTCTCCAGAGTGTCTGGTTTTACATGATAGATTGTATCGTTGCCTTGTTGGAAGGATGTGGGATGTTAATTTGCACACATTCTCTGTTCTTTTTATTACCCCACAAACAGTCACATTCTGGAACATGGCTACATATTAATTCACTGATTTTGCTTCCTCCTTTGATTTTACTACATCAGTAGTGCACATTGTTCCTGTATCTCAGAGAGATTTGAGTGTTAAAGAGTAACAGGCTTCAAATACAGAAGCATGTTATTTTTTTTTTAAGGTAATTCTGCAAAAGTCAATTAAATTTTAGAAGCCTTTTAAGGTTGCATTAATGTGCACTGTATATGCTTTTCTTGCCCTCATAAGCACATTTTATTAGAGTCATTTATAATGTGTTATTGGAATTCGGGTAATAGTACAAATAAAAAATTAAAAATATGTATCCGAACATTAAAATTTGGCATACGTACAGTTTTGGAAGGATAGTTCTTTCTCGTGCACTAGATCATTTAGTCTAACGTTTCATTGTATTGGGAACTGAGTCGCAGGAGACTTCAGTGTCCCCTGCCTAAAATCCAGCAATATAAGGTAGTTTTCAGGTTCTTCTCCTTGAACATATCATAAAAGGTGGAGTTTCATGGCTTGAACATTGACTTGTTATTGGGTTTCTGTAGTTTGCGTCATTGGTGTTGGCCAGGCTTCCTCCATCTGCACAGTTGAATATGAATTCTCAGGGTGGACAGATGGGTAGATTATATAGAGGTTGGCCTGGCTCTGCAGAAGACATGGCAGTCTCATTATGAGCTTCATATCCAGCCTCTTGGTCCCTGTTGTGAAAGAAATGTTAATCATATGAAAGCTTCTTAAATGGTAGAGGACATTTTCATCTTTGTTATGTTGGTTGTCTTTTAACTCATTTCAATACTCTTTTCAGATTGCATAAATCTTTCACCTTTTAACTCTTTTCTTTTTGTGGGGCTGAAGATTGTAACCTGTTACTCTGTCTTGTTACCTTTGAGTATTTCGTTTTTATTCATTTCAGTCATCATACTGCTGACATTCTAAAGAATAAAAAAAAAAAAATGAAGCTTCATGATTTTGTCCTCCTGCCCATTTAACTTGATTCAGTATCTACTTGTAGCAGTGAAAATGTTGCTAATTAAAAAAAAAAAAGTTCCCTTACATTAGACTCTCAAGAGTTGTCTTCCTTTGTTTCTTAAGTTTGTAAGTAAAACAATCATACATGTTTAATTATATTCTGAAATGGATTTTTTTCCCAGATAGCCAAGAGGACTCCAATGTTTGGAACTAAGCTAATGTCCTTTTATTTCTCTTACTTAAACAACACACAGTACTTTTCTTCACTTTTTATAAGAATTTGAAAAGATTGACCAAAAATGTATGCTTCTCTCTTTAATACAGTGTTTCCTACCCCTTTATCTTGGCACACAGAAAATGGTAGTATTTGTGTGTCATAAAGACATCATGCTGGAGGCCAAAGATGCCTGCCTTGGGCTTCAAGATTATTTTTGCAACTTTAGGTCCTTTGCATCTCCATATGAACTTTATTTTTTTATATACATAATTTATTGTCAAGTTGGCAAACATACAGTGTATACAGTGTGCTCTTGGTTTTGGGGGTAGATTCCCATGATTCATCACTTATAACACCCAGTGCTCATCCCAACAAGTGCCCTCCTCAATTCCCATCACCCATTGTCCCCACTCCCCTGCCCCCCACCGACCCTCAGTTTGTTCTCTGTAGTTCAGAGTCTCTTATGGTTTGCCTCCCTCCCTCTCTGTTTATATCTATTTTTTCCCCTTCCCTTCCCCCATGGTCTCCTGTTAAGTTTCTTTAGTTCCACATATGAGTGAAAACACATATCTTTCTTTCTCTGCCTGACTTATTTCACTGAGCATAATACCCTCCAGTTCTATCCATGTTGCTGCAAATGGCAGGATTTCATTCTTTCTCATTGCCAAGTAGTATTACATTGTATAGATAAACCACATCTTCTTGATCCAGTCATCAGTTTATGGACATTTAGGCTCTTTCCAGAATTTGGCTCTTGTTGAAAGCATGGCTGTGAACATTGGGGTACCTGTGCCCCTATGAATCAGCATCCCTGTATTCTTTGGATAAATTCCTAGTAGTGCTATTGCTGAACCACATTGAGATACCACCTCACACTGGTCAGAGTGGCTAAAATGAACAACTCGGGGAAACAACAGATGCTGGCGAGGATGTGGAGAAACGGGAACTCCATATGAACTTTAAAACCAACTTGTCAGTTGCTTTAAAAAAAAAAAGTCTGCTGGAATTTTGGTTGAGATTAAATTGAATCCCTAGATCAATTTGGGGACCAAATGACTTATCAATATTGATCTGATGTGATATGGTCTGTTGTTTTTTAATGTGTTTTAAAGGGATGACTCCAGAGGCTGTGAAGAATGGATGAGAGGCTAGAGGTGAAGCAAGAGTGGAAACAGGGAGGCAGGCTTTTGTAGCAGTCTGTCTGAGTTTCTGGTGGCGTGCATCTGCATAACAATAGTGAAGCCAGAAATGTGTGGGTTTGGGGATTTGTTTAGGAGGTAGGAGGGGCAGAACTTGCAAATGATCTGAATATGGTGATCAAGGAAAAGCTCAGCATCAAGGATGAATCCTAAATTTTTGGCTTTAGCAATTGGGAGAGTAGTTTCAGCAACTTAGTGCTTACTCAGTAAGATGGGAAAGTTTGCCAAAGGCAGTAGAAAGTTTGGCGGGGCGCTGGGGCATGGGATGTATTGACAATGAAAGCTTTTGCTTGGGGGCCTTTGAGATAAACCAAGTATAGATATCAAACCACGAAGTGGAGGTGAGGCGAGAAATCAGGGTGAGATACACTTAGGACCAAACCCTCTCTTACTCTAACATTTAGAGAAGAAACATTTAGAAAGAAGAGACCGAGCAAAGGAGATATAGGAAGAATAAACCAGTGCGGGATTGAAAACTGAGGCCTTGAGAAATCATGGAAGTTCGCAGAAGGAAATGGATTGAGAGGCCGAATATGATGATAGAAGGAACTGTGGACGTGGGTAGCATCAGGGTCTTATCAAGTGTGGCCTCAAATGTGTGGGTTTCTAGTAGAAGACTGACTAATGTGAGCTGAGGGGGAAGCCTTAGGGGAGAAAGAAGAGATTGCTTCTACTGACAAGTCTGTAAGTTGGGCCTGTGAAGGGTGGTAGAGATTAAAACTATCTGGAGGGACACAGAGGATCAAGGGGGATACTGATGAGGGGAGGGGAGCTAATTGAATGAGGTCCTGAGGAGGCAACAGAGGGTGGGATCAGGATTGATGCATTCGTAGTAACAGCAAGGAAGACCCAAGGATGTAGGTACATACACAGGTGGGAGATCTGATCAAGGCATGACCAGCAAGGCCACCTCATGACTCTTATTTTCTTCATGGAGCTAAGGCAGGTTGGTCAGCTGAGAGTGGGGGCAGGGTGGCCGGTAGGTGATTTGAGAAGGTGTGAATGTGAGAATGGGAAGCAGAACATGCCAGGTAAGTATTGTAGGATTGCCTGGTAGTGAGGATTGCCCATTTCAGATCTGAGGTCAAGAATTTTAAATGAGATTAGTTTGCAGATAGTCAGATAAATAGGTGGATTTTTTTCCTGGAATGTTAGTTGCTCAGAGTAGGTAGTCAATTAGGGTTAACCAGAATTCCTGCATTGATTACAGAGCATAGTGTGGGGTTCAAGACAAAATCAGACAAATTTGATTTTGGATTGCAACCAGAATTAAAATTAAGATAAGTATAATGCTTGCTTTGGACTTCTTTCTCATCGGCTGAGAAAATATCAAATATGTGGCTTTAAATTTATTTTTTTAACATTTATTCATTTTTGAGAGACAGAGAAATAGAGTGTGAGCAGGGGAGGGGCAGAGAGAAAGGGAGACAGAGAATCTGAAGCAGGCTTCAGGCTCTGAGCTGTCAGCACAGAGCCCAATGCAGGGCTCGAACTCACAAGCTGTGAGATCATGACCTGAGCCAAAGTTGAACGCTCAACTGACCGAGCCACCCAGGTGCCCCAAATATGTGGCTTTAAAGAAATAATGTTTAACTTTCATATATAACTTCATAGAAATGTTTTTGACAATGAGAGAAGACATGCTAATACTTTTTCTTACCGTTTATAGAGGTTTAGTAGTACCTTTTTTAAAACATTCAAGAGTAGATATTGTTTCTGAACACCTAGAGACTGAAGAGGAAAGGACCCACGAACCTAGTAGAAAAATGGACCAAAGTCACAGAGACGATTTGCTAAAAGAGAAGTGCAAATTAAATATATTTTTCACCTGGTAGATTGGCAAAAACCTTAATATTTACTCACATTCTCTGCTGTAAGGCTGAAGAAACAGACACTTATTTCTTACTGGCTGGAGTGCTACATAATAGCATCTCTAAGGAGAGGAATCTGATGAGATCAAGCAGAAGTACTGCTGTTTGGCCTTTTAATGAGTATTCAATGAATTTGTCCTCCAGAGTACACCTGGACACAAACACGGTGACTTACACACAAGGTTATCCATTGTTTATGTAATAACAAAAGTCTAGACACTACTCAAGAATCTTTCATTGGGGCTGGTTGATTAACCTGCAGTACAGCCGCACAGTGAAATCCAGTGTGATTGTTCAGAAGGATTGTTCAGAAGGACAATCTCTGTGTGCGGTCACCAAGAGATTTCCAGGATAGATCTGTAAGTGCAAAGACCATCGTTCAAAACAGGATAGATAGCATGCTGTCTCCTTTTTAAAAGGGGTGGCGGTGGTATATACTTAACATTTATTTGGTTTTCCGTAAAGAAACACCAGAACGATAAACAACAAACTAATAAGTGATTACATTTTGCAGACAAGAGGGAACAGGTTGGCAGTGGAAGGAGACTATGAGATTTCTCAGTGTACATCTTCTTATGTCATTTTGATTTGAACCCTGTAAATGTATTAATCTGCTTTAAACAAAAGAAGAGTCTGTACTCTTTAAGATAACGGTTTGGAAATCATCATTATCTTCAATGTTATTGTAAATTGGTAATGAAATTTGGTGGTGCAGGCAGTAAAGTAAGACACATATATTAATGGGATTTTGTTATGTAAAGGTCATTGGGATTATTTAGAAAAATTGCTAAATAAGTTTATGTTTCTGGTCAAATTAAGAGAAAACATCTAACGAAAACATCAAAATAACTAAACAGTAACATTAAGTTGTAAGTATCTTACTGTAATTCGGTGATACCTTGTAGTTTTTAAAATCTTCATAATTGCTTTTGGAAGGTTGACATTACATTTGGTTTTTTAACATTTAAGAATATGACATTTAATGACTTTAGTGTTGGCATAAAACCTTTTCTTCCTAACATGCATTACTGTTTTGTATATTATTATTGCCTTTTTTCTGGGAGCATTTATGAACCTTAGAATACTCTTGAAAGCTAAATGGTTCACTTTATTTCAGGTGGTGAATTTGTTTGCTGAAAGTTTCTAGAGAAAATGTGGGAACATAGAATAGTTCTTTGACATCTTTTTCAATTTCAAAAGATCTTAAACTAGCTGGTACCTGAGTCTGCTGTCCTTTGGATGAATGTGACATTGTTTTGGAGGGAATGTATCTTCACATAAGATACTGTGACATCAAGTCCTTGGAATGTATGTGTGTCCATGAGATCCCCATACATAGCAGGCAGTCTTTGTTTATGGGAGTTCATCTCCGTCATGCTTTTCTGACTCTAAAATGGTTCCTGGCATGTGATCGACTGTTGAATTAATTTCCCTGGGCTTCACTTGCCCTGTTGATAAAAATGGGAGGAGAGCTTTTTGTCCTGGTAATCTCCCTGGGTAATTGTAAAAAGCAAATGAGATGTATATTGTGGATGCTTCATAAATTGAACATAAACTTAGTTATGGTTTGCTTTCATCTCTTTTTAAGGATTTACTATATATTACTTGATTAAAAAGTTCTTTTTCTTCTATCTGAAGCTTTCTTCATTTTATGTTTTTGTAGATTTAATGGAGAGCAATGAAACTCTTAGCTCTGCTTTATCTGTGAACCCTTTTGGTGGTTATCTGATAAAGCCTTATTGATGAATACATAAGAGGAGGTGGTATTTTTCATTCTTGTGGATTAGTAGCATTTTATTACTCTACTACTGATTGAAGCAGCACAGTGTGGTAAAAAGAAGACAAGTTTTGCATTCACATCCCTAATTCTTTTTACTTAATGTCTCTGAGCCTTTGTCCATCTGTCAAATGTGGATAAAACCTAGGGTGCTGTATGAATTAAGTCTAATGCATAGAAGCTAATTACCACAATGATCTGTAGAAGTAGTTGCTCACAAAATGATCATTTTTGTCATGGTCTTCATTGAGTGATTTCTTTCTTTTTTTCAAGTTTATTTATTTTGAGAGGGTGAGGGGAGAGAATCCTAAGTAGTCTCTGCGCTGCCAGCATTGAGCCTGATGTGGGCCTGAGTCCACAAACCCTGAGATCATGACCTGAGCCAAAATCAAGAGTCGGACGCTTAACTGACTGAGCCACCCAGGCACCCCAAGTGATTTCTTTCTTGAACATAGGATGTTTACTGTTCTAACATGTTATTGTCAGCCAGCTACAAACATATTAGGCATATAAGCTGCTGCTTACCCTGTAGAATAAGAACAGATTACTAAAAATAAGGGTTTAAGGAAGGATTAATGGTGGCTGGCAGCATTTAGTTAAGTACCGTTAACTAAAGTACCAATAACTAAGTCTGGTGGCATTGTATCTCCATCAATCCTCCAGTGATCTATCCCTTAAGGAGTGTTTTATTTTTAAGTTTGATATACTCAACCATGCTCCAGTTAATGCCACAATTATCAGAAGAGATGGGCCGGTGGGCGGGGGATATGGTGTGGAGTAACTACTAGATAATAGAAAAATCCCATTCGTAAGTAATCTTTAATCCACAGGATTTTTACAGCAGATGTTTGCATTTTTTTTCTGCCCCACGGTACCCTGTGTACCTGCCATGCTGGATAAATAACAAGTTCTGATGAATTTGTACCTTGGTGTCATAGAAACAGTGCAAATCAAAGATTAAAATAGAGCACGTAGTGATCAGGTTTCCTAGGGCAAATGGAAGCATAGTGCTGAGGCAGTTATTCATGTAGTTCAGACCCAGGTTTGTGTTAAGAAAATGGAAGTATTATTTATTGAACACTTACTATGTACTAAGCTCTGTGCTAAACATCCTCTATGTTATATTGATCAACCTGGGAATATCCCTGTGAACTGCGTGTGTTATTGTCTTGCCTTCACAAGTGAGGCTGTTGAGACTTGGAAAGATTAAGTATCTTGCCCAGTATTACACATTCAGTGACCGAAACAGCACTGAAACTCAACTCTCTTTGACACTATAGTCTGTGATTTCTTTCCCTCTGGGTAGTCTTATCAGTCATACCTTTTCCAGAAGTATTAGGCACCTTACATTTCAGCTTTGGTGGTAAAATCTTGACTAGTAAGGTGAAATAAGATGCTGCAAAAGAAACATGCAAAAAGTGTTTTCCTTTGCCTGTTAAAATTCTCTGCTACTGCTTTTGGTAAGAGAATAACAAATGTAAGATATTACAGGAAGACCAGCTAGGTCGAAGACCAACAAACAGCAGTTTAGCGTATGTTTTTGAAAGTGTGAGCTGAAAATAGCATTCAAATGGCATGAAAAATTAAGTGTGGGTATTCTGAATAGAGCTACTAGAATCTTCCTGAACAAAGGTTGGAAATTCCATAGAATGCAAGATTAATACTTTTGCCTGTGAGTCCTTCTCATGTGTATTTAATTTATAGACTAATTTCTGCTTTAGCCTGGACTGTTGGTAATACCGGAGAGCACAGTGTAAACACTCTTACATAGGGAGCTCTGACTTTCATGTACCTGACTTCATATCCATCCAGCTTCTTAAAGTATGGTCTACCAGAATGTTCCAAACCCAAATAGTAGAGGAGCTGAAATTTATTCTGCAAAAGTTCCTTGCATGAGGATTAAAAGCTGTAGCTGTATAGGCTCATATATGCTCCTACCCCAGGTATACCAGAGTGATTCTCCTATGGAGGATTTTTTAGATGTCTTGAAAAGTATCTGAAAGGAGTTTTTGATCTCCAGGGCATATTAAAATGGTTAAGACTTCAAAAATATTAATTACTATCCACAAGAAAGAGATCTGAGAGTGTTAATTTTTGATACACTGACTGTTGTGCCCAGTAGTCTGTTTGTAAAATCCTATATGTGAAACTGTATGTGTAATTTCAGGAATGTGGTTTGTAAGTAGAATATGCTGAGTACATTACTTTAAAAAGGAATGAACGCTTTTCTCTGTTGTTTTAGTTTTATTAGTATCAACTCTCAGTTTCTCTCAGTGGTGACTATAATTGGAATACAGATATAGCAGATAATCCTGAAACATCATTGTAGGTAAGCTTCAGACCTCCCGAAATTTGTGTCCCTCGTATTGGTGACTAAGCTGGGGTGGAAGGGAAGGTGGCAAGGAGTGAGGGCGTCGGTGAGCTGGGCGCTGTGGCTGGTCAGGGGGATTGAAGTCACAGAGCAAGAGGAGATTGCAGACCACTTTTGGGATGTGTTTTTTGTGAACCTCCCCGACCATCTGTTTTCACTGAGGTAGTGTAGCAAAAACCGCTTAGGTTTATGTCACTAATGTACCGCAAATATTTTCCTTTAACAAATCAGTGATTTCTACTGGTGATTTGAAACCCCTGGGTAAATTGACCACAAGACTACTTGGTTGCTTGACAGGCTCAGCTGTCCTGGTCACTTAGCTG
>NW_027551576.1:161201-204750 GCF_008692635.1 Crocuta crocuta | reverse complement strand
CGGGGGGGGGGGCGGGGACTGTTTTGTAACCTTCCTTTTCAAAAAAAAAATTATATGTGTGTATTGGGGGTGTTGGCAAGAACCACACTTTATTTTTTCTGGCCCTGTGACACCTACCGGGACCCAGAGCTGCGTGAGCATTCCCTTAGCTCACTCAGGGTTCTCAGTAGGAGCCCCCAGGGAGGTGGAACTTGGTTCTTGGCAGCAAGAGGGCTGGATGGAAAAAAAAAAAGAAAAGAAAACTCTGTGTATAAAGCATACACACAAACGCGTGCATGCACACACACACACAGATACAAATGTGTAAACAGATACACATCATATTCCACTACTAAAATTTCATAGAAGAGCAGTTAGGGGGAAAAAAGGTCTAAAAAAGCTCTAATGGGGGGTGGAAGGCAGTAATGAAAAGGGCTGAGGAACACTGCCTTAGCCCTATCTGTCTGGTAAAGAAGAGTGGGTGCTGGTATCATTGTTACAGTAGAGAGAAGAGAAGGAAAAAGTTACATTAAAACAACTTCAGTTTTCTTTATGAAGTTGGAGTAGTTGAAAGCAAAGTAAGGAGTAACAGGAGTCGGGATCTTGGGAGTGGAGAGGTTAGTCTGCTTCTGTGGGAGTAGAGGGGGCAGCGGACATCGGCCCGCCCCAACAAGTGGCGGTGTGGGTCTCCTAGGAAATTAAAGTTGGTGAAATCTGCCTTGTCTCTCCTTAAGGGCCTTCAGCTTGTCTCTCTCCCCTGCTAATGAAAACTGCATTTAGCTCACTGTTGAAGGGGAAAGCTTATTTTAAGGCAGTTTGTACTACGGAAAACATTTCCAGGGATAAATGAATGTTACTATTTTCCAGGGCACTTGGATTTGCACAGGGGCCACCCTCAAATGTGAGAGTAGTGGATGCTTATGTGCTAACACTTTAGATCAGCACTTCCCAGCCTGGGGCTTGAGGGCATGATTTAGCGGGTGTGCAAGAACGCACACACATCAAGAATTATCTTTAGACATAACCAAGAGTATCTCACAAACACAGGTACTACTGTGTTTTCACTGTCCTGCATGTGTCACTATAATGAATAAAATATAAACTAAAAGCATTACTAAATTTATAATACTTTGTTATTATGTATTTTCTCAAGCCACAAATACTGAGAAGTATTGCTGCTCCCGTATGTGGATCCTTATCCTGAAATGCCTGAGAACCGCAGAACTAGCTCTACCAGAAGGTCACTAGGCCTGTCGTGCAAATGGAACCCCCTCCTTCCCCTCTCCCCCCACAGGCCATTACACACAGGAGCCATAGTCAGAATATAGCTCCTTGAGAGTCTTGGGATTTGGGGGGGAACCCCTGGAGTCAAATATTTGGCACAGAACAGTATTTATTTGCCTTTTTTGTTCATGCACCACAGACAAACATCGCTTCCAAGTGATTTGTCAGGTGTTGAGAATGATTCACTGCCACTTAAAGTCTCCTCAGTGTTTAAACTTTTGTTGTCGAGTATCATTAGAAAGTGATCGGCCCTGACAAAGAGAAAGTTATTCTTTGGTTTTAGCCCCCTCCATCCTGCGGTGGTGACCGCTGTTTCTTGGTGGACCCCATGTCATCCACCCCTTCTTTGTCTTGGATGTCTAAAAATGCTTTTTTGCTACTGATGTACATCTTTTTTTCCTTTTATTTATTTGGTAGGAATTTGAGTAACAACAAGAGTCATTGTCAACAAGCCTTAAAGCAGTTTTTTTCTTTTAAAGAAATAATACATGCCCCGTCTAACCTTATTTACCCTGTACTCTGCACAGATAAACCAAAGATTACACAGCACTTTAAACCAGGCTGCATTATAATGAATTCCATCATTAGCACAGTTCAAATTAATGAAATTTTACTTTACTTTGGTTACAAAGGGACTAAAAAACACTGAGGAACTTAATGTGTCTTTGTGAATCTCATTCCTAAGGTGCGGTTTTTAAGACACAGTTTGACCTTTGGTTGCCTTAGGAGATTAAAAAGGCTCATGACTGTATTCTCTTTGAATGCATGTTTTCTATTGAGGGATTTGCTTGAGCTTTTGTGATTTTTTTTTTCTTTTTTTGCTAACTTGTTAAGTTTTTTACACCTTTATTGAATTGATGTACAATAAACTGCAACTATTTAAAGCAAACAATTTTATGAGTTTTGATACATGTATATAGCTATGAAATCGTCTTCGCCATCAAGAGGATGAACCTGGCCACTTCCGGAGTTTCCTCATGCCACTTTGTAATCCCTCCTTGCCCACCTCCTGCCCCCAGGAGGTAATCACTGGTCTGTTGGTTTGTTTTCTGTCACCATAGGTAAATTTGCATTTTCTAGAATTTCATGTAAGTGGAACCATACAATCTTTTTATTGTCTCGCGATATTGATGTGCCTTTCCTTTTAGTTCCAGTTCAGACATCATAAGAGATCTTCTAGAAGAAGAGGAAGCCTGGGAAGCATTACATAAGTGAGTGCTCGTCATCGACTAATAAACATGTACTTTGAGAAATTGTAATTCTACGCAGTTGATTTTCAAACAAAAGAATATTTGTGCTTTCTGACTTAAGAAAGTAGGAATTCACACACATTAAGGTAAAGATTTCCAGTTTACTGCTTGTTTCTATACATTTCTGCTTAGAGATGAAAGCCCAGTGTAGTAACTCTGGTCACTTGTCAGGAGTTGTCTTTCTAAAGACAAATTGTTCCAATGAGAAGTTCACAGTTTAGCCTTAAGCACTGGCTCAGAGTGTTAAGACTTTCAGTCCTTTCCTAGATGTTTCTGGTCATAAGACGTGTTTAGTGTAGAATAAATGCAGTTTGCTTCCTTCTTCTGTTAGCACTAGGAACCTGGGAAATGAGAGTGGTAGAGGGGACCTATTCCAGGTCCTACTGGTAAGTAAGGAGGAAAGTGACAAGAGTATTAGATTTTTGTGGATCTCACCTGCAGGAGTGATCTGCAGCACAACGGGGCAGCTTTGTTCCACTGTCACTTCATGATTACACGCCAGTAGGCCCTCGAAACTGCTTAGCAATTTTACTGTTTCTGTGATCATTTCTTTATCCTGTTCCTCACAGGGGTTATTGGAAACCTTGGCTCTTTCCAGTGGCTCCACCCCCAGCTCTAGATCTTTTCATCTTTGTAGAGAAAATAGAATCCACTATATAGTAGTTCTCATCTTTCCAACGCCAAGTGTATAAATCTGCTTATGTTTGTACACATTTAATTCCTCCTCCTGTGACGGCACCTGGGTGGCTCAGTCGGTTAAGCATCTGACTCTTGATTTCAGCTCAGGTCATGATCTCATGGTTCCTGGAATCCAGCCCCACGTTGGGCTCTGCCGTCATCATGCCAAGCCTGTTTGGGATTTTCTCACTCCCTTTTTCTCTGCCCCTCTCCCACTCATGCTTTCTCTCTCAAAATAAACAAACATTAAAAATATATATATTTCAGAAAAAGAAGAGGAAGAAAATAAAGGCTAAGAGAAGAAAATAAAGGCTAAGGCAGAGCCATCAACCAAGTGTTGGATGCCTGCCCCAGCACACACAGAGCCCCTTGGGTTTTGCCAGGGCTTCTGTGTTACATTGGCTCCAGATGTTTAGGGGAATTTCCTTCAGCTGACCACTGCACTCACTTAGCAGACCCATAAATGGCCACCCACACACAGCCGTGAATGCTGTGGTTACGGGGTTAGATAGAAGGTCACTAAACAACAATAGCAAACAGCAACGTCAGCAAACCTTGGGGAAGGAGAATCTGCTTTCCAGAGTTGCCACAGTATATCGTTTAAGATGTCCTGTTGTCAACAACAAAAAAATGGAAACGTACTAAGAAACAAACTGTGGCCTATACACAGGAGGAAGAAGTAACCAATACAGATTGGACTCAGAGGAAACTCAGACACTGGACTGCTAGACAGAACTTTAAATGAACTGGTTTGAATGTGTTCAGAGAATTAAAGGGAAGTATGGGAACACGTCTCACCAAATAGAGAATGCTAATAAAGAAATAGAAATTATTTAGAAAAAATAGAAATTCTGGAGTTGAAAAGCATAGCAGCTAAAATAAATTCACTAATGGGACAGCAGCAGATTTGAGCAGGTGGGAAAAAGAATCAGCAAATTTGAGGACAGATAAATTGAGATTACTCTGTCTCAGGAACAGAAAGAAAAAAAAGACAAGAATAACGTATAATCTCAGAGAACAGTGTCTCACTGTCAAGAATATCATATGTGTTATGGGAGCCTCATAATGAGAGGAGAAAGAGGCAGAAAGAATATGTATAGAAATGACTGAGAATTTATTAAATTTGACTTAAAGAAAAAAAATTAAACATCCGAGAAGCTCATAGAACTTGCCAGAGGTAGAAAATTGCGCAAGGATCAAGAGAGAAGCAGTTCATCACAAGGAATTTGGTAATTTTTCATCAGAAACCATGTAGGCCAGAGGCAGCAGAATGACGTATTCAAAGTGCTAGAAGAAAATGGCCCTCAACCAAGAATTCTATAGCAAAACTGTACTTCAAAAATGAAGGAAAAATCAAGGCCTTAGAGAACCAAAAACTGAGAGAATTGGTTACTAGGAAATCTGTCCTATAAGAAATACTAAAGAGAGTCTTTCAGGCTGAAAGGAAAGGACACTAGACAGTAACATGAATCCACATGAAAAATTTAGAGCACTAGTAAAGGTAAATATAAAGGTATAGGTTAATATAAAAGATGTAGTTTGTTATTGTGTGATTTAAAAGAGAAATGCACAAAGCAATAATTCTAAGTCTGTGTTGATGAGCAAACAGTGTAGAATGATGTAATTTGTATGACAGTAACAAAAAGGTAGGAGCAAGCAACAGAGCTATATATAGGAACAAAGTTGTGGAATACCTTTGAATTAATTGGAACTAGATTGTTATCAGTGAATAGGTTAATTATCCCCAGGGCAACCACTAAGGAAGTAAATTTTAAAAGAAATGACAAAGGAATTAAATGATAAACTAGATAATACAGACGAAAGCAGTGATGAAGAAATAGAGGAACAAAAAACATAAGACCTAGAAACAAAGTGGCACTCATAAATCGTATACATTGAGAATAAATGGATTAAATGTTTCAATTAAAAGGCAGAGAATGGCAAAATTGATTTAAAAACAAACCATGATCCAGGTATACACTGTCTACCAAAGATACAAAGACGCGAATAAGTTAAAAAGGATAAAAAAAGATATACCATGCAAACAGTAACTAAAAGAGAGCTGGTGTAGCCATAGTAATATCAGACAAAGTAGACTTTAAGACAAAAATTTTTACTGGAGGACAGAGAGAGAGACTTTTTTTTTCTTAAATAGTTTATTGTCAAGTTGGTTTCCATATAACACCCAGTGCTCATCCCCACAAGTGCCCTCCTCCATGCCCATCACCCCCCTTCCCCTCTCCCAACCCCCATCAGCCCTGTTTGTTCTCAGCATTTAAAAGTTGAGAAAGACTTTGTATAATTACAAAAAAGTCAATCCATCAGGAAGACATTATTATAAGCATATACACACTGGATGACAGAGCCCCAAATATATGAAGCAAAAAAGATAAAAACAAAAAACCTTAGAGTTAGATGAGAAAAGTGATGGGAAAGGAAACCACCTCAGAGTAACAGGAGCAAAAGCCCATCAAATAATTATTGTGGATGGCCCTGCCTCCACTCTGTTTATAGTCCCTTATGGGTGGGGAGCCAAACAGGCTAAAGGCAAAGTGAGCCTGTGGCTGTTTCTTTTTTTCGATCAGGTTTATTGAGGCTTGATAATAAAAATCACCACTTTTAGGTGTTCAGTTCTGTGAGTTTTGATAAACATTTATAGCAATATAGCCACTATTTACAACTGACATATAGTATATTCCCATCACAGCAAAACGTTGTCTGGGGCCCCTTTTTTTTTTTTTTAATGTTTTTTTATTTATTTCTAGGAGAGAGAGACAGCGTGAGCAGGGGAGGGTCAGAGAGAGAGGGAGACACAGAATTGGAAACAGGCTCCAGGCTCTGAGCTGTCAGCACAGAGCCCGACGCGGGGCTCGAACCCACGAACCGCGAGATCATGACCTAAGCGAAAGTCGGACGCTTAACCGACTAAGCCACCCAGGCACCCCTGGGGCCCTTTTGTATGCACTGTCCTTCCACCACTAGTTCCCGCGACCACTGATTTGCCTTCTATCCCAACAGAATGCTCTATCCCATTTTTCCAGAATGTTCTAAAATGGAACCATATAGTTAGCCATTTGTATCTATCTTCTTTCAGTTAGCATAACGCTTTTGAAAATCATCCATATTTTTCATCTATCAGTAGTTCCTTTTGATTGCTGACTGGTATTCCTTTGTAAGATTGTGCCACATTCAAAAGCTGATGGGCATTTGCGTTGTTTTGAGATTTGAGGGATTGTGAATAAAACTGCTGTAAGCATTTGAGTGCAGTTTCTTGTGTGGGAATAAGTTTTCATTTCTCTTGGGTAAATACCTTTTTGGTAATTACCGAGCTGGCGTTAGTGCATCATATGCTAAGTGTATGTTCAACTGATAAGAAACTGCCCACCAGCAGTGAGAATTCTAGTTGCTCCATATTTTGGCCAGTAGTTGATTATGGACTTCTTTTTTAAAAAGCCACTTTAATAGATACATAGCAGTATTTCATTGCCATTTGAATTTGCATTTCTTTAAAGATTAATGATACTGAACTTCCCTTCATGTGCATATTTACCATCCCTGTCTTTTGATGAAATCCTTCCTCAAATTTTCTGTCCATTTTTTAAACTGGTTTTTTACTTTTGAGATTTATGACTTTTTTTGTCAGAAATGTATTTTGCAAGTATTTTCTTCCACTTTGTGGGGCATCTGGGTGGCTCAGTCGGTTAGGCATCCTTCTTTGGCTCGGGTCATGATCTCACGGTTCATGGGTTCGAGCCCCACGTTGGGCTCTGTGCTGACAGCCAGCTCAGAGCCTGGAGCCTGTTTCAGATTCTGTATCTCCCTCTCTCTCTGAGCGTCCCCTGCTCATGCTGTCTCTCTCAGAAACAAATAAAACATTAGAAAAAAATTTTTTTTATATTTTCCTCCACTTTGTGACTTGCCTTTTCATTTTCCTGATAGTGTTTTTCAAAAAGCAGTTTTAAATTTTGATGAAATCTAATTTGTCATTTTTTTCTTTTATGTTTTGTGCTTTTTTTTATGTCCTACCTAGGAAATCTTTACCTAACCCAATGGTTTTCTATTATGTTCTGGGAGTTTTAGGGTTTACATGTAGGTCTATAGCCCATTTCAAGATAATTTTTATAAATGACGCACAATAAGGATTGAGGTTCAGTTTTTCTGTTTTACGTGTGGGTTTCCATTTTCTCTAGCTTTATTTATTGAAGAAACTATCCTTTCCCCATTTAATAACCTTGTGCCTTTATCAAAAATCAATTGGATATATATGTGTGGGTCTACTCCAGGCATCACTGTTTGGTTCAGTTGATCTATGTGTTTGTCTTTTCACCAATAACACACTGTCTTCATTACTGAAGCTTTATGTCTTGAAATCAACTAGTATGAGGCCTCTTTTTCCAGTTTACATCAGAATTATTCTTTGTGTTTTTAGTGTATGGATTTAACAAATGTATAAGACATGTATCCACCATTATACTCTACAGAGTAGTTTCTCTGCCCTAAAAATCCTTTGTGCTCTACCTATTCATCTCTCCTTCTCCCTAGGTCCCTGACAACCATGATTTTTTTTCTTTTTTTCTTTTTTTTTTTTTTTACTGTCTCCATAGTTTTGCCTTTTCTAGAATGTTGTATAGTTGGAATCATACAGTATGTAGCCTTTTCACATTGACTCATTTCACTTAGTAATATTCATTTAAGACTTCGTGGCTTGATAGCTCATTTCTTTTTAGTGCTGAGTAATATTCCACTGTATGGATTAATTACTACAGTTCATTTATCCATTCATCTATTGAAGGACATCTTGGTTGCTTCCAAGTTTTGGCAACTATGAGTAAAGTGCTGTATATTATGGTATTTTAATTAAAAAGAAAGCACAGGGTTTAGTGTGGACCTAAGTTTTCAGTGCAGTTGGGAAAATACCAAGGAGTGCAATCTCTGGATGGTATGGTAAGACTGTATTTAGTTTTGTGAGAAACTGCCAAACTTTCTTCTGGAGTGGCTGTGCCATTTTGCACTCCTACCAGCAGTGAATGAGAATTTTTCTTATTCCACATCCTTATCAGCATGTGTCGTTGTCAGTATGAATTTTTCTTCCTTAGAATTGTTTTCGCTATTCAAGCTTTATTGATTAGAAGTGGCGCTGAAGTTCCCCTGTGCCTAAGAGAGATGAAAGGCTGTCTATTCCAGTCTGGATGTGTTGCTGAACTTTGGGAAGGGATTTGATGGCTCCGCTGGATATAAGTGCCAGATTCACCACCCTGCCCTGTTCTATGTGGGAACGAAGCACCTGCATTGATTTTATGGGGTTGGATAAGGTTTATGATAGGAAAGCTAATGTGACCTTGGAGGTGGGGGCCTTTGGGCTAATTCATTGTACTATTGTTGTCTTTAAATTTGAATGTATGTAGGAATTGATGTGTTATGCACTTAGAGGTCCCCATCCAGTAAGTGCTAGAGCAGATTCTCTGATAAGGAAGAGCCTCACACAGGGAAGTGCTAGTCCCCTGCGTTCCCACAACCCTAGTGACCCCTCAGAGCCACAGGTCTTTATGACTAATGATTTTCCTGACGGGAGCCTCTGGCAAAGGGACGCAGGCTTCAGCCAGAGGCACTTTTGGGGATTGTGGACGTGTGTCCAGCCTAGCATAGCTGCCAGTCATACCCCTTTTGAAAAACAGCTCTTTGCTTGTTACTAGGTTCTTGTCGAAACTGAATGGCCTGGGGTGCCTGGGTGGCTCAGTTGGTTAAGTGTTACGACTCTTGATTTCAGCTCAGGTCATGATCTCATCCCACACTAGGCTCTGCACTGACAGTGTGGAGCCTGCTTGGGATTATTTCTCCTCCTCTCTCTCTGTTCCTATCCCACCTGTGCTTTTTCTCTCAAAATAAAGAAATAAACTTAAAAAAACTTAATAACCAAATGGCCTGGTCCGTGGAGGCTCTTAAGGACTGAATTGTGTTCCTCTAATATTCATATGTTGAAGCCCTAACCTCCAATGTGACTTTATTTGGAGACGGAACCTTTAAAGAGGTAACTAAGGTTAAGCAGACCATAAAAGTCATGAAGGCCACAGATTGGCAAATCCTCTGCGCTGAGACTAACAAGCCTGAAGGGTGCTAATTGAACCATCTGGGTCACTCATGAACATATCAATAATAAGGGCCCATTTTCCAAAGAGAATGACTGGAATTAATAATGGGCTGATGGTCAAGGGATTCACTCAACTCTTTATCCTCCCTGTAATCCACAGGCATCTAATATTTATATTTAAAAATACCAACTCCCTCCTCACCTTCTCCCAGTCCATACACCTTAGTAAGGAAGTTTGGACACTGAATGCTGCTGTCCCCAGAAAGGAATCATCTTTTGGCCACTTTCTGGGTAATGGTTAGGACAAAAAGCACGTTGGGGTTATATTTACCTATTTCAGAAACTCAGGGTTCCTTAACTATTCATAAGCATGATGCTTCTTTCTTTCTCCTAACAGCAACCACGTACTGGCCAGATTGGTACACCTTCTGGGTGGCAGTTTAGCCAAGAGAGGTCTTCGAGAATTTAGACTTAATTCTGGGCCAGCTTATTGGATTCACTTGCTGTAGTGACAGGGTTCTAGGTCAGGGATCAGCAAACTCTGGCCCATGGGTCAAATCTGGCCTGCTCTCTGTTTGATAAAGTTTTATTGGAACATAGACACATACATTTGTTTATCTCCTGGCTCTGTTTCTTTTCATGTTACAACAGGATTGCGTTGTAACAGACTATATGGCCCTCAGAGCACCAAATATCTGGTCCTTTACACAAAAAGTTTGCCAATCCCTGTCCTAAATCAAAAGTAGTAAGCACTTGGCTGAGTATACTACTCACTGAGTCCTCTTGCTCTGGAGCACATGGGTCAAAGTGGGGAACATAATGAGTCTCTGAAAAGTTTAATAAAAATGTTCTTATCCCTCTTACACTTGACTCTTCTGGGTCAAAGGACTGCGTGTGGGTAGGGGGTGATTGGAGAAAAGGTAAAGTTCCAGCTGAGAAAAAGGAACATGCTGATTTTGGGGGGTTGGAGAAAGCAACAATGTTGACACCTGGGGAGGAACCTCTTAGGCTCTGGGAGGTGCAGAGAGGGAGGGGCAGTAATGACCTTTGTCTTTCAGAGCCACCCCTGGAATATCTCTCCCATGTATGTTCTCCAGCTTTTCCCTAGAGCCTTTACCATATTAATCAGTTGCTGTCTTTCTCTTGGCTACTTTCTCTCTTGACACTGGACTCCTTATTACTTGTTTTTTCTTCTTTGTGCATTTTGCACGAGTGCCAGACATACAGTGAAGGGCCATAGATACTGAGTTAAAAATAGTGCTTATACCTGGAAACAGGCTTGCTTCTTCTGTTAGGCCATTCGTGTGGGGAATTGACGCAGGCTGGAATTTCCTTGTTCTAACATGAATGACCGTCAGTGGATATCAGAGGCATCAAGATCTTCAACCACTGGGCCACTTTTACCTTGTGCTTAGTGTGGGGGCTGGATTGTGGGAAGGTTTTGTTCACTGCTTTTGTTCCCGTTTACCTTTCAGCCTCGTCTACATGCCTGCATCCTAGAGGGGCCTGTCTTCATGTCCATACCTCGCCCTCAGCAGTTACTGTTACTCCCTAATAGTCGGTGCTCGGCTCCTGGTGGGGGCCTGCTCAGGCTCTCTCTTGTCTTGTTCCAGCTACGGTCTTGGGCAGGCCCTGTGTGCCTGGATCTTGGGGGTGGAGATTTGTCCTTCTCCTCTCTCCCAAGGTAGTCAGACTGCCTTGACCCAGCCTCTGCTTGGTGTTATTTGAGAGCATCAGCCCAAGATGATTTTCTGTCCTTCCTCTAGAAGTAGAGGCTTTTATTTCTACCATTTCCTCAGCAAGAAAGTACCTTTGCTAGTGTTCTTACAATTGATTTCCTGTCCTTCCCGCTCACGCAGATTGCTCTACCCTCTGCTCCTCTTCCATAGACAGTAGATCTTTGCCTGATTGCCATGGGCCGGTGAGATTCCCCCAGTGACTGAAAGCTTTCGCTTTGTAGAAGAGAATAGTCCCAGGAAGGGATAGGGCTTTCTGCCCGACCCATTCTGTGCCCCCATTCACCAGCTTTATCCTATGCCACCAAAGTGGGCTGTTCTCAGTCTCCTGCCCTGTTCCCAGTTTTTCTCAGGAGCATTTGGTGGAGGTTCCTGGAAAAGAGCTTCCATGTGCACGTGGCCTCTCTGTGAGTCAGGGTCCTTCCACACTAGCCTGTAGTTCAGAATTCCATCAGATGTTAGCGCATAGCCTCTTACCTGGTTGTACAGTAACCACCTTTCTCCAGTGCTGTGTCCAAAGTGAGATGTGACCCGTCTCTCTGGTGGGGCCTATCTTGCTTTCGAATTTTGTTGTCTTGGTTACCTTACAACCTCAGCCCTCAGACAGGATTACGAGAATGATTTCATTGCACTCTGACTTTGTCTTGTTAGGACAGAAGCACCTTTTTTTTTCTTCCAGTTTTCTTCATGTCAAGCAAAGTGTAAAGCTATTGTAGGTTTTGATTCAGAAGAAAGGGGTTCGATTCCTGCCTCTGTCACTTACAGCCTGTGATCTTTGCTAAGTCACTGTTTTCCCAGTTATAAAATGTGTTTAAAGATAGTAATAATCATTATTGTAATAGATGAGCCAGTGGAGTAGAGGACTGTGTGGAGGTTTCAATGAAATAGTGCACGTGAAAGCACGTGTTAACTAGAAACTGCTGTAGAAGAATCATGATCACTATCTTCTAAGGTGCTGTTTCCTTCTTTCTGTTTTCAGAAATGATCTTCAAGATGCAGAAATGAGTCCAAGGCACAATCGTCGAACAAGATCAGATGAGATTGCTGACATTGAGCCGAGAAATAAGCGGAACAGGAATTAGTGTGGGCTTTGCTGACTTTTCCAGTGTGGTGGGTGGCGTGTGCTGCTTTGGGTTGCCACGCAGACTTCATGTTCATAAATGCCCAAGTGAAGGTGTTAACTTCTCAATACGATGGGTAGCCGATTTTCATTCTTTTTTGTTATTCCTGGGAAAAATAAGTTACAGAACATCCTCACTTGGTCAGTTACCTCCCGTCTCTAAAACATCTCTCTCTAAAAATACATCCACACATCCGCCAGCTTTGCAGGGTACACAGACGTTTTGGCAAAGGAGTTTTGCGGGGTTTTGTTTCTAAATTTCAGGATGTCCTTAAGGCATTCTCCTTCTCTTCCGTGGAGAAACTTAACTTGAGAAAATGATTCTTTTCAACCTCTCTGCCACAAGGAACAGCTGAGGAGGTAAGAGCCTCTGTATTTCTGGAAAGGTGGGATGTCATAAATCACCTCGGGTGCGTGTCAGCTCCTAAAGCCCGGACGCCAGCATACCTGTCACAGCAGTTACGTGATAGTCGTTGCCCGAGTTTAATGTAGTTGTTCGTCACTTGGAGGGGTGTGTTGGGTACTCTAACTTAAAGTCACAAACAATAACTTTGAGACATCAAGCATCTACTTTGGAAATGGCACTTCAAAATGATGTTAGTCTTTTTTTTTTTTTTTCCACTGGGGTAAATCAGATTGTTAACTCTGAATCCCAGCTATTAAATAGAAAGAATGCAATAAATGGATTTTGTAAATGAACAGACTCTATATCAGTTGAAAATAATGCCCCAAAAACTGTCTTGTGAATAGTTGAGTACAAGCTGCCAATCATTGGAAGGGCTTGGTCAGAAATTGTCATCTCTGCAAAATGTCCACTGGTTCCCAGTTCCTTCCAGAGTCCTTCCCAACGCCTCTCTTTGGCATCTCGAGCCAGCCCTCCTCTCCTTTCCCCATCGCCACGTCACTGCGCAGCCCTCACACGTCCGCTTTCAAATAACACGACCGCACACTCGCCCATGTTAAGACAACAAACTTATGAATGTGCCAGCGACGGTTGTGGCTTCCCCTTTGCAAAGAATGTCTCCATTGACTTTGGCTTTTTGGTATGCTTTCGGGTTCCTGGATAATGTGCGGAGTCTCATTATCACTTAGAGTTCAGCGTTTTCACATTCAAATGGCCATTTGTTTTCCTTTTGAGTTCTCTGAGCTTCAAATGGTTACATAAGAATTTGTCATAGTCATTTCCTCTGCTGAATTATGAGTGGTGCATTAAGGAAACTAAAAGCAGCACTGCTCACGGAATCGGTCAGAGAATCTGATGTGAGGTGAGGGAGCAATATCAAGCAAAGTAAGGTTTAACATTGATGTGATCTTTATGTCACTGAATTGCCAGAAATGGTGCTAAAACAAAAACTTTTATTAAAAATTGCACAACCACTATAAACTGGAAATAATTACTATTTTAATTGCAGCTGTAAAAACAACAACAACAAAACCCCAAATCCAAACAAGTAAATTTGAACATCTAATTGGCTTTATTCAGGGATTCATGAATCAGGCAGCATCCCATCTATAAGTAGAAAGGAGCTCAAGGAGCTGTACAAAATGGAATATTTTTAAAGGCAGAAAGGAGATGGGACAAGGAAGTCGTTAGCAAAAGAAACCATTGGTTTAGTCCAGGTCACCTTTTGGGGAGAGAAGGGGCCTTTCAAGCAGATGACCTCACTAGTGCTGATCAAGAAGTTCGGGCTAAAGGTCACATTCCTGCAATACAACTAAGTCTTAGTTGCTGTTGTGGGAGCATGCGACTCCATTTTGGGCCTGTTACTTCTTTTTCTTTTCTTTTTTTTTTTAACACAGTAAAAGGGCAACAAGGGAGTAGTGAGACCTCAGATAGGGAAACAGGCAAGTGACTTTATTCAGTAAATATTTGGTTATCTTCTTAGTCAAGTAGCAGTCACTGTGCTGAGCACTAGGAAAATAGAGGTGACCGAAGGCCGTCTGAGAAGATGGTAGTCAGTAGGGCAGAGAAGATTTTGCTCCTAAGGGACTTTTGCCAATTTGTGGAGACATTTAAAAAAAATTATTTTTTCATGTTTGTTTATTTTTGAAAGAGAGAGACAGAGAGTGTGGGCAGGGGGCATTAGAGAAAGAGAGAGAGAGAGAGAGAGAGAGAGAGAGAATTCAGAGCAGTCTCCAGGCTCTGAGCTGTCAGCACAGAGTCCAGCATGGGGCTTGGACCCATAAACCAGGAGACCAAGACCTGAGCCAAAGTCAAATGCTTAACCGACTGAGCCACCCAGGCACCACCTGTGGAGACGTTTTTAGGTGTCACACTGTGGGGTTAGGAGATTGCCTTTGGTATGAACGCATACCATGCTTCTGAACAATGTATAGCACACAGGGCAAGCCCTATGGAGTGTTTGCTCAAGCTGCCATAACAGTACCATGGCCTGGGTGACTTAAAAGGAAAAACAAAATATTTTCCTTCCCGTTCATGGAGGATAGCAGTCCAAGATGAAGTCAGTAGGGTCAGTGTCTTCTCAGATCTCTTCCTGGGGCTTATAGAGAGCCACCTTCTTGTTGTGTCCTTAGGTGATCTCTCCTCTTTGCTTGCGCATGTTTATGTCGTCATCTTCTAAGGACAGCAATCATGTTGGATCAGGGCCCATCCAGATCACTTCACTGTACTTTAATTATCACTCTAAAAACCCTATTTCCAGGTAGCTCAGTCAGTTAAGTATCTGACTCTTAATTTTGGCTCAGGTCATGATCTCACGGTCATGTGAGCACTGTGTCGGGCTCCCACAGTGACCGCGCAGGATTCTCTGTCTCTCTCCCACTCTCTCTGCCCCACCCCCACTCGTGCCCACGCCCTCTCTCTCAAAAATAAATAAATAAACTTAACAACAACCCTATTTCCAAATGCATTCACATTCTGAGATACTGGGGGTTACATCTTCGATATATGAATGGCAGGGATGGGGAACACAACTTAGCCCATGACACTTCACAGTTAGGCGTTTTCTGATCCATTAAAATTGTCTATGGTGCCAAGATTGAGAAACCCTGGTGTAAAGGATCTCCCAAGTCTGCTCGAAAAATAATTCCTAAAGGGCATTTACTGAACTCTTTCTGTTAGCACTTAGGATACATTTAATATTCATTATTGAAAGAAAGGCATTTTTATATCCATTTGAGAATGCGGAACTTAGGTTAAGCGTTAGATCTAGGATTGAAACCAATAAGCTTTTGATTCCAAAATTCATCTTTTAGTGGAAATGTGATCCTCACCACTGGTTATTAATTCACTTTACCTCCTAACTCCCCTCCAGGGTACAACAGCTCCCTCGAGTATGTCATCCCACAGTGGCGGTGATGCTTTCGGTTTGGGGTGGCGCAAGTGAGCTGTTGTGTGCTCTAGAAAGGGACCTCCAGGCTGATCTCATCTGGCAGACCATACTTTTATCCACCTATCCCTTTTCTCTTCTTTATTCCCCTCCTTGAGAGTCAGTGGTCTGGCTGAAAAAGTAATTCATACACATAAGACGATGTGAGTAGTAAAGTGAGGGTAGTATACGTTTAAGAACTGACTCATGCGGTTGAAGAGGTTCAGAGCAAGTGTCCCTAAAATGTGCCACTTCGGCATGTGGTAATTGAGCTGAACAACTGAGACCCTCCAGGTCCAGCAGAAACCTTTTGCCATTCCCTTAACTGTCTAAAAAGAATTTAAATTGGAGGTTTTTCCCAGAATTAGAGTTAATGCCAAAGATAAATTTTATCTGAGTAACCGATCTCCTATGAACATCTAATTACGTCTAAAACATCTGCCCTTTTTCCTATAACCTGTGACTTGCCTTCCTCGTCTTTGAACCCCCAGCCCCCTATCCCATCCTTAGCTCAGGGTGACATATCAAAGACTTTCTGTCTTTGACCCTCTCATGTATGTGGGGCTCCCACACATGCAAAATTAAACTTGATTTTCTTCTGCTAATCTGTCTGATGTCAACTTACTTGTCAGCACCAGCTGGAAGAACCTGGAGAATGAGAAGAACAGAATGATCTAGACTAGTAGACTGATGATTGCTGTGGTTGAAGTTTGACTGAGTTTTCTTGGAACTGGGGAAAGGTAGAAACCGTGGATTACAAATTTCTCTCCTAAAAGGAATAGCATTTCTTGAAATGAGACACAGTTCTTCCTGTTAATGTGTTTCTTTTTATTATAAAAGTAATTATAAACATTAGAGGGGGAAATCAGCATAAACACTGAATTCATGACCGTTTTGGTAACAATTCTTTGGTTTTAGTCTTCGGGCATCTCAGATGTCCTTAGCAGTAGCCACTTGAGGTTATAACAGGTCATACTGGTACTAACACCCCTGTTACTCGCTGTCTACGCTTAGGCCTTATGGGGGCATTTCCCCATCCGCTTCCCCATATGTCTGGGTGTCGCTGGCCTCAGGCTACTGAGAGTGTAGGAACCAGTCCATGCCTCAGTATGTCGCTGCTCTGCTGCCACATTCCTGCTGGGCGTCTGTCACCCTTGTCAGTGCTGTCTGACACTGCTGGGCCCGCCGCAGACTCCTGACTTGCTGGGGTGCCATCCTGTTGATTTCACTGATTCTTGGCCTTGCTGTGTTCTGTGCGGAAACAGTGAAGGGGTGTTCCCTCCATCTGATAGTGTCTGTCACCTGGACCCATTGTGTCCTTCATAAAAATTTTGCTCTTTCCTTTCTCCCTTTCCCCTTTACCTCCTCTTTCCTTTTTCCTTCCTGTCTTTCCTGGACTATCATGACTGCGTGTCAGGTAGTCGTGCAAAACAGACAGACCCCGCCCTGAGGGGACTTGTAGGCCACAAGGGTAGACAGACGTTAATTAATTATACAAATTACAATTGTGATAAGTAGAATAAAGCAGAGGTTCATGGCCCTATGAAAATATGTAATCGGGGGATTTTGATTTTGCCTATAAGCTCTGTAGGAGCTTAAAAATCAGTCCGAGGGGATAATGTTAATCACCATAGTCCTGCTTTGTCTTCTGTGTCCTCATCCCCAGGAAACTTCCTGTATCTTCTGACATTTTTGGCCCAAAAAACAAAATATTAAAATATTCATGGAAATCAATGTATGCAAATATGTGTCTGTGTGTCTACTAACTTCACACCTATGTCAGAGAAGCTGGACAAGTCACAATTGCATAGGACTTAGCCAGGACTGACTCCACACTCCACACACACACACACACACACACACACACTGCTTTTATCACTTTGCCACAGAACACTTTCACAGTGCGTTATCAGTACTCTTTAGTGATTGTGTCATGAACCCATCTGGTCATGTGCCATATTTGCACAGTCTTCTCTTTCTGGACATTTAGGTTACTGTCAGTTTTTCCCAGTTATAAATAATAATGGAATATTTTCCTTCAGTTAGAGTCCCAGAAATGGAATTGTTGAAATACTAGCTCTTAACAAAATATATGGGCAAGTTGTTTTCAAAATAGAGGACATTAGGATATTAAATTCTAAAGGGGATTTGGTCTGTGTTTTAAAATAAGGGCTAAGGATATGTTGGCGCTCTTTATGGGAATCTCACAGCAAGTGCAAAAGCTTTCTTATGGCTTCTGCTTCTATTAGCTATCAAAGCTGATGGGTCCACAATTCATGGGGACTGAGAAAAGATAGCTCTCTAGGGTTATAAGCAAGTAGAAGGCCAAAGTACTGTGGGCATGCTAATACCGTATTTAATAGGCTCTCTGAGGGGCGTTGGTAGAGAATCCTCTTACAGCATTTCACACCCAAGCTGGTTACGTCTTCTGGCAAGCTTCTAGAGCTGTCATTTTTCTAGTGCTGGCCTGAGAAGCGTCCAGCTGCTTTGCATGACAGATGAACACGTGACAAAGTTGGCCAAGTCTTACAAATGTCTTTACTTGGATGGGGCACCAGGAGGGCTCAGGAGTGCCAGCAGGCAGGGGACTCTTTGGCCCCAGTATTACAGCTTTGAAACTACAAGCTTCATAAGTGAAACCCCCGACTTCCACATGGCATTATTACTTCCATTTCAGTTGTGCGAGAACTGCATCACACCCTTGAATGGGTTTTATATTTTTTGTGGGCGTGCACCCTTTAGAGTAGCCACTGTTTATAGAGTAGCCCTGACGTTTCCATACCAAACAGCGTGTCTGATCTGCAGAATTCACTTCTGGGTAGCCTCACATTCATAGGTGAATGAAGCTGTCAAATACAATAGTTTGAATTCTGAAGAATACCTGCTGGAAACTTTATTTGGCAGCATTCATTTCTGAAACTGCGACAGCTGTTTAGAGCAATTTATATCATATTTTCAATTCATGGCACTGAGTTTATCTAAACAAGTTAAAAGTTTGAAGGAGGAGGTAGAATATGTAATAGCATCTTAAAGCTGGCATCTTATCACCTTGTCACAGTTTTGCAGAAATACAGGCTTTATAGAGACCCATTTTGCCTCGATCTGTTTCAAGATCATATGGTTTGGACTATTGCTGATTTCTATCCAGAAGTGGAGAAGAGATGAATAAAAGTTTCTTATCCTGGTCAGGGCTGGAATTTTTCTCTTGCAAAGTAAAAAATATGGTGGTGATGAATTGTGGAATAGTTATGTTTAAACTTGCGTGTTTCTCATGCAAGATATTAGCTTCAGACACCCAGGCTGTACTCCATTAAATTTCACTAGGCCACCAGCACTGCGAAAGGATGTTCTTTTAGTAAGAAGTCCTAGAACCCGGAGAGAAGTGAGATGCCAAAGGCAGTTGTGAGTCAAGAAATTGGTAAACACATTGGCAAATCTAAGAAAAGACAGACCAAAAGAAAAAACCTACTGGGCCATGGTCATAACAAGTTGGAATTCAAGTATTACACAGTAACATGACCTGTAGAAGAGAGATGCCAGAATATCAAAGATATTCTGAGGCCCTTGGTATTTATGTGGGAGACAATAGCCTATTTTACATTAAAAAAAAATTTAACATTCATTTTTGAGATACAGAGACAGAGCATGAGTGGGAGAGGAGTAGAGAGACTGGGAAAATCGGAAGCGGGCTCCAAACTGTCAGCACAGAGCTGGCCGAGGGGCTCGAACTCACAGAGGGCAAGATCGTGACCTGAGCTGAAGTTGGACACTCAACGGACTGAGCCACTCAGGCGCCCTGATGTATTTTACATTTTAAGTCAAAGATCCATCTCAAATTGTTAGGGGTAACTATTCGTAAATAGAAACAATGTAGTCCTTTTCAAGTCAACAGATGGGATTAAAGGAGAACTTGATAATCAAACTACTACCAGGCAGAGAAGAAAGTTAAAAAAAAAAAACTACAAGAAAGTGTGGTGAAAACATAAGACAAGATGGTCCAATAAGCCCAAATACACCAAGAATCACTGTTTATAAATGACTGAACTTAGTAATAGCTAATGTTTATTACATCGTGTGTCGTGCTTGCCAGGCTGTGTTCTCTGAGGGCTTTGTCAGTGTTGAGGCAGCCATTACAACAACGAAAGCTTATAGATAAGGAAACTGAGACTCAAGTCAAGACATATTCCAGGAATCCACACGCTGTATGTATGCAGATTATCCTACACCTTTAACTCCTCACGGGTATTTCAAAAAGCCCAGATATCTTAGAGAAACTGGACTTGCCATGACTTACACTGCCCTGGCTGACCCGATCCGTGTCTACTTTCCCGCCATTTGCTGGGCTGTAGCCACCCAGGCCTTGCAGTCAGTCACTCCAACACACTAGGCTTGTTCTCTCTTCGGGCACTTGACTCCGGTCTCCTCAGCTTGGAGTTATCTCCCCACCTTCACATGACTGCCTGCTTCTCAGCAGTCAGAGAGCCGCACAAATGCCACCTCATCCAAGCCTTCCTGGACCTCTCTCTAAAGTAGTCCCTTCCGCCCGCAAGCCATTGTCTGTCCCAGACTCAGCTTTCTTCCTCCGCAGTTCTCCCCTGCCAGCCCCACAGCTCTGTGGGAGAAGGGGCTGTCACGTTTCCTACTGTGTCTGCTGTGGCCTAGAAGAGTGTCTGGTACACAGTAGGTGTTTGAAACTGTCAACTAAAAGCTAAAAGCTGTTTGTGGCCTGTCTTCCCTGGCTGGACCGTGAGGCCTGGAGCCGCTCTGTGTGGGGCTCGCCTCCAGAGCACTAGTGTTCTGAACAGCATGGGAGCCCAGCACTGAAGAGATGCTGACTGTGCCCTTGGTGAAGAGCAGAGAGATCTGGCTAACTGGGTCAGGGGGCCGTCCCCGCCGTTCCTCCTTTCCTCAGCTCCCGTCTTCCTTTCTGCCTGTTCTTCAACTGTCCCGGAAACATTCAGTTCAGTAGGATGAAGGTCACACCAATTACATCATTTACATGAACTGCTCGTCACTTATTCCAAACCGTCGTGACTCTCAGTAGCAACTCTGTGCATCTTCACTTAGTTGTACAGTGATCTTTATTGTCGGCTGCTTCGATCACAACACTAAATGCTTTTCTGGCTTTGTGAAGTTTGTTACTCTAGTGTGGACACACTCCAACTAAAAAATGTTAACAAGGAACATCATTGAGGACCTCAGCCATGGAAAGTATTTTCTATCTTGAAGTAATGCTTACCTAGAGTCTTATTTTGGGGGCCCAAACTTGATTTTGCTTTGAGCCCTGTTAACCTGCATGTTGGACACACAGATCTTCACTTAAGACACATAAAAAATTCCTAATGCTAAAAGCTATTCCTCTGGCATCCTGGGAGCCTTCAAGGATTTTGTTAATAGCTTCTATTTTGGTGTAACAAATGATCCTAGAGTCTCTGTGTCATATTGAAATGTTTAGCACTGCCATCTCTTGTCTCTGGAGTTTTTGTGACAAGAAGAGCAGATGTTTTGTTCTGGAGACAAAGCTCTGTTCTGGGAGCGTATATTGATTCACTCTCATCAGGGGACAGATGAAGGGGCATCTGAAGGATTAATGTTTGTGATCATGAAAGAAAAAGAGGCCTGAGATTGTTTTAGGTTTTCTGTTTAACAAGAGGTCATAAAACTGGAGTTTGAAATCAGCCTCCCAGCCTACCCAGTTCAGCGTGTCATTGTCTTACAGATGGAGGTACTCCGTTCACAGAGAAAGAGCGCTTCTCTCCAGGTCACCCAGTGGAGGGACACAGTGAAAGTAAAAGCTGGAATTCCACCTGGGCAGATGAAGGGTTGGGTCCCAACGCACTGTTAAAGCTGTTCCTAGCTCACTGAGGGGTCTTGGGTGAGTCCTTTAACTTTTTCAGTTATGTTCATTATCTGTAAAATGGGCCCACCAATTCCTGTCTTTCCCACTTTATGGAGAGAAGTCCAGATGGGTATTACAGTTAGTAAATTATTTGTGTCCAGTTATACATGGAATAGCTCTGCCCTTTTTATAGGAAGAGTAGCAGTATCCCCATAATGCGTGTAATTAATTTACTTAAGATTTTAATTATTTGTAAACAATACATTCTCACGCTTCATTATTCATAAGGTAGAAAAGAAATCTGTCACCACCATTTTCTAGCCATTGAGTTCCCCTCCCTGGAGCCAATCTTCCCAGTGGATTTTTTAAAAACATCTTATGCACATGTGTGGCGCCTGGGTGGCTTAGTCGGTTAAGCGTCCGACTTTCGCTTAAGTCATGATCTCGTGGTTCGTGGGTTCGAGCCCCGCGTCGGGCTCTGTGCTGACTGCCAGCTCGGAGCCTGGAGCCTGTTTCAGAGTCTGTGTCCCCAGAGCAGGGGACGGTTCAGAGAGAGAGGGAGNAGATTTCTAATATTTTTCTGTTATAAATATTGTTTATATATTTTTTTATATATATTATGTGTGTATGTGTGTTTACCTGTATGATAAATTCCTAAAGGTGAACTTAATGGGTCTAAGATTTTGATAGTTTATGCCACTTTAATTCCTTCGGTTTAAATACTGCTTTCCACCTCTTCTTTCCCATTGATTATAGACTCTGGCCCTTTGACTCAGAAGCTTAGGATCTGAGTTAAGAGAAAAAAGGCATGAATATGTGTCTGCATAATAAAAATATGGGACAAGGTGTTCCAAGACGACAACCTGGCAGGCTTTGAGAAGGGAATAGACGTGAAGGTTCTTGGAAATTTTGAACAGCTCACGCTGTCACTTTAGGATGCCACTTCCCCTAAACAGGACTGACAGATCACAAAGGATCCCATAGAACCTGACCTAGATTGTGAATCCTTCATCTGGCTTGTCTTTATAAGTGCCAGAGTGGACCAAGTATGATAAAAATTAGTATAAAAATTGCAACAAATATTTGTTGGATGAGTGAATATATTCTTAGGCTCCTGTGAATGTCTGGGTCAGCATGGAACTTCCTCAGACCCTACCCAGACCAGTGCTGGGGGCTTGTGCTATCAGTGAGAAGGCAGCACAAGTGGGTTATGCTCTATGGGGCCCATGCTAATCAGCACGGACAAAATCAAATGGAACTGTACCCCAAAAGGAAGGAAGGAAGGAAAGGAAGAAAGCAGGCAATTTTCCTGTATGATAAACACACACAATGCCACAACTACCAAGCAAACTATTCAAAAGGAAGGAAGGAATGAAGTAGGGAGGGAGGGAGGGAGGGAAGGAGGGAGGAAGGAAGGAAGGAAGGAAGGGAGGGAGGGAGGGAGGCAATTTTCCTGTATGATAAACACACACAAAACCACAACTACCAAGCAGACTATCAGTGAGTGCTTTGCTGGGCTTCCCTTTCCAACAACTCCTGCCCCCGTGGGGAGGGAGGTGATATCACACTAGCCTATATACCTAGCATGCCCTATATACCTTCACCTTGCTGCTTACAAAGTTAGACACCATATGCAGTAATTGAGAAGTAAGGTTAAAACGGATGAAAGAGGAACAGAGGTAAAGGCATTTGGCTGAATGTAGGTTTAAGTATCTTGGTAACTAAGGCAAAATGGGAACTGTGTAAGAAAGCCTCGTTCTCACCTGCTGACACCCTGTTGGTTTTGGTTTCCAAGTTCTCAGTTTCCTGTAGATATTACTTACACATTGTCTTGTTTCGATCAAAGCAGTGGGATTTGATAGTCACAGGTGAGGGGTCTGTCACTGGTTTCCATCCCTCGGGCATGTCACCTGTCACAGAAGAGCTAAGATTAGAAAGTGTCCCCACTCCTTGGAGACAACTCTGCCTGTATTCTCGCCTGATTCTCAGGACAATCCCTGTAAGGCCTGAGGCCAGCCTGGCTCTTCCTGACCCTCCCTTCAGCCACTCATGGACCTGTCTACACGGGTAGACAATCAGGATGCCTGATTGTGGTCTGGTAATGGTTGGGGGTTTTAGGAGCCATTAGGCACCATCAGGGTCAATGTCATCTCAGTCTCTGTGCTGTCTACTTGGCTATCCTGGAAGCTTGGGTGTTGGGTGCACTTCTAAGGGAATAAATTACTAGGCAGCACTTGTCATTAGTGTTTTCTCTGCCAGCCAAAAACCATGTCTCCAACCCACTGGATAATGTGATTCATTTTAAAAAATGAGGCTAGGGGCACCTGGGTGGCTCAATCTGTTAAGTGTCTGACTCTTGATTTTGGCTCAGGTCATGATCTCATGGTTTGTGGGTTCGAGCCCCTTGTCAGGCTCTGTGCTGGCCATGCAGAGCCTGCCTGGGATTCTCTCTGTCTCTCCTTCTCTCTTTGCCCCTCCCCCTCCCCCTCTCTCCCAAAATAAATAAATTTAAACAACAAAATAAAATAAAACATAAAATAAGATTTACAAAATCTAGACCTCCAGCTTTCTAACCATATCAAGCTGGTGAGGAAGTCAAGTAGCCTGATCCAAGCCATTTGAGAGAGTCAGGAATGGGGTGTTTAGGGTTCCCTGGAAAATGCCTGCTGCACCCTCCCTGTCCCATCCCCCAACCAGATCTCTGCTCTGAGAGCCCCTGTGCGTGTCAGTTTGGGTTCTCCCAGAAGTGGATGCCAACACACACTGAGCCGGGCCAGAGGTTTATTGAGGGAACACCTGTGAGGATATAGGGCGAGCGAGCAAGACATGGCAGGGAGGGACTTCAGGCACCTGGAGGAGGAGGGAGGACCGGTGGAGGCTTGAGTCGGCGGAGCCTCGGACCACGGTGCAGACATCGCTCCCAGTCCATCCCTGTGGACAGAGTGAGGCCAGGTCTGGATCCCAGCTCTGCACTGGGTTCAGCACGTTTATCTCAGGCCTCCTCCAGGCGCCGCTTCCCCCGGCACTAGAAATACAGAGGTTTGGTGTAGGGCACAATCCTTGCCCATGAGGAACTCCGTCTGGAAGTAGGGAGACCAGCAGGTTGGCAGATAACTAATTCGAATGGCACGCAGCAAACTCACAGAGAGCAATATGATTAGAGCAATCCTGGTGACAAGGGGCAAGGCCTTCGGGGAAGAGATTTGGTGTTCTTTCTGTGTGCACTTAGCACGGTATGAACACAGTACCTGCGGCCTCCCATGGAGGAAAAGTGGACCCTGAAATTAAGGAAAACGTTTTCGGTGCCTGACACCAAAGCAGAGGAAGGCAGCTGCTTGAGGTCAGTAAGGACACAGCATTGTGGGGTGACCCTCGCATCAGCCTTGCCTCGGGAGCCCAGTCTTTCTCGCCTGAAGAGAACTAACACGAACCCAGTGAGACGGCCTCGTGAGAGCCTCCTCTGTCTTCTGTGCACAACCAGAGACCCTAAGAGGAGAGGGGACCGACCTCTCCCCGGCCTGCTGGGCTTGGAGGTCTGTGCCTTTGTTCTGATCTGGGACAGAAAGCGGGGGATTACAAGGAGGGGCCACTCTTCTCATAAAGGATCCCTGACCAGCAGCCCACATTGGGTTCCCTCGGAATACGTTCTGCTCACTTTGGGGGCAGAGCTATCCCAAACCCCCCAAAAGGGCTTTTTCTCTACTTCCTCAGGATGGGGGGATGTTCCCACTTCCGAGGCAGGAGTCAATATCGGAGACCTTGAACAAGATGACTCGAGGTCTCAGCTTCCCCCCTGGTGAAAGAAGAGTGAAGCTGGAGGCTGTTCTAGTCGGTTCCTCAGAAGGGTGGAGGTCAGGATGTCATCAGGGAGCCCCCAGGTCAGCAGAGGGAAAGAGAAGCTTTTTCCCACACAACTGTCAACCAGGAAGGGAAGGAACGGGTTTCAGGTGCTTCAGAGGCAGGATAGAAAATACAGCCTCTGAGAGTGGACAGCTCGAAGGTGGGAAGAGTCAGAGCCTTAAGAGAGTGCACACCGTGGCTGTGGGGCTCAGTTAAGCTGGTGCCAGCAGCTCTGAGGCTGCCCGTGTCCTGGTGACGTGCAGTTTCCTTGGCCAGCCTGAGAGTTGTGCTTTGTTGCTGGGTGCAGAGAAATGGCTTCTGCTCTGTGAGGGGCCACTGGGAAGATCCTCTGAAGACATCAGTAAGGATGTTCTGAAGCTGTCACCGCCCTGCCTGCGGGCTCAGACATGCCCAGTTGACCTCCACGGCTTCCATGGAGATTCCTACAAGGATCAGCACCAGCTCCTGGAAATCCTACCGCTTGGAGACCAATGTTGTTTAACAGATTTTTTGAAATACAATTCACCTAATGTATAATTCATTCATTTGAAACATACTATTCAGTGGCTTTTAGTATATAGAGAGTAGTGCAGCCGTTGCCATAATTAATTTTAGAGCATTTTCATTTTCCCTTCACTCCCTGTCTGTCACCTGCAACTCTCCCATCCTTCCCAGCCCCAGGCAACAACTAACCTACCTTCTGTCTGTATATGTCCTTATTCTGCACATTTCATATCAATGGAGTCATACTGTATGTTGTCCTTTGTGTGGCTTCTTGCACCTAGTGTAAGTTTCTCACGGCTTATGCATGTTGTAACGCATACCAGAACTTCATTTCTCTTTACTGCTAAGTAATATTCCATTGCATGTATTATTTATCCATCCATCAGCTGATGGATATTTGGGTTGTTTCTCCTTGTTTTGACCAGTGTGAAATAATGTCCATTTGTGTACAAGTTTTGATGTGAACATATGTTTTTATTTGTCTTGGATATTTATCTAGAAATGGAATTTTAGGATCATATGGCAACTCTGTTTAATATTTTGAGGAACTGCCAAACTATTTTCCAAAGTGACTAGCAGTGAATTGGGGTTCCAGTTTCTCCACATTCTTTGCAACATTTGTCATTATCTGTCTTTTCTATTACAGCCCTGCTAGTGGGTATGAAGTGGTATCTCATTGTGGTTTTGGTATACATTTTCCCAGTAGCTAATGATGTTGAGCATCATTTCACATGCTTATTGGCCAATTCTGTGTCTTCTTTGGAAACATGTCTATTCAGATTCTTTGCCCATTTGTAAATTGTTTTTTTAAATCTTGAATTGTAAGAATTGTATAGTTTTTTTAAATTTAGTTTCTGATTGTGCATTGATAGTTTATAGAGATAGAGTTGATTTTTGCATATTGATCTTGTATCTTGCAACCTTGCTGAACTTACTAGTTTGATAGCTTTTTATATAAATTCCATTAGATTTTCTACATAGAGAATCATGTAATCTGCCAATCAAGATGGTTTTATTTCTTCTTTTCCAGTCTGGATGCCTTTTATTCTGAATATAAGTTCTCTATCAGATATATATATATATCAGGTTGGAGATATTTGCTTCTATTCCTAGTTTGCTGAGTTTTTTTTTTTAATTAGGAATAGGTATTGAATTTTGTCAAATGCTTTCTCTGCATTTATTGATGATCATGTGCTTCTTCTTTTTTAGTTTATTAAATTTGTGAATTACATAAATTGATTTTTGGAAGCTAAAGCAAAAGCAGGAGAAACCCTCCTTGGTTATGATGTGCTATTATATACTATTGGTTTTTAAAAACTAAAATTTTGTTTAGAATATTTTGCATCTATTTTCAGGAGGGATAATTGGTCTGTAGGTTGTTTTTTTTTTTCTTGTGATATATTATCTGGTTTTGGCATTAGGGTAATGCTGGCCTTGTGCAGTGATTTGGGAACTATTTCCTCCTCTTCAATTTTCTGGAAAATTTTATGTAGAAGTGATATTTTTTCTTACGTCATTTAGTAGAATTCACCAGTGAAGTCATATGGGCCTGGAATTTTCTTTGTATGTAGGTGTTAATCACATATTCTATTTCTTTACTAATGCATATAGGACTGTTCAGGTGACCTGTCCCTTCTTGAGTGAACTTCAGTAGCCTTAGAGAATCCATCCATTTCATCTAAATTGTCAGGTTTATAGACAGAAAGTTGCTCATATGTTTCCCTTGTTGTCCTTTTATTTTCTGTTGAACCTGTAGTAATGTCATCTTTCTCATTTCTGTTATTGGGAATTTGTGCTTTCTCTTATCCTCTTCATCAGACCGTTTAGAAGTTTATTAATTTTATTGGTGTTCTCCGAGGATCAGATCTTGGTTTCATTGACTTTCTCTAATGTTTTGTTGTTTTCTATTTGATTGATTTCCACTCTGTTCTTTATTATTTCCTTTCTTCTCCCTACTTTGGTTCTTTTTTTTTTTTGGTAGTTTTTTTTTTAATATATTTAAAATTTTTTTTAATTCCAGGGGCACCTGGGTGGATCAGTCAATTAAGCGTCCAACTTCGGCTCAGGTCATTATCTCACAGTTTGTGGGTTCAAGCCTCACGTTGGGCTCTGTGCTGACAGCTTAGAGCCTGGAGCCTGCTTCGGATTCTGTGTCTCCCTCTCTCTTTGCCCCTCCCCTGCTCATGCTCTGTCTCTTTTTGTCTCTCAAAAATAAAATAAAAATATTTTTAAAAATTTAATTCCAGTGTAGTTACCACACAGTGTTATATTAATTTTAGTTGTACAGTATAATGGTGCCACAGTTTTATATATTACCTAGTGCTAATCACAGTAAGTGTACTCTTAATCCTCATCACCTATTTCAGCCATCCTCTACCCACCATCCATCTGGTAACCACTAGTTTGTTCTCTATAGTTAAGAATCTGTTTTTTGGTTTGTCCCCCTTTTACTTTGTTCACTTGTTTTGTTTCTTAAATTCCACATATGAGTGAAACCCTATGGTATTTATTACCACCACTTACTTCCTTTATGTCTGTTATTTGCTGCTTTATGTCATTTGGGTACTGTCATGTTGGATGCATAAATATGTGCAATTGTATCTTCTTGTTGAAGTGTTCCCTTTATGGTTTTATAGTGTCCTTTTATGTTTCTTGTTACAGTCTTTGTTATTGTTTTAATGTTTATTTATTTATTTATTTTGAGAGAGAGAGAGAGAGTGCATGTGAGCAGGGAAGGGGCAGAGAGAGAGAGAGAGAGAGAGAGAGAGAGAGAGAATCCCATGCTGAGCATGGAGACTGACTGGGGATCATGTCCTGAGCTGAAATCAATAGTCAGATACTTAACTGTTTAGCCATCTAGCCACCCACGTGCCCCTTATTAACAGTCTTTGTTTTAAAGTCTATTCTGTCTGGTTTCAGTATGACCACCCTGGCTTTCTTTTCATTTCTATTTGCATGATAAATATTTTTCCATTCTTTCACTTTCAATCTGCATATGTCTTTAGGTCTGAAATAAATCTCTTATAGATAGCATATAGATGGATCTTATTTTTTTATTTTTTATTTAAGTTCTAGTTAACATACAGTGTAATATTAGTTGCAGGTGTACAATTTAGTGACTCAACACTTTCATCAGCACCTGGTGCTTATCACAGTAAGTGCCCTCCTTAATCCCCATCACCTATTTAACCCATCCCCCACCCATCTCCCCTCTGGCAATCATCAGTTTTGTTCTGTATAATTTCTTGGTTTCCAAGATCTATTTCTTGGTTTTCCTCTCTTTTTCCCCCTATGACTGTTTTGCTTCTTAAATTCCACATATGAGCGAAATCATATGGTATTTGTCTTTTATCTTATTTTGCTTAGCATCATACTCTCTAACTCCATCTACAATCATTGCAAATGACAAGATTTCATTCTTTTTATGGCTGAATAATATTCCATTGTATGTATATATACCATATCTTCTTTATCCATTCATCAGTGGGTGGACATTTTGGCTTTTCCCATAATTTGGCTATTGCTGATAATGCTGCTATAAACATGAGGGTACATGTATTCCTTCAAATTAGTATTTTTGCTTTTTTTTTTTTTTTTTTTTTTTTTTTGTNATTTTTAAATTTTTTATTTTAATTTTTTTTTTTAATAGTTTATTGTCAAATTAGTTTCCACATAACACTCAGTGCTCATCATCTCATTGTAGTTTTAATTTCTATTTCCCTGATGATGAATTATGTTGAGCATCTTTTCATGTGTCTGTTGGCCATCTATATGTCATGTCTTCTGCTCATTTTTAACTGGATTGTTTGTTTCTGGGTGTTGAATTTTATAAATTCTTTATATATATTGGATACTAATCCTTTATTGGAGATGTTATTTGNAGTGCAATTGCTGGATCATAGGGTAGTTCTATTTTTAACTTCTTAAAGAAACTCTATACTGTTTTCCAGAGTGGCTGCACCAGTTTGCATTCCCATCAACAGAGTAAGAGGGTTCCCCTTTCTGTGCATCCTCAACACTACCTGTTGTGTCTTTTGTTGTTAATTTTAGCCAGTCTGACTGGTGTGTGGTGATATCTCATTGTAGTTTTAATTTCTATTTCCCTGATGGTGAATTATGTTGAGCATCTTTTCATGTGTCTGTTGGCCATCTATATGTCATGTCTTCTGCTCATTTTTAACTGGATTGTTTGTTTCTGGGTGTTGAATTTTATAAATTCTTTATATATATTGGATACTAATCCTTTATTGGAGATGTTATTTGCAAATATGTTCTATAGGTTGTCTTTTAATTTTGTTGATTGTTTCCTTTACTATACAGAAGCTTTTTATTTTTATGTAGTCCCAATAGTTTAGTTTTGCTTTTGTTGCACTTGCCTTGACATATCTATTAAAAAGTTGCCACATTTCTGTATCCCTTGGGTAAATACCCAAGGGATACAGAAATGCTGATGCATAGGAGCACATGTACCCCAATGTTCATAGCAGCACTCTCCACAATAGCTAAAACATGGAAAGAGCCTAAGTGTCCATCAACAGATGAATGGATCAAGAAGATGTGGTTTATCTATACCATGGAATACTACATGGCAATGAGAAACAATGAAATCTGGCCATGTGTAGCAACATGGATGGACCTTGAGGGTGTTATGCTGAGCGAAATAAGTCAGGCAGAGAAGGACAAATATCATATGTTTGCACGTATAGGAGGATTAGGAGGAACTTGACGGAGGAACAAGGGGGAGAAGAAGGGCGGAAATGGTGGGGGAAAGGGAGAGAAGCAAACCATGAGAGACTCTTGAATGCTGACAAAAACTGAGGACTGATGGATGTGGGGGGAGGGGGGGATGGGCATGGAGGAGGACACTTGTGGGGATGAGCACTGAGTGTTATGTGGAAACTAATTTGACAATAAACTATTAAAAAAAAAAAAAAAGTTGCCACAGCCATTGTCAATGAAGTTGCTGCCTGTGTTCTCCTCTAGGGTTTTAATGGTTTCCTGTCTTACATTTAGGTCTTTGATCCATTTTGAATTTACTTTTATTTATGGTGTAAGACAGTGGTCCAGTTTCCTTCTTTTCCTTCTATTACATGTTGCATGGGTTTTCTAGCACCATTTGTTGAAGAGATCATCTTTTTTCTACTGGATATTCTTTCCTGCTTTGTTGGAGCATTTAGTCCATTTACACTCAAAGTAATTATTGATAGGTATGTACTTATTGCCATTTTGTTATTTGTTTTATGGTTGTTTCTGTAGTTCGTCTCTGTTCCTTTCTTCTCTTGCTCTCTTCTCTCCTGGTTTTTTTGGCTTTCTTTAGTGATATACTTAAATTCCTTTGTCTTTATTTTTTGCATATCTATTACTGGTTTTTGATTTATGGTTACCATTAGGTCTGTGTATAACATCTTATTGTATTGTCTTCTGAGAAGCTTTCTTTTAAAAATTTTTTTAAATCTTTATTTTTGAGAGAGAGACAGAGTGTAAGCAGGAGAGAAGCAGAGAGACGGGGAGACACATAATCCAAAGCAGGCTCCAGGCTCTAAGCTGTCAGCACAGAGCCCGAGGCAGGTCTCGAACTCACAAACCACAAGCTCATGCTAACCTGAACCCAAGTTAGACACTCAGTGGATAACCTCCCAGGGGCCCCTCTGAGAAGCCCTCACTGGTGGGTGGGGCCTGCAGTCAGAGCAGATGTCTGCCCCTGGCACACTGCTGGGGCTGCAGTGGACCTGTGTGTGTGGTGATCTTCCCCCCCCGTCAGGGCTGGAATCACTTTGGAGTTGTGCTGGCCCCTGTCAAAGCTGCTTGCGTGCTGACAGTCTTGTGGCACCGCTTGTGGGGAGCGGGGCGTAGGCTCTGGCCAAGGGTGTATTAGAGGGGGCAGGAGAGCCCAGGGGCAAGGCCCCTGGTGCCATCAAGATCCGCCAAGGTCTGCTGTGGGAGGGGTCCTGCAGTCACCCAAAACTCCTGCCAAAGTGGGCCGCGCTGGAGGGGAGGGTCCGCAGAAGTGTGCAGGGGTGTGCTGTAGGCAAGCGAGGCGAGAGTATTGCCCTGCTCTGGCTACTGCAGTGTCTGTGCGTCTGGGCCACGGGAAATGTCTTCTCCGTGTGGGTTCCCTGTGCCTGGGATGCTTGGTGAGAGGGTCTTTTTTTTTCCCCTGTCTCCATGCCCGCAGTGCCCCTCCCTCCTGCAGACAGTCGGGCATCCGTTTGGTTCCCAACCATCTCTCTACATTGCTACCCTCTTCTATGTGGCGTCTTTTCTAGATTTAGCTGAAAAGAGTGAAGAGTCTGCTCCGCCAGTCTTCCGGTTGTTTTCTGGGTTATTTACCTGATGTAGGGGTTGGGTGTTACCTAGTTGCACCTGTGGGTCCAGGTGAGTTTAGGGTCCTCCTACACTGCCATCTTTCCTGGAAGCCTCTTTTAGGGTAGTTTCTTAAGTTAGACATGTATCTTATTGATTTCAGTCCTTTCTCCTTTTTTAACATAAGAATTAAATGCTATGCATTTCTTTTTATGCGCTGGTTTAAGAACATTCCACAAATTCTTCATATGTTGTGTTTTCATTTTCATTCAATTCACAGTACTTTCTAATTCCCCTTTTGATTTCTTACTTGACACATGAGTTATATCTAAGTGTTACTTTATTTTCAGATATTTGAGGGTTTTCCAGAGAGCTATATTTCATTGATTTCTTTTTTTTTTTTTATTTTTAACAATGTTTATTTTTGAGAGAGAGAGAGAGACAGAGAGACAGAGCATGAGCATGGGAGGGTAGAGAGACTGAGAGACACAGAATCTGAAGCAGGCTCCAGGCTCTGAGCTGTTGGGACAGAACCTGATGCAGGGCTTGAACCTAGAAACCATGAGATCATGACCTGAGTAGAACTCGGACACTTAACCGACTGAGCCACCAGATACCCTGATATTTCATTGATTTCTAATAATTCCATTGTGGTACGAGGACATAATTTTTATGACTTGAATTCTTTTACATGTCTTCAGACTTTTTTTATGGCCCAGAAGGTAGTCTATCTTGGTAATACTCTACATGCACTTGAGAAGAATATGTATTCTGCCATTGTTAGGTAGAGTGTTTGATAAATGTCAATTACATCACATTGTTTGGTAGTATTGTTTCAATCTATTAAATCCTTGCTAATTTTCTGTCTGCATGTTTTATTACTTTTTGAGGGAGTTATTGAAGTCTCTGCCTATGATTTGTCAGTTTCTCCTTATACTTCTATCAACTTTTGCTTCCTATACTTTGAAGCCCTGTTATTAGGAGCATAAATAGGATTGTTATGTCCTTTTGGAAAATTCAGCCTTTATCATTATGAAGTGAACTTCTTTATCCCTTGTAATAATCTTGGTTCTTCGATCTACTTGGTCTGGTGTTAGGATACCCATTCCACCTTACTTGACTAGTGCATTTTTCCATCCTGTACTTTTAACCTGTTTGTGTGTTTATATTTAAAGTCTGTTTTTTAGGGGCTCTTGGCTGGCTCAATCAGAAGAGCATGTGACTTGATCTTGGGATCATGAGTTTGAGCCCCATGTTGGGTGTAGAGATTACTTAAATAAAACTTAGCAAGTATGATTTTGGAGGCAGCATGTATAGTTAGGTCTTGTTTTGTTATTCAATCTTAAATCACAATGTCTACCTTTTAATTTTTTTAATGTTTATTTATCTTTGAGAGACAGAGAGAGACAGAGCATGAGCAGGAAAGGGGCAGAGAGAGGGATAGAAGCAGGCTCCAGGCTCTGAGTTATCTGCACAGAGCCCAACACAAGGCTTGAACTCACAAACCGCAAGATCGTGACTTGAGCCGGTCGGATGCTTAATCCAATTGAGCCACCCAGGCACCCCACAATGTCTACCTTTTAAATGGTGTGTTTAGGACTTTTGTATTTAATGTGATTATTGGTGTGATTAAGTTAAGTCTATCATCTTGCTGTTTGTTTTCTATTTTCCCATCTGTTCTTTATTCCCTATTTCTTTTTCTACTTTGGAATCATTGAGTATTTTTTAATTATTCTATTTTGCCTCCTTTATTAGCTATCATTCCATAGCTTATTTTAGTGATTGAATTGGGTTTTATGGCAATCATCTGTAAGTTCCATTTCTCCCCTCAATACCTTCATGATACTGCTGTTAATATGTACGTTATAAATGCCATACTCTATTGTTATTATTGTTGTTTAGACAATTATACTTCAAAGTGATTGGTATAATAACAAAAAATCATATCTGTGTTGCATGTAGTTATCATTTTTGGTGCCTGTGATGGCTTTTTGTATGTCTGCATTTCTATCTGATACCAATTTTCTCCCACTTGAAGAACTTTAACATTTCTTATTGTGTATGTCTGCTGGTAATCACTTCCTAGTTTTTGTATGTCTTCCTTTCACTTTGAATTTGATAAGAAGTCTTACCAGAGTATAGAATTATAGGTTAACTTCTTTTCTTTCAGTATTTTAAGATTTTGCTCCATTGTCATGTCACTTGCTTTGCTTCCAGTGAGAAAGTTTCTGCCATTCTTTTTTTTTTTTAATGTTTTTTTTATTTATTTCTAGGGGGGAGAGAGAGAGAGACAGCGTGAGCAGGGGAGGGTCAGAGAGAGAGGGAGTCACAGACTCTGAAACAGGCTCCAGGCTCTGAGCTGGCAGTCAGCACAGAGCCCGACGCGGGGCTCGGAACCCACGAACCGCGAGATCATGACCTAAGTGAAAGTCGGACGCTTAACCGACTGAGCCACCCAGGCGCCCCAGTTTCTGCCATTCTTATCTTTTTTCTTCTATATGTAACATGTCTTTTGTTTTCCCCCTCTGGCTGCTTTTAAGATTTTCTTTTTTCTCAGGGTGCCTGGGTGGCTCAGTCAATTAAGTGTCCAACTCTTGGTTTTGGCTCAAGTTATGATCTCATGGTTTCGTGAGGTCAAGCCCTGCATCAGGCTCTACACTGGCAGCACAGAGCCTGCTTGGGATTCTCTGTCTCCTCTCTCTCACCTGCCTCACTTGTTGAGTCTCTGTCATAGATAGATAGATAGATAGATAGACAGATAGATAGATAGATGGATGGATGGATGGATGGATGGATGGATAGATAGATAGATAGATTTTCTCTTTTTTATTAGTCTTGGATGTAATACAGGCATACCTTGTTTTATTGTATTTCACTTTATTGCACTTTCCAGATACTACATTCTTTAACAGATTGAAGGCTTGTGGCAACCCTGCATTAAGCCAGTCTATCAGCATCATCTTTCCAACACAGTTTGCTCACTTTGTGTCTCTGTCACATTTTGGAAATTCTCACAATGTTTCAGACTTTTTCATTATTACTTGTTATGGTGATCTGTGATCATTAGTTACAGATCAGTTAAAGTTCAGATGATGGGGGTACCTTGGTGGCTCAGTTGGTTGAGCATCTGGCTCTTGATTTTGGCTCAGGTTATGATCTTGTGGTTTGTGAGTTCGAGCCCCATAATGGGCTCTTCCCTGACAGTGCAGGATCTGCTTGGGATTCTTTCTCTCCCTCTCTCTCTGCCCCTCCCCCCTCTCAAAATAAATAAACTTAATAAAAAAATATTTTTAAAAAGCTCAGATGATGATTAACATTTTTCAACAATATTTTTTAAATTCAAATATAGTGGACATACAATGTTACATGAGTTTCAGTGTATAAAATAGTGATTAGACATCTCTCTGTGTTGTGCTTTGCTCACTACAAGTATAATAACCATCTGTCACCATAGGACACGGTTGTAGCATCATTAACTATATCCCATGCTGTACCTTTCATCCCTATGACTTACTCATTCCATAACTGGAAGACTGTATCTCCCACACCCCTTCACCCATTTTACCCAATCCCCCCATCCCTCCCCCAGCAATCACTAGTTCTGCTTTTGGACCTATTTCTGGTTTTTTTCATTTGTTCATTTTTTCTTTTAGATTTCATATATAAATGAAATTATATGGTGTTTTTATTTATTAACTTCACTTAGCATAATAAATACCCACTAGGTTCTGTCCATGTTGTACCAAATGGCAAGATTCCTACGTTTTTACGGCTTAATGATATTCCATTGTATGTATGTGTGAATATACATATATATATACACATATATATACATGTGATGTATGTGACATATATATACACATCACACGTATATATATATATATATATACATCACATATATATGTATATATATATACACATCACACACACATTACATGTATACACATGATGTGTATATATATATATATATGTATGTATAATCTTTTTATCCATTCATCTGTCAATGGACACAGGTTGCTTCTATATCTGGGCTATTGTAAATAATCTGCAATAAATATAGGGGTAGGTATATCTATATCTTTTCAAATGAGTGTTTTTGTTTTCTTTGGGTAAATACCCAGTAGTGGAATTACTGGATTGCATAGTATTTCTAATTTTAATTTTTTGATAAAGATATTTTTTAATTCCGGCATGCACATTTTTTAGACATAATGCTATTGAATACTTAATAGAATATAGTATAGTGTAAACATAAATTTTATATACACTGGAAACCAAAAAATTCATTTGACTCACTTTATTGTGGTGGTGTATAACTGAATATGCAATATCTCCAAAGTGTCCCTGTAACAATATGCATTGGTGTCGTTTTCTTCATGTTTCTTGTATTTGGGGTTTGTTGAGCTCCTTGGATCTGTGGGTTTATAGTTTTTATCAAATTTAGAAAAAAAAAATGTTAAGCATTTTGTGTGTGTGTGTGAGAGAGAGGGAGGGAGAACACACACGTGTGAGTACAAGAGAGGCAGAGAGAGAGAGGGAGAGAGGCAAACCCATGGAGGCTCCATATTCAGCCCAGAACCCAATATGGGGCTTGATCTCATGACCCTGGAATCATGACCTGAGCCAAAACCAAGAGTCATAAGCTCAACTGACTGAGCCACCCAGGCGCACCTGATGTTGTGTTTTAAAGCTGTTAAATGTTTTTGGGAAAATATTTGTAGATATAACTTCATAATATGGTAAATGAGCATAAGAGATAAAAAATCTCTATGTATATTAAATTCCAGTGCTTAACAATGTATTGTCATATATTACTCATGTATTATGTGTATACACATAGAAAAAAAGAAAATATCCCAAAATGTAATTTCTGAATTTTGGTATTTTACATTATTTTAATTGTCTTCTTTATTTTCTACATTCCTAAATTGTCTCTAATGTATTCACTGAGAATCCTGTGCATGTGTGTATGTGTCTATGTGTACATATATCATAGATGTACATGTGTACAGACAGGGATTGGGGTAAGGAGGAAATATGGAAGGTTTGATTACAGGTGACAGAGGACACTTGTACCATAAGCCAGGCTCTGCTACAACTCTCCTATGAGCTTTAGGGCAAATCATTTTCCTTCTCTGGGCCGTAGTCGTCTTAGCCACAAAATGATCCATCCCACTAGGACCTAAGAGCCAGTGACTGCTTTAAAGTGCGTATTGCCTCGGTCGTTCTGCCATTTCCATTTCTCCTCCCATGGCTTCCTTCAGAGCTAAATAATAAAGTGAAATATTTCCCAGAGCTCTCTGTAACTCCAGAGGGGATGCCATTTCTCTGCTGGTCTGTTTTTCTAGGTGAAGGAGGAGTAGGAAATTGTAGGGAATTTATAATGTTGAAGGAACATCTCCCTCAGCTGCTTCCTGCCAGGCTGGAGGGAGCAGCGAGCACAGGGTTGGTCTGGGGCTAAGGCATCGTCCACGATGCTCCCGTGCAGATCCCTGCCCCCACCGCCGCGCCTCGCCAGCTGGTGCCATGTCCTGCTCACTTCCAGGACGGCTATTCCCAGCATCCCCAGGCACCTCCCTGTACCCGCCAGATGTGAAAGCTCAGCTTGTTCCTGCTGCACGGCCCTTCCAGATTCTGCATCTAAATGGCCAAGGGTATTCATTAGCCTTGAAAGCAGAGGACAGCAGGAATTGACAAGGAAAGGACCAGAGGCAGGCAAGGGAAGACCCATCAGAGCAGCAAAGGACACCCAGAGCACATGCTGTACCCTCAGTCCAAGAAGGTGAGGGGCCTGAGAACCATGACATGAACCAGGGTATTTAACTAGAAAAGAATGTTCTTCAGGATATTGGTATCCTTGAGTAATAAAAGCTGGTGTTTACTGGGCTCTCAATGTACGCCTGGCACTGTGCTGCATTTTCACTTAAAGATTCTCACAGTTGCCATTTACAGATGAGGAAACTGAAGGACCGAGAAAGAAAAAATTACCATCAGTCTACCTCAGTGCTGATTTTCACAGGATACGGAAATAGGTAGATGAAAGGCTAGGGCACAGAGCCCGGAGTGGCAGGGTTAAGATCTGAACCTGGGTTTTTCCGGCTGTAGTTCCTGCAGTCTTCACCAGCACATCTGTGGAATTTGATTTTTTTCTATGGTGGAAAGTACAGGGAGACATATTGGAGCTCAATAGAAATAATATTTCAGTTTTTCACTATTGAAAGTGAAATAGGCAGGCAGCCTTGACAGTGAGTTGACCATCAGTGGTTATAAATAAACCAAGCATTCGTAAGGGATACAGAGGAGACCCATGTATTGACTAGATAATGTGTAAATCCAGGATCACAGAGTGACCTTCTGGGGCCACTTAGAAAATGTATGGGTACAGAATGAAAAGAAGGTGTCAGTCAAGGGAAAATGTCCAAGATCTGGGAGCAGAATATCTAGCTGTGATTGCTGAAACTTGAGGACCAAAGTCAAGGATCCTCGGCACTGCCAAAGATGGCCTGTGAAGAGACAGCAGGTGACAGAGGTGTGAGTTGGGCAGGTTGGGGACCAGGAGCCTGGGGGTATACAGTCTTAGGGAAGTCCTCACAAAAGCCCTGCACAGAAAACTATTCACATGTTCATGATGACCTTCCCCCAATGGGCCCAGTTGCAGGCTGACCTCCTCTGTGAGGCTTTCCCCACCACCCTAAATGAGAGCGGCCAGCTCCTTTCTCCTTGTTCATAAGCAGTAGGTTTCAGTAAAGAAGCCCTGGTCCAGGAGTCAGGATACTTAGGTCCCACTTTGTGAAGTAACATGTTATGTGAACATAGTATGTCAGTTACCTCCTCTGGGAATCAGGTTTTCTTACCATTTAAAAGAGGAGGCTGGAGGGGTGCCTGGGTGGCTCAGTCGGTTAAGCGTCTGACTTTCACTTAGGCCATGATCTCGCGGTTCGTGGGTTCGAGCCCCGCGTCGGGCTCTGTGCTGACTGCCAGCTCAGAGCCTGGAGCCTGTTTCAGAGTCTGTCGCTCCCTCTCTCTCTGACCCTCCCCTGCTCACGCTGTCTCTCTCTCTCTCTCTCTCCTAGAAATAAATAAAAACATTAAAAAAAATTTAAAGAGGAGGCTGGAGCACACACACTCTGGGGTCTCTGTCAGCTTTCCATTTGGAGATGTTTTCATTCCAAAGGCCTTTATTTTATTTTGGTCTTTTGTTCTTAACCCTTCTTTTTTTGGTTTCGAGTTTCGCACCCCAGTGCGTGCACATGGGCTGAAACACTGCTGGAGCTCACACCGGGAACATCTGCCGAGTGAACACCAAACCTGAGACCACTGGTTCCATTTTTAAGCGTGTGCCCTGGATTCCTAACCAGAGTATGAACTTCTTGAGGCTAGGGATTGGGCTGCCCGCTGTCAGAACCCAGAGTTGGGGGATAAAGAACTCGGGGGGGGGAGGGGGGGGAATGGGTAAAATAAACCATCCCAGACGCAAACATCAAGAAAACACCCGCTATCCTTGCAACACGCTGGTTCCCTCCACCACCCATCACATCCCGCCCACGCTTCAGCATCTACGTTGCTACCGTCAGCCAATCAGCAACAGCTTTGCGCCAGAAACCTTGCTGAGAGCCAATCAACAGCAGCTTCACTCCTGGCTGCTAACAGCCAATCAGCTACAGCCTCTAGTGGAGTCGCCTTCGCCTGCTGAAAGTCGGCCAATCAGCAGCAGCGTCACTTCCCGACCACGCAGCTGAACTGGAGGGAACAGTCAGCAACAGCCACCCTCATGTGACTGTGTCTCCACAGCTCAAAACGACTCCGTCTCTAAACGCTCCCTCTTCGGGGAGTCCGCCCCAAACTCCCTGCGTCCGCGGACCGTCGTGGAGCAGCTCTTGTTCGTTGCGTGTGTGCTGCACGAGCGCGGCTCCCTCTCCCTCAGCAAAGGCCTGGGCCTCGGCGTGAGATACGGGCTGGCCGCCTCTTCCAGGAAGGAGGGCTTTCACTAGAGGAGGCAGTAGTCGGCCTCCCCACGTGGTCAGCCCGATTCGCAGAGCCCCTGGCACAGAGCACGAGCTCGGTGAGTAGCGCGTGAGTTACCGAATGCTTTTTGGGCCCCTGACTCGTGCTGGGGCTGAGGTGGCGAAGAAAGGTAGGCAACAGCCAGTGGAAGTGCTTTCTTCCCGGTAGAGCAGCGTGGGCTGGGCTTGAAGGAGCGGATCCCGACGTGAGAAGGCTGCGAGCATTTGGGCGAGAGGTGAGTAGCCCCCTATTCCTGCCTGCCTCCTGGAATGCTCCTCATCCATCTTGTCCCGTAACCTCGCCCTCCCCCCCGACACCTTGTACCCGCTGCACTGCAGAGGCCTGGCTCAAGGTACGGGAAACAAGACAATAAAACACGTTGGCTGGGAGGGACCTTGACGTTGGGTGATAGAATCAAAATCCCTAAGCTGTTCTGATACCAGAAACACCGGGCTGATGCCGCGGTATCAACCTGGAACATCTCAGCAGAGAATCAAGTCATTTCTCTGCGCCTCCTGTGCGCCGGTGTAGGCGAGGAGAGAACAGAAGCCTGCACTCTGTCCCCGGAGACCCTGATTTAAATCGGTCTGTAGTTGGGCCTGTGAGATGATCTTTTCTGAAAGCTGTTCGTATGACTCAGCTAGGGTTGGGAACCAACCACTGAGCTAAATTGGCATCTGGGACCATTTCCGCTTCTGACATTCCGTGACCCCTGTCCTCTCCGTTGGTGATGTTGGTAGAGGATGGAGGTGCAGTATGTGGAAAAACGAGGTAGGCTTCATGTGTTTCGTGGTAAGAGCCGCTGTGGCTCCCATTGTTGGGCTCATTGTCTCTGCTCGGTTTTTAGTTTGTTTTGAGAGAGAAAGTGAGTGAGTTTGATGAGGGGAGGGGCAGAGGGAGAGAATCTTCAGGAGACTCCACGCCCAGGGCGAAGGCTGAAGTGGGGCTCAGTCTCACAAACCCTGAGATCATGACCTGAGCCAAAATCAAGAGTCAGATGCTTAATCACCTGAGCCACCCACTGCTCGGATCTTTGCACCCTCTACTAATTAAATCTTCACAACACCCCCATCAATCAGTATCTTGATTGGTGCTTTAGAGACGAGGGAACGGAGCTCCGAGAGGCATGATTTGACTTGCTGGAGGTAACACAGCAGACTGTTACCGTGTAGCTGTGTAATGTGGGGTTACTTTAGCACCTACTGAAGGGGAAGTTCACCTGTTTTCTGCCGTGGCTACACACCATTGCTAGAGGGTTGGGTTCTGCTCTCTTATATTTGGAGCAGTGCTTTGGGGTGAGTGAGGGAGCCAAGCAGCCAAGAGGCCCCTTACCGTCACACGTAGGACCAGGAAGGATAACAGGCCTTGGCTTCAGCAGCAGAGACAGCAGGTGGGAGACCTGCCCTCAACTGCACCGGGGACTGTTGTGTGCAAGAAGGAAGAGTTGTGAAGCAAAGGGTCTGGCAGTCCTGAAGACGGGCTGTCTAGCACTCCCCTAAAAGGAGTGAACAATGACCTGGTTTGAACTTAGTTTTAAAGATGAAGTCAGTGCTACGGAATCGGCCCATTTCCTCCATGTTCTGTGTTTCAGAGATGTCTGCTGTGGGGTAACACTGGCCCTCTTCGCGCGGTGGCTTGGAGGGAGAAATGGCAGGGATGCTCACTGTGGCCTATGTGACTGCCATCTGCGGCTCAGCGATGTCGCAGGGATGCGGAATCTGTCCACATGTGCTTAGAGCTAGCAGCGGATGGAGGGCACAGCCTCCTGTCTGGCCTGGCACACGGTTTTAACCAGGAGCACAGGCGTCAGCCTTGATGGCAGCACATAGACGTGCTGGATGGGCCCGTGGGTCTCAGCCACTTGATGCAAGGCTCTGGTGGTGTCAGGTGAACACGCACAGAGCACCAGGTGGAGAGCTGCACACTGGGGATCCTGTCCGTCTCCTGGAAGCTCACGGTCCGGTTTGGGGAGAACAGATGGCACATGACTAATAGGTGGCTGACAGTGGTGAGTGTGAGCATAGTGGTGTAGGACACAGGAGAGGAAGGAGTTCCCAGCAAGCTCCAGAGCAGCCATGGTCTTCTCTAAGAACTATCTAGGAAGAAGGGTGTCTGGGTGGCTCAGTCAGTTAAGTGTCTGACTGCGGCTCAGGTCATGATCTCGTGGCTCATGAGTTTGAGCCCCGCGTGGGACTCTGTGCTGACAGCTCAGAGCCTGGAGCCTACTTCGAATTCTGTGTCTCCCTCTCTCTGCTCCTCCCCTGCTCATGCTCTGTCTCTCTCTCACAGAAATAAATAAACCTGAAAAAAAAAAAAAACCTATCCAGGAAGAGAATTTCCGATGCCTTGATAATTTGGCCCATGAAAAATAGTCAGGCCCAAAAAAATAGTTTTTTGTTTGTTTGTTTGTTTGTTTGTTTTGTCAAGGGGAAGGAGGTAATGTCAAGAGCATGGGGCGCATAGGTATAGCAGCACTGTGGTTCATACCCCACATATTCCCCCTCCCCTTTCTAATAATAGAATGCTGCTTCCATTTGGTACAGCCACCCTTCACACAGCCATGCCTTCCACGACATCAGGCTACCTCGCCCCTTTGCTGCTAACTAGTTTAGGCGTGAGCACTTGGTGTAGTATGGTCAAGGAGATGTAAGAGGAAGTGTTGTGGGGGCTTCTGGGAAAGGCTTCCTCATTGTCAGGAGACAGACAGGAATGTAAGGCATTTTCTTCTGGATGTTACTGTGTCTGGATGTGAAGCCACACTGATGGCCACCATCTTGCTACATGAAGGGAGTGACTTTGATGGCAAAGTCCAGGCTAAAAACAGTGGAATAGGAAGGTGGAGAAAATCCACATTCCTGATGACGTCATTGGGCAGCTGTGTTTGCTCACTTAGCTGTGGACTCCTTATGTTAATTGATTCATATCTTTAGTGTTGGCATCTTGAGATGGGGGTTTTCTTTTACATGAGGCTGCTAACGTCCTACCTGAAACAAAGGAATGAGGACACTCTGAAGGCTGTCACACATCTAGCATACAACCATAGGTTTCCTGAGTGTGAATGGCCCTCCTGAGAATGGATTATTGTTGCCACTGTGAGCCAACCACCTTTTTCTGGCTCTCAACCCTTTCCAAAGCTGGGTCCAAATAGGGGCAATTGATTGGACACATCTCCATTTTAAACTTTTTAAAAGATATTTTTATTTATTTTTGAGAGACAGAGCACAAATGGGGGAGAAGTAGAGAGAGAGGGAGACACAGAATCTGAAACAGACTCCAGGCTCTGTGCTGTCAGCAGAGAGCCCAACACGGGACTTGAACTCACAAACTGAGAGATCATGACCTGAGCTGAAGTTGGATGCTTAACGGACTGAGCCACCCAGTCACCCCTAGATGTCTCCATTTTAGGCAAATCTTTTTTTATTCTAAGACAAGCTGGAGTTGTCCAGGAGAATTATTAACTATTACTTAATATGCGTATAAAAGTCTGCTACTCACTCTGAGGACTTGCTACATAAAGTTATACAAGTAAGAACCAACAGCTACAAATAAAGTCTCTGCCCTTGAGGCTTGAGATTCCACGTTGGTTTGTGACGCC
>NW_027551576.1:136703-161194 GCF_008692635.1 Crocuta crocuta | reverse complement strand
AGCACACAGGTCTTAGTCCCAGTTGCTCTAAAAGATAAGCACTTCCAGTTACATCTGGGACCTTCAAGAGTGAATTCTGGGAGACCAAGTAGCCTATATATATAATGTCAGGTTGCCCACCCAAAACTTATCCTTTCTTTGATGTAGCCATCAAGCTTTTGTTTTAGAAAACATGCTGTGGTTAAAAGAAAAAACAGACTTAATTTTATTTAAAGCGATGACCAGATGCTCAGCATTTCACCTCGAGGAATAAGTCTTTCCCTCCAACACAGCACCTGGCTCTCAGAGGAACGTCTGTGGGCCTTGAGCTAGGCTAGAATATCCACACGCTCTGCTTGCATTTCAGTATCTCAACCGTACTTAAGTACAGCCAGTAGTGAGGCTGTTTTTATTAATTGTTCACATTATAATTATTAACAGTTTTTTAAAAAAAATTTTTTTTTAATGTTTATTTTTGAGAGGAAGAGACAGAGTGCGAGTGGGGAGGGACAGAGAGAGAGACAAGACAGACAGACAGACAGACATAATCCAAAGCAGGCTCAGGGCCTGATGCGGGGTTCGAACCCACAAACCATGAGATCATGACCTGAGCCAAAGTTGGACGCTCAACCAACTAAACCACCCCAGGCACCCCTGACAGTTTCTAACATGACAGGATATTTGGGAGACTGAAAAACGCATTGATCTTAATCCATCTGACACATCAGAGAATTAATTTCATCCTGGTGCGCAGTCTCCCAGCATTGTTCATATACAGGTATATTTGTGTGCCACAATCCTAATACATGTACATATTTATATGTGTCCTGATTTTTTTCATTTTATTAAATTATAAGATTTTGCCCACGTCACCACATCACTTTTACAATTACTTTAGCAGTTGCGTAGTGGGACCAGCAAGCAGTAGAATGATTTAACTTTGTAGGAGACACGGTGGCTTGTTTGGGGAACTGCTGCTCACCGCCTCCTCCTTGTCATTTGCTTTATTATCCATCTCCCCGCGACAAGGAATCAGGACATGAGTGAGCCATCCCTAACTCCAGGGTCAAATCCTGATTGGTCTGAGTCAGTCATGGTGGCGCCATTTCTCCTGCCAGAGAAGGTGTAGGCACCTGCCTGTGTTGCTCTTCTGTGAGGGGACATGAGGGGGCATCTGCTGGTAAAAAGCTTTCATGCTCTTAAAAAGAAGCATGCAGGACAAGGTGCCGCCTCCTCCCACTCGGTGTTGTTTATCTGCAGGGGATGCCTGAGAATGCTGTAGGGACCACATCCCAGATGAGGGATTCTCACTGGAGCCCTTAGTGCTGCAGACGTGAACTCCTGTCTTTAGTGGACTGAAGCTTTGGATGTACTTGGTTTAGACTCTGCCCTCAACCCTGAGACTTTTGCAAGAGGGTAGGATTCAGAGCAAGGAGACTTGGGTCAAGATTCTGATTTTATTCCTAGCTCCATTTTAGGTTAGTTATAATTGGGAGCATCATCTGCCCTCTCCAGTTCTCAGTTTCCATGACTACAAAGTGCAGTTGATGGCAATATCTCGGCCATAGAATTGTTGGGTATTAAGTGACATATATGAAATTGAATAGCAATCTGTGGGCCATCTACGATGTGTTTGGCTCTGGGAATGAAAACATAAAAAAGAGTTCCTTCTTCTCCTTAACAAGCTCCCAGTCTCATGGAGAAAATGGTTACCATCACTGCATCCAAGGATCTATATGCTTGAAGTTCAAGTAAGAGTTTTCTTAACACATGTCACATGATCCTACCGCTATTGCCACAGCAGGGTGACAGGCACACCGCAGGCTTGGCGGGACCTCTGTGGGCTAGGACCCTGTCTGCAAGGCGGTATGGACATCTCTCTCTTGATATTTTCCATATCCAGTTTGGGGGCAGTTTGAGCTGAGGGGTGATGACATCATGCTTCTTATTCCCAAAGCTTCCAATGTGGATTGACACACTAGGAATTGATGAGGATGTAGGAATGTGGAGAATTTGGAGCGGGGTGTTGGGCCCTTCTCGAACTGAGAGACTCTGGAGGGACATAGAGCACCAAACAGAAGCATCCTGCTGGTTGGTACCTTGGCATGAGTTCTTTCCCTCCAGCTAGGAGACCAGTGCTCAGCCTTGATGAAGGAAGTGTAAGAGTTTACTTGTTTGTCAAAATAATCTAGTTAGGGGTGTTTCAAACTTTAACAACAAAACAGAGCTGGAGCTGGGTAATGTGCTGAGACAAACCCAGCCTGGCAGGGTGTTCCTGCCAAATGTAGAGTCCGTTTGTCTGCACACTGTCTTCTTGAGGCTCTTGAGGTCTGGTGGCGGTGCCTCAGAGGCTAAATTGGGGCAGAGAAGAGGGGGAAAGGAGATAGCGAGGAGAGGTGACCAAGCACTTCACTTGCATCTAACTCAGTGCTTCCCAGACTTGGCTGCACAGCAGGGCACCTTGGGGCTGTAAAATCCCAGGTGCCCTGGCTGTGCTCCAGAGCCATTAAATCAGGTTCTGTGGTGGTGGGTCCTCAGCCTCAATCGTGTAAGAACCTCGGGCGAGAGCGTATGGCCAGGTTTGAGAACTGCTGAACCTATTACATAATAGGCCTCTGGAAGATTTTTTTTTCCCTGGATGTTTTCCTGGGCTTCACATACATCCAGGTAGGGTCCTCTACCTCTGGACAGTATCAGGTTTACTTAGGGAGTGTGGTGAAACACTCACAGGCCACACACACCCTCCTCCAGCCACGGGCTGGGGGCCCTTGGTGTTTTTATCAGCTTCCCAAGGGATCTGAGACACACCAGAGTTGAAGAGCCACTGGCATAAGAGAATGCCTGCATGGTAGGGAATGAGAAGACAGATGACTGGGGACAGCTCACGAATCCGTGACTCCTTGGGCCCAGAGCCAGGAAGGAAAACAGGTATTTCGGTATGGGTTTTATGACTTAGAAGCTCTTCCTGCTACAGCACTGTGTTGGAACTTAACACTCTATAGATATTATTGCCTCCAGTTGACAGATGAGGAGACTGAGGCACTAAGATAGGAAACAACTTGCCCAAGGCCACATGGGATTTGAACCCCAGATGTGCCTGCCTCCAGATCCTGGGGGTGGTGCGGAGTCATGGTTTTTCTTCTGTCACCCCAAATCTGTTACAAGGACCCCGAGAGGTCTGTCTCTTAGCTCAGGTGACGCACTCTCATTTTCCCTTAGAAGTGACTCCAAAAGCCCATGTTTGGAGACTCAGTCCTGGGTTCACAAAAGGATGCCTCTGGTTCGTGCCTTCCTGTTCATTCTCCTCGTGTTCTCCTGAGAGGAGACTTGCAGCCCCTTCCTTTCTTCCAGAACCCTAGAATTAGCCCTGAATGTACATCTAATGAACAGAATTTTCCGTGCCATAACGCTGTGGGGTAAAATTACATACATCGTCTTCAGCCTGCACCCACTTACCCTTTATAGTACCTTTGAAACTGCAAAAGTCACATGTTGACTATAGGACTCTATAATGTTTGCCTTTAGTTCAGTATTCTTCATGGTCCAGGTAACTTTGGGCAACGGTCTATGAAAATCTAAACTGAAAACTGGGGCCATAGAGTGGGAGATTGTTCTCTTTAAAGAATACATTCTCTTCTAAGTTGGTTGATAAAATAAAAGCCTCTTTACTAGAGTTCAAACACACGTATTTTCAGAGCCACGCTTGACTGTGTGCAGCAAAGCCCCATTTTGCGCCTGACCACGTAAATATCTAAGGAGAGTCTTCACTCCTAGTTCTTGACAAACATGAAATTGCTTTCCAGAGGATGCATGGGAAAGCAATTACCATTCTGAGTGGCTTTGGCAGCTGCCCCTCTGCCTTATTAATTTTGTAATACATTCGACCTCCACTTCATTCATATTTGATGGGAAGCCTGTGTAGTCAAGAGGGAACCCCGGTATAGTGCTTATGAAATTGTGTATGAGGTTTCAGCGTATGCTGGTGGGGCTTTGCCTACATTCAGGATTGTACTTGCCCTTCCCTCAGTGACCTTGCTGGACATGGACATCTGCTCTGACCTGGCCTTTGAGATAGTAACTGCTCTTTCAGAAGCCTGCAGCAGACCTGCTGAGTAACCAGCGGGATGTTATCTAACAGAAACCAAATATGGTTTGAGCATCATTTAGAATCTGCCATGTTTCCTCAGAGTGCTAGCAGGCTGTGGTGCGTCAGTGAGGAAAGGTCCTTCTAGCTGCCTCTGAGGGGGAGGAAGGGCATTGGCTGCAATATCTCAAACTTGGTCTGAGCTTTACAGTTGGCAAAACACTTCCAAACCCATTGCCTTAGGACAAGGCTGTGGTTAGTTCCCTTTTAGCCACGGGGGAAAAAAGAATCTCAGAGATTAGATGATGTTTAGGCTCTTCTGGCCTCCTTTACACAATCACCCCTCACTTCTTCACACTTCCAAGCACCCCTTTGCCCCGCCCCCTGGGTCCCCCAGGCCCCTGCCCTGTATCACATTATCAGAGCCTCTGGTGTCTCACCAGGAGGGAGGAACAGAACATGCCAGGATTGTCAGAGGCCAGTTCGGGGTCATCCTCTGATCAGTTAGTGCTTGCTGTGTAACAACCACTCCCATAGTGGCTTAAAATAAAGGTTTATTCTTTCACACAATTCTGTGGGTCAGGTGGCTGGTGATCCCAGTCCCGGCTGGTTCGGCTGCGACAGGATGGTCTGGAGTTGCTTCGCTCACATCCCTGGGTCCTCAGGTGGGACACTGAATTAATCGTGCCTTTTTATATTCTCCCTTTTGATGGTTTGACATCTTGGACCTTGCAGGCTCTGGAGGGACAGCACCCCCCCCCCGAGTTACCCACATTCCCAGGGAGTCTCCTCTAAGGGCTCCCCCTCATGTGGAAACCACCCAGCCTAGAGCCCATAGTGCTCCCCACTACTTCCTTTGTGGAGCACTTATACTCCTGGCCGCTGTCCCCTGCCCTCATTATCACAGGGCAGATACCAGACACCTAGGGACTGCCCCTGTGCCTGTTTTTCTCACTTTGCAAATTAGACTCGGGCTCTTATGAACAGCGCTGCTGGGAACATTCTTATAGATGTCTTCCTGGCATTCGCACACACACATTTCTGCTGGGTGTGCATCTAGGAATGGAATTGCCGGGTCATAAAGTACAGATAGATTCATCTTCACAAGCTGATGTTCAACGTTTTCCAAAGTGCTCTTACAGGTTAAACTCCCACAAACACTTCTGTGAGATTCCAGTTTCAATATGTGAGTGGATCTTGGCCAACATTTGATACTGTATCTTTTTTATATTAGTCCTTCTGGCAGGTGTTTGGTGGTATCTCATTACAGCTTAATTTGCATTTCTGACTTGTGTCCGCTGCTCTCTGGTTCCTGTACAATTCCTGACTCTTGGCTCTCTTACATTTATTATCTTGCTCTTATACTTCCCCGTTTGGTGTTTTTCGTCTGAAATTGCCAGTTTCCTGCATGAGGTTGACTACCTTTTAAAAAGAAATTTTATTTTTTAAAAGTATTATATGGTACAGAGAGCCCCCGCATACCACCCCGGCCACCCCCCACACACCCTCACACACAGGTGCCCTTGTTATTAACATCTTGCATCACCATGGTATATTTGTTGGCACTAATGCACTAATATTCATACATTATTATTAACTAAAGCCCACAGCTTCCATTAATGTTCACTCTTTGTGTTGTCTTAATTCAATGGGTTTTGGCAAATGCACAATATCACGTATCCCCCATCAGAGTATCATACAGAATAGTTTCACTACCATAAAAACCTGTGCATCATCTACTCATCTCACCCCACTTTCCCCAAACCTGTGGCAACTGCTGATTTTTTTTACGATCTCTACAAGTTTGGCCATTTTCCAGAATGTCATATAATTGGATTCATACAGTATACAGACTTTTCAGACTGGCTTCCTTCATTTAGCAATATCTGTTTAAGGTTTCTCCATGTCTTTTCATGGCTTGGTGGCTCATTTTTAAAAATTGCTTAGTAATATTCCATCGCTTGGATTAATATCCGAAATATCCAGTTTGTTTATCCATTTGTATGTTGAAGAATATCTTGCTTGCTTCCCTGTTTCGACAGTTGTGTATAAAGCTGCTCTAAATATCCATGTGCAATATTTGTGTGGGTATAAGTTTTCAGTTCATTTGGGTAAATACCAAGGAGCAAGATTGCTGGATTGTATGATAAGAGTTTGCGTAGTTTGGTAAAACAAACAACAACAAAAAAAAAACAAGAAACAAACAACAAAAACAAAAAACTGCCCAGCTGTCTCCCAGAGTGGCCATTTTCATTCCCACCAGCAACAAATGAGACTTCCTGTTGCTCCACATCCTCATCAGCATTTGGTGTTGGTAGTCTGGGGATTGTAGCTATTCTAGGATGTGGGTAGTGATCTCTTTCTTGTTTTAATTTGCAATTCTCTAATGACACGTAAAGGTGAGCATCTCTTCATATGCTTTTCTACCGTCAGTATATCTTCATTGATGAGTAGTCTCGTCTGGTCTTTGCCTAGTTTTAAATTGGGTTCTTTAAGAGTTCTTTGTGTATTTTCTTACTCTTATAAGAATAAGAGTTCTTTGTGTATTTTGGATACAAGTGCTTTATCCAGATGTGTGTTTTGCAAATATTTTCTCCCAGTCTGTGGATTGTCATTTCATGATTATGTCTTTCATGAAGAAGAAATTTTTAATTTTAATGAAGGGCAGCTTATCAATTTTTTTTTCTTATATCATCCTTACATACATCATGAAAACCCTATCACCAAACCCAGATTCTTTTCTTATGTCATCTAGAAGTTTTAGAGTTTTGCACTTTACACATTAAGTCCATGTATTTTGAGTTAGGTTTTGTAAAAGGTATAAGGTCTGCAATTACGATTACTTCATTTATTTATTTATTTAGCATAGAGGTGTCCAATCCTTCCAGTACTGTTTGTTGGAAAAAAAATAGTCCTTTTTCCATTGAATTCTCAGTCTTTTGATAAATATAAGTTCTTAATTTTGTTCAATGTAACAATTTTTCTTCATCGCTTTATATTTCATGTTCTATTTAAGATCCCAAACTTATGAGTAAATTCTGCTATGTTATTTGCAAGAGCAGGGATCTGCAACATTTTTTCTGGGAAAGGTTGGAGAAGAAATATTATAAGCCTGTGTGGTGGGTCATGCGGTCTATATCAGACCTACTCAACTGTGCAACTGTAGTGTGAAAGCAGCCATAGGCAATATGTAAATGAATGGACCTATGTGTTTTCCAATACAACTTAATTTACAAAGTTATGCAGTGGGCCAGTTTTGTTTCATGGGCCATAGCTTGCTGAGCTGTGTTCTAGAGCAGTGCTGGGCACTAGTATTTTCTGTGATAATGGCAGTGACCTATGTGAGCATTGTGCATTACAGTAGCCACAAGCCACACGTGGCTGTTGTGCAATTGGAATATGGCTAGTGCAATTGACAAATTGAATTTTATATGTTGTTTAATTTTAATTATTTTTTAATATTTACTGAGAGAGTAGAGCATGCACGCTGGAACAGGGGAGGGGCAGAGAGAGAGAGAAGGAGAGAGAGAACCCTAGGCAGGCTCCACATTGTCAGTGCAGAGCCTGACATGAGGCCTGATCTCAAAACCATGAGATCGTGACCTGAGTCAAAATCAGGAGTTCTATGCTCAACCAACTGAGCCACCCAGGAACCCCAGTTTTTATTAATTTAAGCTTAAATAGTCCCAATGCCCACTGGTCTCTGTAGGGGACAGTGTAGTTCTAAAGGCTTTTTGTTTTCTCATTCACTTAGCTCTACAATGCACTTGGACATGATCTGGTGGCACGGTGGGAGTTGGGGGAGAGGGGGGATCCAATCTACACAAAAACCATTTATTTAAAACCCTATCTTTTCCCCACAGCTGAACAATGCCATGTTTGTTGTGTATCAGGTATTTTTGTGTACATGAATTGGGTTTTGGACTCTATTATGTCTCATTATGTGTGTTTATCTGTCCATGCATCAGTATCATAGAGTTTTAAACACTGAAACTCAACACTAAATAAGACTGGATATCTGATTGATTTAATACTCTTACCTTTTTTCTTCTTCAAGAATATCTTAGTGCTTTTTAATCTTTTGCATTTCCATATAAATTTTATAATTAGCTTGTTAATTTCCATACCAAGAACACCCCTCTTCTTGAATACTTTATTGAGACTGCATTGAATTTGTAGATCAATTTAGAGAAAATTGACCTATTTCTAATATTCAGTCTTCCAGTTCAAGTACCCAGTATAAGTCTCCATTTATTTAGATCTTCTCTAACTTCTACCAATAATGTTTTATAGTTTTCAGTGCAGAGGACTTCTACATCCTTCAGTAGATTTATTCCTCGGTATTAAATATTTTTTGATGCTATTGTAAGTGCTACTTAAAAATTATTTTTAATTGTTTCTCGTAGGTATAAAATATACAATTGATTTATGCCCTGACTTGTATCCACAATCTTGCTTAATTCACTTATTAATTATAATAATTTATCTATAGATTCTTTGCATAAAACATTTAATTTATGCATAAAGACATTGCTATTTCTTTCTTCTGTTCATTTATTTTTCTTCTGTATTGTTTTGTCAAGAATCTCCAGAAAATGTTCAGTAGAGGTGGTGATAGAGGTTCACTCTCAGAGGGAACGTGTTCATCATGTTTGTTCCAGGTTACACTCTATCAGCATATCTTACCTGGCTAGTTTTCTAACATCAAACCATCCTTGCATTCCTGGAGTACCCAATTTGATTCTATTGTATTCTTCCTTATTCTTTTTTTTCTTTTTTTTTTTTTTTTTGAGAAAGAGAAAATGCAAATGGGGAAGAGGCAGAAGGTGAGAAAGAGAGAGAATCTTAAGCAGGCTCCATGTCCAGTATGGAGCCACCACTGGGTTTGATCTCATGACTGTGAGATCATGACCTGAACCAAAATCAAGAATCAGATGGTTGACTGAGCCACTCAGGTGCCCCTGTTCTTCCTCATTCTTAATATTATCACTGAATTAGTTTTGTTAATATTTTGATTGTGATTTTGGCATCTATATTGAATAAGCAAGATGGCCTATAATTTTCTTGTTTTATATCTTTTTAATGTCTTGGTCACTTTTGGAATCAAAGTGATGCTGCCTTCATAAAACTAGTTGGGAAGAATTTCTTCATTTCCTATTTTCTGACAGATGTTTTGCAATATTGGGCATTATTTCTTTCTTAAGTATTTGGTAGACTTCATCCATAAGTTTAGGATTCTTCAGTTTCTTGTTCATTTTGTGTCAGATTTTGCAAGTTATATTTTTCTGTGAATGAGTCCATTTTATCTAAATTTTCAGATTTATTGCCATAGAGTTATTAATCTTACGATTTTTCAAGTGTCTGACAGTTCTGTAGTGATTATCTCTTCCATATTCTCCAAATGAACTATTTTTGCCTTTTTGGTTTTTCTTTATTGGCCTCTCTAGGGTTTTTTCAAAGAACCAACATTGGTTCTCTTGATTTTCTATGTTATTGCATTTGTTTTCTGTTTCATTAAGTACTGCTATTGTATTTGCATTGAAGTGTTTACTACTTATATATTGAATTATAGCATCATATATATACATAAAATTGCCACAAAACATAACTGTCCAGTTAATGCATTGTTACAAAATTAACATACTTATTTAAGAAATAGAATTGAACAGCACCCCGGAAGCCCCCCATTGTCCTCTCTAGTCACCAGTCCTCTCAGTCCCAAAGACAACCACTATTCAGATGTCTAACACACCATAGATTAGATTTTATGTTTTTGAAGTTTATATAAATGTAATCATATAATATGTTCTTGTTTGTGTCTTCTTTCTGTGAACATAATGTTTATGAGGTTCATTCTTTTTGTTGCACATAGCTAATATTGCATATTTTAATGATGCATAGCATTTTTGTATAAACATACTGTGCTTGGTTTATCTCTTCACCTAGAGTTGATGTAACACAGGGGTTTTTTTTAGCCTTGGCACTATGGACATTTTAGATCAGCTAGTTCTGAAGGGCTGTCCTGGGCAATGTTGGATGTTTAGTAGCATCCCTGGCCTCTACTCCTTAGATGCCAATAGCATGGCCTCTCTCCTGCCACGACAGTCAAAAAAAAAAAAAAGTCTCTAGAATTGCCAAATGTTCCCTAGGGAGCAAAATTACATTCATTGATTTAGCATATGGTATGAGGTAGGGGTTAAGTTTCATTTATTTTCTCATAGCCTGTTCAATTAATTGTATTTCTTCCTTTACAATTTGTATACCTTCTGTTTATTTTTCTTTCTTTGTTGTACTCGTGTTAGCCTCTATTTCAATGCTGAACAGAAATGATGATAGCATGGGAAGTTGTGTATTCCACCATAAGTATAATTTTCCCAGTAGGTTTACTGAGAATATCTACTCTCTGATTCAGAAATTTCCCTTATATTCTTAGGAATTTAACTAAGACTCTTAGGAGTTTTAAAAAATCATTAATGGCACCTGAAACTAATATAACACTGTATATTAAGTATGTTGGAATTAAAATGAAAACTTAATGAAAAAATCATTAATGGATCAAGTTTTTATGAAATGCTTTTTAGTATCTATGCAGATGATCATGTAAATTGCCCTTAATTATGTTATCATTGCCTAACATAAATACATTACATAAATTGATTTTGCAATGTTAAACCAGCTTCAAGTCTTTAGAATAAACCCAATAGCTTAGGCCTTGGATTATGTTATCCTCTACTCCCAGGGAGTTTTTACTTTTGTTTTTGGAACGCATGAAAGGGCATTAGCGATTCAGCAGTTTTAGGCACTGAGATATTCAAAGTTGAATTGCAGTGTTTTCCAGGGCTGTTCTACTTCCTGTTTAATCACACTCCTAGAGGCAGCTGTTTCCGGACCCCATGGCAGGGAGAGTTACCAGGGCTCCTTTTCCTTTAACTTTGGTCCATCTGCCTCATAAAGACGTTAGGAAGACAAGTGAGGTTACCAGCCTCTCAGTTCTCTTCCAGAATTAGCAAGTTGCTCCTGGGGAAAGTAGCCCCAAACACTCCCCTTTCTGCATTACATCTTCTTCCAGGTCATGACCTGGTCATTCTTCCCTGCCTTATTAGTTCTCTGAGGGTTTCAAACTGTTTCTTTATAGAAATAATAATAAGTAATATTATTGTTGTTATCATTGTTTTGCTCAGCTTTTATAGCTGTTCTCACTGGGATGGTTGAGTCTGATTTACCTAATCAGTCATTACTAGAAGAAGTTTCTGTGTTCTCAATTACAGAAATAAATATCAAGTACACAAAGATAAAACATGTGTGTTCATTGAAATAAAATAACCAATGGATCACAACCTGTTATGAAATAAAACATTATGAGTATCTTAGAAACCCCTTGTTTGTCCTGCTCCAATCTCATTCTTCTCTCTCTCAGCCATAACTAACCCCTGCCTTGATTTTTGTTAACCTTTCATTGCTTTTCTTTACAGTTTGCAGCTATGTATGCATTCCTAATTATGATACTTAGTTTTGAACCAAGTGTTTTTTTTTTAACTAAGTATTTTTTAACTTGAATACTATTTTTGAATTTGAATACTGTTCTTGAACTTTATATAAATGGAATATTTTTGAAAAAATTTTTAACGTTTATTTATATTTGAGAGAGAAAGAGAGCACAAGCAGGAAAGGAACAGAGACAAAGACAGAATCTGAAATAGGCTCCATGGCCCGAGCTGCCAGCTGTCAGCACAGAGCCCAATGGGGGGCTCCAACTCATGAGCCCTGAGATCATGACCTGAGCCAAAGTTGGACCCTTAACCAACTGAGCCACCCAGGCACCCCTGTGGAATCTTATTAAATGTATCCTTTGGTGTCTCACTTGTTTTCTCAAGGTCATATTTTTGAAATTTATCCAAAATGGTGATTTTCTCTGTTCCACAGCTTTCCATTGATACACAGTGTATTTTCATTCTCGTGTAGATGGGCAATTGTATTTAGATTTTGAGCCACTATAAACAATGCTATAATGAATGTTCTGTACACTTCTTGATGCACAGGTAAAGTTATAGGATATACCTGTCTTCACTTTGTTTGATAATACCAAACTTGTCTAAGATTATTGTAGTAATTTATAATCCTACAGCAGTATATAAGTTTCTGTTGCTCTACAATCTTGCCAACACTTGGTATTGATCGACTTTTTGCAATTTTGCCAATATGAGGAGTGCCAGATAATATCTTATGTTGTGTGTTTCACTGATGTCTGCTGAGATGACACATTTTTTTTTAATATGGGACCATCATTTACTTTTCTCTGAAGTACCTGGCCTTGCATCTTGGTCTTTTAGTTTTAATTTTTGTTTGCTTGTTTGGGCTGTTTGTTTTTATTAATTGTTAGGAGTCTTTCTAAATTCTAGATGATGGCTGCCCAAAAGAACTTTGTATAATGGTAGAAATGCTGTTTATCTGCACTGTCTAATATTATCAGCTACATAATGCTGTTGTGCACTTAATATACGACAAATACAACAGAAGAACTAAGTTTTTAATATTATTTCATTTTAGTTTGAATAGCCACATGTCTATAGCCACCTTATTAAACAACACAGTTTTAGGTAACGGTGATTTGTTGGCTTTATGTTTTATGAATCTCTTCTCAAAGTTTGTGGATTCTCTTTCCACTCCCTTTATGGTGCCATTTGATGAAGAGACGTTCTTAATTTTAATGCAGTGAATTTTATCAGTCTTTTCCTTTTTAGTTTGTGTTTCTAATATATTGTTTACAAAATCTTTTCTCATACTGAGGTCTTAGAAATTGATTTTTGTGTGTCTCATGAGGAATTGTGATTTTTTTTCCTTCCCCTCATGGGTAACCAGTATCCCTAGCGTCATTTACTGAATGGTCCTTCCTTTCCTCACCCATCTGCAGGGCTGGCAGTATTAATTAAGATATTGGAAGGAAATAGATGGTGCACTCAAACAAAAATAATTGGAAAGGGGTTTAATAAAGGTACTATTTTTAAAGATGGGGGCCAGGGTTCAGGGAAACTACAAAAGACGGTGAAGCATATTGGGATAGTACTAGCTGGGAACATGTACCACATCTAAGCCTGAAGGGTTAAGGGGAAGGCAGGACTTACTGGACTCAGCAAAAAAGCAGAAGAAAAAGGCTGTTGTATAGAAGATGAGACTTACCGTGAAAAACATACCAGCCACGGTGGCCCAAGAGCGAGAGAAGAGGCCAGAGGAATAAATACTTGGCCGTTCAACCCCATCTTTGTCCCTCCTTCAGATCTCCTGCTGGTGTGGAACCCACCATAACTCAGCCAGAAACCAGAGTAGGGGGAACCCACTGACGGAATCCATAAAGGTCAGCTCTGGGGCACAGAACAGAGCAGAGCAGAGAAGGATGGACAGTGTATCTAGACAGAGAAACAGAAATCATCAAACACCCCTGTTTCCTTAGAACTCTGTTTTCCGTAAATGAATGAGTTTGTATGGGTTCTCTCTGTGTTGTGCCTCTGGTCTATTTGCACCAGTAACACACAGCTTTAGTTGCTGTAGGCTCCACTTGGAGCTTGAACTCACAGCCCTGAGATCAAGAGCCACATGCTCTACCAACTGAGCCAGCCCGGTGCCCCAGGGACCATAGCTTTAAATCTGATTTCATACTTGGGAGGACAAGTCTCTCCTCCTTATTTTTCTTCTTCGGGAATGTCTTGGCTATACTTTGCCTTTTATTCTTTCTTACGTATTTTAGAATAAGTTTGCCAATGTGCCTAAAAAAATTCTATTGGAATTTTGATTAGAGCTGCATTGAACTTCCACATGAATTGGAAGAGAGTTGACATATTTACAGTAGTGAATCTCCCCATCCAAGGATATAGTTTATGTCTCCATATACTTTGGTTTTGTTTAATGTATTCCTTCGCAAAGTTTTATAAGCTTTTATAAAGGGCTTCTGTTTCTTTTGCTAAATTTTTTTTTCTAGATACTTTCTCTTTTTACTGCTATGGTAAATCTCTCCTTTTTTTTTTTAATGTCACTTTATGTCTGGTTGTTGCTCACGTGTAAAATTGTAATTACTCTTGTCTATTTTAGAGCCAGCAACCTCACTGAATTATCTTAGTAATCCTGATGGTTTCTCTGAGAGTTCTTTGGGATTTTCTCTGTAGTCCTATAGTCTCTAATAAACAATACTGTTGTTTCTTTCTTTACAATCCATCTGTTTTTCTTATTAAAATCTTTTTTGCACTGCCTAGGACTTCTAGTAAAGTATAGACCGGAAGTGGTATTAGCAGACACCCATTACTTGCTCATGATTTTAGAGGAAATGCTCTCAATATATCATCATTACTTATGGTGTCCACTATAGGTTCTTATAGAAGCCCTGCGTCGGTGATGGAAGTTCCCTTCTATTGTTAAGTTAGTATAATGCTTTTGTTCTTAACATAAAAGGATGTTGAGTTTTATCAAGTGCTCTTACTGCATTGATTGAGGTCATCTAAGGAGTTCTCTTCCTATTGCATTTGGAATGGTTTCATTTCTAATTGCTAAATTCTTACTTACCTATTTTTCAAGGCCTCCCCACACCTCCTGAACAACTCCCCTGTTCCTATCAAAAGAAATCCTGTCTCCTCTACCTTCACTTGATAATTAGTCTCTTTGAGGATGAGAACCATATGCTACTCCCTTATATGTCCCTAATGCACATTGTAAATGCTAACAAAATGTTGACTGAATGGTGGCACTTTCTTATGGCACTCAAGAGCTTTGATTTTATAATCTCTTGTCTACTTGTATTTGCTTCCTTTCCAGCTGGGAAGCTTTCAAGTGTAGGGTCCACATCTAATTATTCTCTTTGTCCCTCTGGCACCCAACCCTGGGCCTGATTCAGAGCACTGCTCGCTGACTAAATGATTTCTTGCTCTCCTTGGTAAGCTGTATCATTAAAACTGTTCAATCAGACTTCCGGGCATAGCCAGTCCTTCTTCAAAGTCCCCCTTTGCAGAGAGGTTTGCTTCCCTCCCACCCTCAGGGAACCAGATGAGGCCTGATAGCTAAGGAAAAGGAAATTTTTCTAGATTAATTTTTAAAAAGTAATTTTACAACAGTCTGAGCTTGATTGTCCAGGGTCGAAGGATGGAGAAAGCAAGCTGTAAAGAGCATTCCTTCTCTCATGTAGAAACTGAACCACAGACCAGTCAGTCAGCAGTGTCAGAGAGTTGGCCATTAATGAATCTTTACTTTGTGCCCAGCTAGGCATTGAGGTGAGTAGGACATGTTGACCCCAGTTTTGAGCCTATAGAATGTATTCACCTTGGAAACAGAAAATTCACATTTGGCAAGTTAAATGGCACCACCAGGTTATCTCTTCACTGACTTATGCATGTATCCATCCTTTCTCTCATTAAGGATTGTAAAGCCCCTACTATGCAGCAGACATTGTGCTAAGCACTAGTGGATGGATTCTGGGAGGAAAAGAGGCTGTCCCTGTCTCAGGTAGCACACAGTTGAATGAGGGAGCTGGTTATATAAACCGCTTCAGCACAGTGTGGGAAGTGTGGTGGCCAAACTATTCAAGTGCCGAGGAGTGCCCAGGACAGTGACCGTCATGGGCCTGGATGTTCAGGAAGGACATAAATTTGGTGTGGAAGTTCTTTATCGGGGTAAGAGAGAAGGATACAAATACAGTTATGGAGACATGGAGAACATGGCAAGTTTGGGAATGATGACAGATTGTGACTGGAATTTAAGGACAGGATGAGGGTGAGAGAGGAAGAAGGGGGAAAACAAGATGTGAGGCTGGAAAAGTACGCAAGGACCAGGCTCCTAAGGGCCTTAGTTCACAGTGAGAAGGTGTGAGAAAGTGTGGGAACTGTGTCCTCAGGGTATCAAAAGCCGTGTAAACATTTATGTAGGTGGGAAATGTATTCTGGTTCATGTTTTAGAGAGTTCCAAATGGAGAGAAGGGAATGGATGGGAAGAGGGGAACACACTAGAAGGAGGAAGACCCATGAAGAAGTGTGTTGAGCTGAACTGGAAGCATGGGTGGAATTAACCGGATAAGGATGAAAAGGATGCATTCTAGACACAGGGAATGGCCAAACCTTGGTGTAGAAATCGGAGAGCATTTAGAACATCACGGGGCCAGTGAAGTGATCATGCTGACTGGAACCTAACTGAGCAGCAGTTGGTAGATGTTAGGTGAGATATGTAGGGCTCAGCAGTCTGTAGAACCAAGTGAGGAAGAGTCCATCAAGATCCAAAATCTTAAGGGTTGAAGATGTAACACAGGGTCCTTGGAAGACATCTGTTGGAGACAAGGAAACTTAGATACTAGACTCTGTTGTGCCACCAACTGGTTGCATGAATTTGAACAAGTTGTTTCTGCTCTCTGGGTCCCAGTTTTCTTGCTTATAAAATGAGGAGGCTGGCCTAGACCTCTTCCAGCACCAGTAGTTTAGGATGCCAGGCACTAGCCCCTGGCCTTTTGTTTAGTAATGTTTGCATTTGCCTCAGACCATCTCAACCATGCTCACTACCCTGCTGCCTCCTGCCAAGTTCCATCTCATCCAAGGAAGCAGAATTGCTGGATGAGATAGGACAAGACAAAAATAAGTGTAGTATATATCCTCAAAGGGATGTTACACCATGAAACAGGGACAAACAGTGATGAAGAAGATTCCAGACAAGGAAAACCTATTAACTGAAATAACAGAGTCAACAGACAAGTTGACAAACAGAAAGGATAAAGCTGAAGAACAATGTATCAGTTAGCTTTTGCTGTATAACAAACCACTGCCAAGCTTAATGGCTAAAAATAAGAGCCATTAATTACTGCTTATAGTTTACAGGTAAATTGGACAGTTCTGTTGATCTCAGCTGAGCTTTCTGAGGCCTCTGTGGTCACTAGGAGGGGGGGGGGCAGCCAGGGGCTAGTTAGTTTAAGATGGTCTCATTTGTCTGACAACTGTCTGGCTGTCAGCTGAGACAAAGAGGCTGACAAGGTCACCTGTCTGTTATTATCAAGAAGGCTCCCAGGGCTTGTTCACATGGTGGTGTCAAGATTCTAGAAGAGAGAGAGAAAGAGACTGTGAATGGTGAAAATAAATCACAATAGCAGCCAGTCAGGTGGGGAAATAGATTATCTGTTGATGGGAGGAGCTGCAGAGTAATACTCCAAAGGGCACTGACAAAGGAAGAAATGAAGGATCGTGGCCATTTGTTCAGTCTACCAAAGTCTACCCTCAGAATGTTACTCACATTCCTCTTCATTAAACTGTGCCATCAAGCTTGGAGTCCAGGATCCCATGGTCTGTATCGATTCCAGTGAGACTCCTCAAATGTGGCTCCTTTCATTTGGAGACCCATGAACCCAGGAGATAAGCTACCTGTACACAGCTAAAACACATTGGTGATACTTGCAAAGGGTACATGGAATGGACACACTTATTCCAAAGGTGGACGAATGGGGAACAGGTAGCAGGAGCAGTGTTGACATCCAGCCAGGCTGGGGTCTTCTGCCTCAGAGGAGGGAATGTTCCTGCACCAGGTCTCAGCTCTGCTCCCTGGGCCTTGCTCCATAGTCTAGTTTTCTCTGCAGCTCCTTAGTCTGTCCTCTGGGACTCCCAAGAAACAGCCTGAGTTTTCAGCTTTGTCACTTTCTCAGTCTGCTTTCCTGTCTATAGAAAGTTAGGGACCCAGGAACACTTTTCTAATTTGAAAATCTCAGATGCCAGTTCCTTTTAACCCAGGCTGGCAGCACTGCCACATATTCTCTTAAAAACAGTGTGGGCTTCCTATGAATACAACTGGAGTCCAGTCCATTTCAAAAACTTCACACCCAGTTTCTTTTGAGATACGACTCCCCTTTAGATTTATTCACTGCTAATTTTGGGCTTGCCAGGCAGCCATGCCCTTAAAGTTCCTCGAAGCCCTTTTGTCCAGACAAAAGGGTCTGCTGGGAGGCAACAACTGAATTCTCTCAGAGGTCTTAACAGAAGGTCTTTCTGTCATATCTGTAGGCCAGTAGGGAAAGTTGCACAAAGCTTCCAATGGTTTGAAAACTTCCTGTGTGGACAGTGATAGTCCCTCTGGTTATGGTGTCCAGAGCAGGCTCCTTCCATGGTCAGACAGTGTGAGTATTGCCTACAAAGTATGCTAAGAGATGCCAGGAAGATTCCATTCTCAGACTCAGAAATCTTTTTTTATTTCTCCCATGCCTGAATTCCTTCCATAGAGACTCATTGCTTTGGGTTAAGCATTAACCTGTCCCAGGGATCTACCATGTATGGCCATTGCCATGGATAATGGTTTCATTACCTATATCTGTACCTCACCCTTGGTAGGTGTTTAGCACATCTCAGTCTCCTCCTTCTGGTCCACTCCCTAAGGATCCTCTCTTACTGTTTATATTACACCACAGAGGGAACATGGTGAAGTGCTATCAGCTCAGTGTAAGTGAGTTTGTTGGTTGGTTCCTTGAACAACCAGGTATTTATGGAACATCTGCTATGTGCCAGGCACCATTCTAGGCACTAGGATTGTATCCCTGACCAAGTCATTCATCATCTGTCCCTTTTTTGGAGTATACAATCCAGTGGTGGCAGATAGATGGACAGTAAGTGAAGAACCCCCCTCCCCCGCCAAATAATGGCAGGTTGTGATAACCCCATAATGGAAACAAGGTGAGGGGGCTGAGTTGTGGCAGCTAAGGACCCCTGCCCTCTGGTGAGAGTAGAGAATGCAGAGGAGGGAAGGGGAGGCTGGAAAGGGAGGCTGAGAACAGTCCTGTGCCTCCTCCACAATTTTGTTCGATGACTGCAGAAGGGACACTTTAGTTCAAATAAACAAATAAATCTAGAGAAATATGATCTGTCATAGCAAACTCAACACCATTAGTCATGATTCCCTCAAGGATCAGAGCAGTGGACGTGGGCGCCAGAGTCCTCGGCTCTAATGCCAGTATAGCCCCCAACCTCCATGTGTCTTTGGCCAGTCCCCTCCCTCCCTGGAAGGGCAGGGCTCAGTGCTGCAGACCACCCAGTGCTCACTGAAATGACTGGCACCTTCCCTGGGAGGTTAAGCCAACCCCAGAAAGACAGACGGCTGCTTGCCACCCAGTGTCTAGCTGTTAGAATTCCCACTGTGCAGTCTCCTTGCCTCGCTTCACTGGCTTCCAGCTCCAGGCCATCTCTTCTTTTATGTGTGTAGTCATTCTCCAGACAGTTGGCAGATCACAGCACCCCTGGAGCAGTGATCATCTGGCCTGGATGCTGTTCCAGAGAGTCACTGCTAACTCTTGGTTGAGTCCATGTGCCTGGGGAGTGCCACCATATCCTGTGCTTTTAAGCCTTCGCCTCTCCAAAGAATAAGAGCAGATAATGGTGATAAACTTCACAAGAGCTGCCATTTATTTAGTACGTATGTTGTCCTCAGTGATGGGGATCTGGGCACCATTGCCACAATTTCACAGAGGAGGGAGCTGCCGCTCTGAGAGGCCAGCCAGCCGGCAGTGGAGGCGTGAGCCTCATCCAGGAGCGCATGACCAGTCTCTCTGCTGCCATGTTGTTTTGCAGTTCTTTGCCCTGGCTGTGTGGAATTGCAGCAGGAGGGCCAGGGGAAGGGGGGGTGGTTCTGCCTCCACCAAAGACCCTGCTTGACCGAGTCTTTCGCCTTTGCCAGGCTGCATTGTGCTCTGCCAGCGATTACTGCTCTCTTGAAGGCGGGCTGGGAGCAGGAGCCACCATTGCTGGTGCTGTTGTACCAGATCATTTTGGAAACAAAATCCTGAGAGCAAGGATGCTGGGCCAGGGCTGTGGGCCTTGTCTCTGATGATGCCTCACTCACACAACACTGTTTAATTCATCCCTGTGTCTCATCCCTTAGTCGGTCACATGGAAGCGTCGTGGGACCGGCCTTAGAGAAACGGCTCTTTCCAGCTGATGTGATTGGTCACTGGTGTTGCAGTTACACATAATCACACTCAAGGAGGTTGAGGGGCAGTGCAGGCCTTGGGATTGGCCCTGCCAGCAGGGAATCCGTTTCCTCCAAGCCCTGACCCTGCACGTCTCCATTCTGTTATTCCAATGCCAGCCCCATCCAGGGCCGGATCTGCTCTGGGCTGAAGGACAGGTGCTGTCACAGCAGAGGCTGGACCCCATGGAGGGAGGCATTGCTTTCCAAGCGTCTCTCCTAGGAGTGAAGAAGCCTTTTTCCCAGAAATCTTCCCCCCCCCCCCACTGAAACCTTTCCTTGAACCCTATGCCAGAAGGGGAATAGGATTCCCNTGGTGGTAGGGATGGGGGGTGGGGGGGTGGGGAGAGGTGAACACATTCAGGCTTCTGTGAGGATGGAGGAGAATTGTTGTCCGGGGGAAGCCAGAAGTGTCCACTGCTCAGTGTCATGTTGCTCTAGCTTTCGACCTCTCTGAACCTACAGATATGCTTACTAATTAACCTTGACTCTGGTTTGGGGGGAATGGCTTGTTTTGAGATTCAGGGGCAAGGCATGGGGGCCAGTTCTCCACTGCCACACAGATGGCAAGCAGGCAGTGTGCTGGGCCCAGGAACCAGACTGATGAGGCAGTGCAGGCACTGGAACCTAGTGTACTCAAAGCATAGCCCCTCCTTAGTTCATCTGAGGTAGAATCAGCTGACTACAGGCAGAGTGCACTGGGGGAGCCATCACAAGTGCACATTTGTAGGCCCTTTGACTCAGAACCTTTGCAGCCAGGGTCTGGGGAGCTGCACATTTAACGAGCCCGGTGGAGCTTCTCGGGCACAGAGCAATGGCTGAGCTGCGGCACCGCCAGCAGGCCTGGCCCAGGGGCACAGGGGTCTCCATCCAGCAAACAGTTGGCATTTGGTGTCCACGGCAAGGGAATTGGTCCCAGTATGGTGACACAAGATCTAAGCTCTCCTGAGTTCTCCTGGGTCTGACTGGGCAGTGGGTGATAGCATTCATTCATTGCTCTTTCTTGATGAGTGGTTATTAAAGCCCCTCCCATGATAAGCCCTAAGAAAAGTCCCCAGCCTCAAAAAGTCACAGTATAGCACGTTGGGGAAACACAGACATAAAGTCATAAGTGGCCACGTGGCATGGTAGGTGTCATACTGAAACACGGGGCTCTCGGAAGAGCTCCTGACAGAGGCCTCACCTGGTGCTGAGGCTGGATTGGTTCTCTAGGGCTGCTCTAACAAGTTCACACCAACTGGGTGGCACAATCCAACATGAGTTTATTCTCTTAACATTCTGGAGGCCTGAGTCTGAAACCCGTTGGAGCCAAAATCGAGGTGTCAGCAGGACATCCTTCCTCCAGAAGCTCCAGGGGAGAGTCTGTTCTTCGCCTCTTCCAGCTTTTGGAGGCTGCAGGCTTCCGTGGCTTGTGGTCCGATGATTCCAGTCTCTGCCTCCATGGTCCCATTGCCTTCCCCTCTTCTGTCCGCTCTCCCCTGCCTCCCCTTCATAGGGATACAGGCAATGGCACGGATGGCCCACCTGCATAATTCAAAGCAGTCTCTCCCTTAAGATCCTTTGTCACATCTGCATGGTTCTTTTTGCCCTTTAAGGTAACATTTCTAGGTTGCAAGGTGCATTCTTAGCACAGTGGGCAGTGCCTCAGTCTCATAGGTTGCAGGGGTCAGGACCTAGATGTCTCTGGGGCCCGTTATGTAGCCTACCACAGCAGTCAAGGGGAAAAGAGACCTTTGACATGAGTCCATAAAGACAGTCAGGGGTTGGCCAGATGAAGCAGGTGGAGAAGAACAGCAGAAAAAGAAACAGTACATAACAGGCAACCAAATCCAGGCAGTTTTTATGGACTGGGGCTCCCAGCATGGGGTAGAGAGCCGAGGTGAGAGGAGAGGATGCAGCAAGGTGTCTAGGGCCAGACGATGGAGGTCTTTGCCTGTGAGCTACATTCCATGGCCAATGGGGAGCCACCAAAGGCCTGTGAGCACATGAGCAAAGGCATCAGGGGCACATTCTGGCGGTGCTGTGCAGAACGGATTCCAGGGAGACGGACCATTGAGGAGGAGTTTGCATTGGTGCTGGGGGTCAGGGGGGAGGGAAGGATGAGTCCTAAACAAAGTGAGTGAATCAAGAGAAGCAGATGAATCTGGGGCTGTCTAGAATGTGGAATTGACAGTGCTACATGGGTGGATGGGGAGAACAAAAGCAAGGAGAGAGTCAAAGCGAGACCTTCAGGTTTCTGGCACTCAGTGACAGAGAGACCTTGGAGGGGAGCATCTGGGTAAGGAGGGCAGGTAAAGGCTTAATTTGAGGTGGTTATGGGTCACTAAGTTGTCTAGGAAGCAGGATCATAAGGGCCTGGAAACAAGCAGGGAATCCGGGCTGGAGATGCAGATTTGGGGTGCCCATGCCGGCAGGTAGCTGGTAAAGCACTGAACGTGAACGTGATCAGCCTGGGAGACAGGGAGTGCAGAGGGAGTAGATGGACAGAGAAAGAAAATGTCAGAACTTGTTTGGTTGGGGTCTTTGTATTTTATTATTATTTTTTAAATGTTTATTCATTTATTTTAAGAGGCAGGGAAGGACAAGGAGAGAGAATCCCCAGCAGGCTCCACGCTCTCAGCACAGAGCTGTACACGGGCTCGAACTCACAAACCATGAGATCATGACCTGAGCCAAAATCAAGAGTTGGACGCTTAACGGGCTGAACTACTCAGACAACCCAGGTCTTTGTATTTTAAAGAGAGCGGCTGGGAAAAGGATAGTGTCAACACCAAAGGAACAGTCTTCTAAGGTGAAGCTTGGGGACCCTGTGGGAGGAAGATTTGGGGTAAGAAGGCTCTCAGGTCCTGCCCATAAACAGTTATCCCCTCTGCCTCTTTGCTGGCCCAGCCATGGTCGTCGGACTGTTGGCGGCTTCTGTGATAACTCACCACCCCTTTGAGACCCAGGGAAGCCCCAGGTAGCACCAGGAAGTCAGCTGCATTTGTTGATTCTTAAAACACATTATGTACCAACAGCATGGCCCAAGTAGAAACCAGGGACACAGAATGGGCAGAGGGAGCCATCTCTGCTCCCCGGCGCTGTTACTGTTGGCCTGGCAAAGTAAGTGTCCTCCCAGAGTCATTTCCTGCTTCTGCCCTTCCTTCTCCTCCACATGGACATTTTGAGACATTCTGAGACTTGGATTGTTAGAGCAGATACCTGAGTGAAGAACCCAAGACCCTGGTGGTGGGGGAGGGGCTGGAGCAGCTGCAGGCCTCTGCAGTCTTGAGGACCCCCACCAGAGCCCCCCGCTGTCTTCTCCAGGGTCCGCTCTCTGCTCTTAAGATGATCGTTACAGTTGTCAACCATAATATGTTGTTTCACAGTCTCAGAAAGTCCTTCTCACTTTCATTATTCGCTCAATCCCCAAACCCATCAAATAAGTATGAATAATGCTGTTAATGGCTGAAGAATCAGGGTCGGTGAGTTAGGGATTTCCTGAACATCTAGAAGCAGAATCCAGATATCCTTTTTTTTCTTCTTTTTTAAGTTTATTTATTTATTTTGAGACAGAGAGAGGGAGAAAGAGAGAATCCAAAGCAGGCTCCATGCTGTTAGCACAGAGCCCGACACAGAGCTCGAACTTATGAACCATGGGATCATGACCTGAGCTGACACCAAGAGTCAGACATTTAACTGACTGAGCCCCCTAGGTACTCCTTTCCTTGATGCTAAGTCTTGTGTTCTTTCTCCTGCTGAGCCTGCTGCCATGATGGGGTGGCAGAGCCTGGCGCCAGCACCCCTCATGGCCTGCTGGAAGGCCCAGGACCCGGCCACAGGCCACTGAGAGCTGCCGGGCATTTGCCAGGTGGCCCTTTCAGAAAGGGTAATAAGCCTCCCAGAAGGTCACGGTGGGGGCACTAACACAGATGATGTCCCAGATTTGTTCTGGGCTGTGACCCATCTCAGTGGAGCATCATTCTGGTTTTGATGCAGCAGAGGACATGTTTCTTGACCCTAATAAGAAAGCTTTCCAGCATTCAGCTTTAAAGAAAGAAAACTAAGTACTGCATACAACAGACATCACTCTGTCACTGAGGTCTGCCTTATCTGTCCCTGAGGCCCAGACTGTCCATCTCTGAGCCTCCCCTGGGACTTGACTGTCCCTCACCCACATTCCTTACCTCAGCCTGGTGCTGACGCAAACTTATCCCTCACTCCCACCTGAAAATGGAAACTCACTTGTCTTCCTGTGTCGTCTCCCATCCTTCACCCCAGCCCTGATCTTTCACCCAGTTCCCGAGCCTTATCCCAGCCTGAACCTGAACTCCATCCCTTACCCAAATATGAGCCTCACCCCATCTCTGACCCCATGCCATGCCTCACTTCATTCCCGAATCTACCACCAGCCCTGATACCAACAATCCATCCCTTGCCCAAACCCAAATACCAAACAGCACTGAACTTTCTTGACCACCCCCCCCCC
>NW_027551576.1:134288-136480 GCF_008692635.1 Crocuta crocuta | reverse complement strand
CCCCCCGGAACATCCTTTACTTCATTCCTGAGCCTTGAAGCGAGAAGCCAAGGTGCCTCTTACACACATCACTGGGAGATTTCATAAATGCTCTATGGTTAATGGCTTTTCTTGGGCTAACAAAACAAGCATGGCTGTTAGAGTCAGACTGGCTGCTCGAAAATGACACTGCTTGCAACTGAGGCCAGGCGTGGGAGGACGTTATGTAGAAGATAACCTCCAGTGGTGCCGTTGTGTCCAGATGAGAAGGAGGGAATTAAGGTTTGCAGTCAGTAAGCTGAGCAGCCACGTAAACACTGCAAATAGAGCCTGAGAGAGGTACGGTAATTACTTTGTGTAATGACGTGGCGGGAGACCACCTCTGACACGGGACATGCAGGCTCAGACCATCCATCTTCTCAAGCCAACATGAAGGCTTCATTTTTCAGACTGGTAGCGTTCATTAGAACTTAGCTTTTTTTCTGTCATTCCAGTTGTTCATTGGTTTGTCTTCTCCCTGCCTTGCTCAGTGATTGATTTTCCAAACACGTGAGCTCCCTGGAGGATGAAGACGGTCTAGAAATGCCAGTTATGCTAGAAGTACCTCTGGCAGCACCCCTCACCTTCCCTGCAATAACCATCTCTCTCTGGGAAAATGTCGCCTGGATTAGAGATGGTTCCCACGATGGGTCGGTGGATTGGGGGAGGGAAAAAAATGAACCGTTGTGGTCTTTTTCTTGTTTTGAACAAGATTTTTTTTTAAACTTTTTTTTTTTTTTTTTTTGCTTCAGTCCCTAGTTAGATGTTTAATTTGCAGAAACTCCCAAGAATCTGCAGCCAGTGTTGTAGTTAGACCAAAGCTTGATTTAGGCTGGCACATGAAAACCCCCTTCTGCTTTTTAAAGTGCCGTGTGCTCTTTCCAGAACCATCATCCTATCCATCTATCACAGTATCCCTGTGTGGAGGGTGTTCTTATTGGCATCTCTGGGGGGTTAAGTGATTCGCCACCCAGCTGCTAAGCCCTGGACAGCACTACCATCCCCATGGTATGGACTGCCCAGGGAGGGTGGCTGAGGCCTGGGAAGGCCTGGGCGACATGTCAGGTGTGATGGCCTTGGGAGGGGAGATCTGACCCACGGTGCTGTCTATGAAGCACAGACATGATTGGAAACTTGGAAACTCAGTTTCCTTAGCTCTTTCCAGATATCTAAAGGGCTCCTGCAATGTCAAATGAGTGTGTGGATTTTTAACTGACTTGTTTTTCCTCTGCTCTTTTGTAACTGAGAGAGCCCAGGGCTTCATTTCCAATCTCGTGTAATGCTGGCAGTAGCCCTGAGATGGAGGTGCTCTTATCCTTGCTCTACCAAGGAGAAGTTAGATTACATGCCTGAGTTCCCCACAACCTGGGGGCAGAGCTGAGGTTTGAACCTGGATCAGCATTACCCTTATCTACCATGGCACACCTCTCCTCTGCAGGTCAGAAAAGGATTGGATTTTAGTCTGAGCTTTTTTCTCTTTTGAGTTCCGTGTCCTTGGACAAGTTAACAAACTCCAGTGAATGCTTACTGAGTACAGACTTTAGCTGGAAGTGGGGCAGGCAGGGATGCAAAGACTGAAATGAAAGGCGGTGGGGGGCAGGGTCTCTGGCCTCAGCTGTAACATCGATGAATGTGTAGCTTCCTTTCTGACATGGATGAGAGTGTGTCTATAGATGCATGAGTTAGGCTAGGATTTGGAGTTAGGCTAGGATTTGGTTCCTTCCAGAGCTCATATACCATGATCCTGTGATATTAATACTCTGGAATCACAAGAATGTGGTGCCCACATCTCCTGGGTGCTCCTCTGAGTTTCCTCAAGGTCAAAGGCAACTTATCTCAAACTTCAGGAAGGTTCCCTGAATTTCACACCCGTGAAAATCTTTGTAACTCCTCTAAGCACTGTTTTTTGTATACCTCTCTGATTTAATCTACACACCCACAAATAGAGTTAGGTGTGACTGTTTATTACCATCTTAAAAATGAGAAAGCTGGAGCACAGTGATTCTGGCCCCTGGCACAATGTCATAGAACTAGTACAAGGCAAAGCTGGGACTTCGCCCTAGACAGCTACGGCTTCCTCATACCAGCAATGAGAGTAGCTCACACCGTAGGAGAAGCTGGCTTGTACTGAGAATGCAAGATCCCGGGCTCTGGAAATACCATTTGAAGATGCT
>NW_027551576.1:97697-129581 GCF_008692635.1 Crocuta crocuta | reverse complement strand
GGGGGGCGGGGGGGGCGGGGGAGGTCACAGGCTGTCTGCTTCCCCACAGACCATTTGGTATTTGTCACACTAGATCTTTTTCACTGTCCTTGTGACCTTGTCTGTGAGTCAGTCCCTGACACATGGTAAGACAAATGAGCATGAAATGGAGTCATTCAGGTGATCTTTTGGAACCTCTGAGATGCCTGTTTCGTGACACAGGGCTACTCAGCCTCCCTGCAGCCCGTCTGTCTTGGGCCAGGAGACGAGTGGAGCCTTTGGCCCCATCTGTAGAAGACCGATGTCCTCACTGCTGAGATGATGTCACTCTCAGTTCCTGAACCTTTACCACCTCTCCCTCCTGACAGGTGGTCACCCTACCTCATCACGAAGTGACATTCATCCCCTTGCAAAGAAGTGAGATGGAAGCAAGGCTTTTCATTCCCAGCTGAAGAGCTTTAGGACGGCCTCTTGGCATCAAAAAAAAACCCCATCTGGGCGATGAAAATAAGAGTTGACTTATTGAAAAAATAGAGTTAGTGGAATATATCACACTTCTAGTTTGCAACCAGTCCTAGCTGGTCATTTGGGGGAAGATGATACTGTTTCCGTTGGCAGCTGTGTGTGCGCAGACATCACATCGTCCTCACCTCTCTTACACCCAGACCCCATAGGGGCCTCGGGCCCAGGAAGCAAGCGTACCAGTCACCTTAGCACCACGTCGCAGGTCATGGAAAGGTCTGGTCCTATTTTTGCTACTGATTCCTTTCCTCCTCCTCCCTTTTACCCTTCCAACTGCCACCGAATTTCCTCAGGAAAATCTTTTCTTTCTGCTTCACTCTGAAAGCAGAGTGTTATCGTGGTCAGGCATCTCCAAGGCACACACACTCGTGTCTGAAAGGAATGTGGTAATTTCCAAGTATAGGCAGATAATTCCTGAACATTCCCAGACATCCTAGTCAGAAACTTTGCAAAAGGCCGTTCTCCTCATTCTTCTTTAATTATACATAAAACTTCTTTGTCAGGTAGCAATGTTCACAAGAAATAAAAACCTTAGTAATTTCCAATATGATTATGCTTCTTATGAGTTTAGTTTCTACTGTGCTTATTACTTTACAACCATGTTCTAATGCAATTATATGGTATTTTGACTACACTCTAGCTTTTGTGGGCCAACCTGGGCACCTAATGGCCAATTAGGACATTATGTCCTGGGGAAAATGGGTTCTGCCTTCAACCAGCCAATTTACAAATGATTCTTTAGAATATAGCTTATAGCTTATTTGCAGTTGTACTTTGAAAAATAAAACTATGTTTCTTCTTAGATGTGGAAGTTAAGGAATCAAATCTGGAATGTTTGAGCTTTTGCTCAAGTGCAGTGACAGCCATTTTTTCCCCCTTCTCTCTATGGACCCCAACAGGGAGGTGCCATCTGGGCCAGCTCTTGTGTGTCACCTCCCGGGACCCACTGAGGATGAGCTGGGGCTAGCGGATTGGAATCAGCCCCACATGCTGTTGTTCTGAAGTGAGACTTAACTTACATTCAGGAAAGTGCATATAAATGAAGTGTACAGCACTATGAGATTTTCCGTGGTTAACTTTTTTTTAATGTTTCTTTTAGTTTTGAGAAAAAGAGACAGAGTGTGAGCAGGGGAGGGGCAGACATAGAATCTGAAGGAGGCTCCAGGCTCCGAGCTATCAGCACAGAGTCTGACATGAGGCTCAAACCCACAAACCGTGAGATCATAACCTGAGCTAGAGTCAGATGCTTAACTGACTGAGCCACCAAGGTACCTGGAGATTTTCTGTATTAATACACCTGTGTAACATCATCTGTGTTGAGATGTAGAATGATCCAGCACCTTAGCAAGCTCCCTTGTTGATCGCTGGTCAGTCAGTGCCCTCCCTCCAGGGTCACCACTATTCTGACCTCTTTTTAACAGATTCATTTTCTACCCACTCATTTAGAAAGTCTTATGTCACAGTATAATTAACAAACAATAAGTTGTACAGATTTCAGGTGTTAATGTCAATGTGTTGTGACAACATACACCTGTGTACCTCTCACACAAAACAAAATAGAGAAATCTCAGTCAGCACAGGAAGCTCCTTGTACCCCTTCTGATAAAACTTCTCCCCAGTCCCAGCAAACACTTTCTGATTTCTAACACTGCACAATAGTTTTGCTTGTTTTCGGAGTTCCTTTGGATGGAATCCTACAGTTATTACTCTTCAGCATCTGGCTTTTTATTTTTTTTTAAGTTTTAATATTTATTTAGTTTGGAGAAAGGGAGAGAAAGAGAGGTGGGGAGGGGAAGAGAGAGAAGGAGACAAAAAGTCTGAAGCAGGATCCAGGCTTTGAGCTGTCAGCACAGAGCCTGATGTGGGGCTCGAACCCACGAGCTGTGAGATCATGATCTGAGCCGAAATCAGGCACTTAACGGACTAAGCCACCCAGGCGCCCTGTGTCTGGCTTCTTTTATTTGGCATAATTGTTTTGAAATTCATCCAGATTGCTGTGTATATCAGTAGTCAGTTATTTTCTCTATTAAATGTTTTCTTGGCTCCATTTCTTAAATACAGAAGCCAATGCTAAAACAATTAAGATTTCAGCTGTGTGTAATTTGATCCCAATTGTTTGAAGCCCTGACACCCACATCACAGGTTCTTTGTTCTTTTCTTTTCTTTTTTTTTTTTTTTACAAATAGTTTATTGTCAAATTAGTTTCCACATAACACCCAGTCCTCATCCCCNAAATTATAAAATGCTCATAACAAAAAATTTCCATAAACAGTTTTTAAATGCACAATTCAGTGGCATTAAGTACATTCATCATTGTGCTACAATCTACACTAACCATCTCCAGACCTTTTTCATCATCCCTAACTGAAACTCTGTTCCCATTAGACAAGATCACCCCATTACCCACCTCGCCTTTCCCCGATCCCTATTAACCTCTATTCTACTTCCTGTCTCAATGAATTGGCCTATCCTAAGTATCTCATGTAAGTGGAATCATATATTATTTGTCCTTTTGTGTGTGGCTTACTTCACTTAGCACAGTGTTTTCAAGGTACATTCATGTGGCAGATGCCAGAATTCCTTTATAAAGGCTAACATTCCACCATATATGTAGACCACACTTAGTGTATCCATTCATCTGTTGATGGACACTTGGGTTGTTTCTTCCTTTTGGTTACAGTGAATAAATTCTGCTTAATTGGTTAATATTTTATTATCTGAATGTACTACAATTTTGTCCATTCTCCTCTTGGTGGACTTAGGGGATGCTTCCAGTTTTTTACTTTTGTTAATAAAGTCGCCTTGAACATTCTTCTATGAGTCTTTTGTGAGCATTCATTCTTATTTGTCTCAGGTATATACGTAGTAGAATTGCTGGATAATAGAGTAGATGTATGTTTAACTTCATCAGAAACTTGCAAACAGTTCTTCAAAGTTGTTGTGCTATTTAGTCCCCCACCAGTGATGTATAAGAATTTCCACTGCTTCATATCTTTGCTAACATTTAATATTATCTTTCTGACTTTAGCATTCCCTTGAATGTAGAATAGTATCTCATGGAGGCTTTATTTTTATTTCCTTGATAATTCATGACCTTGAGGATCATTTTATGTGGTTATTGTCCATTTTTCATTGATGAAGAGATGAGTAAGATTGGTTGCACATTTCAAAAATTGGATTGTTCATCTCTTAGTTGTTGATTTCTTTCTCTATGTGTTGTAAATACAAGTCTTTTGTCATATATGTGTGATGTGAATACTTTTTTTCCAGTCTGTGGTGTGTTGATTGATTTTCTTAAAGGTATCTTTTAAAAAGTAGGAGATTTTAAGTTTGGAGCTCAGTGTAACATTTTTTCCCCTTTTATGGCTAGTGTTTTCTGTGTCAAATAAATCTTGGCTATCTCAAGGTTGTGAAGATAGTCTATATTTCTTCTAGAAGTATGATGGTTCTAGGTTTTCAAATTAATCTTAATCTTAAATTTGACCCTACTTTTCAGAAAGTTTTTTAAAACAAATGTCAAACACATAACAAACTTGAAAGAATTTTTGGTGAAAATCCTGCATTCCCCCCCACCCCAGGTTTTACAATTGACATTTTGCTACATTTAATTTAATTTTTTGTAAGACTAAGAAAGAGGTTAAGGTTTATTTTTCCCCCATATGAATATCTCGCTCTTTGTATAAAAGACTATTATTTTCCCCATTGGATTCCCTTGGCATTTTCTTAAAAAATCAATTAATTGTATATATGTTGGATCTATTTCTGGTCTTACTATTCTGTTCTATTGACTTATCTCTTCTTATGCCAATATCCCACTAACTTGATTACTGAAGTTTTATGGTGAGTTTTGAAACTAGTTAGTCAAAAGTCTTCCAACTTTGTTCTTCATTTTCAAAATTGCTTTTGTATTTTAGATTATTTAGGTGTCCATATTAAGTTTTAGAATCAGCCTATTTCTTTAATAGAGGCTTATATTTTTGATATATATATTTGATATAGATTACATTAAATCTATAGATTGTTTTATGGAGGGTAGACATCTTAAATAATACAGAGTCTTCCAATTCATGAACATAGTATATCATCACATTTGCTTAAGACTACTTTAATTTTTCTAAGAAATATTTTCCAATTTTCTGTTTATAGCTCTCAAACACTTTTCATTAGATTTATTCTTGGGTATCTGATTTTGGCTAGCATTTTGATGCTGTTGTAAACTTTGTTTTTGAAATTCATTTTCCAATTGTTTGACTTCTTGTCCTGAAATTTTGCTAAATTCATGTATTCTAGTAATTTAAAAATGGACTCTGTACAGTTTTAAAAAAACAGCCTTATTGAGATATAGTTCACATACCATTCATTTCACCCATTTAAAATGTCAAGGCTTATATTCACATATATTCACAGGACTGTGCAGCTGTCACCTCAGTTAATTTTTAGAACACTTTCATCACCCCTGAAAGGAACTCTGTTTATTAACAGTCACTTCCTACCATTCTCCTACTCCTACCACCCAGTCCTGTACAAACACCAGTCTTCTCCGTCTCTGTGAATTTGCCTGTTATGAACATATCATGTAAATGGAATGGTATAATATGTGGTCTTTTGTGGCTGGCTGGCTTCTTTCACTTAGTGTATATATTTTTAAGGTTCATATATGTTGTGGCATGTATCAGTCATTTTTATGGCCGAATGATATTCTATTGTATGGATACAACACTCTATCCATTTGTCAGTTGATGGATTTCGGTTGTTTCCACTTTTTCCCTATTATGAATAGTGCTGCTGTGAACATTCATGTTTAAGTTTTTCTGTGGACGTGTTTTCATATCTGTTGGATATATATTTAACAAAACTGCTGAGTCATATCGTAAGTCTATGTATTATCTTTTGAGCAACTACCTGACTATTTTGCAAAGTGGCTATAATTAGCAGTGTATGAGGGTTTAGATTTGTCCACATTTTTGTTATTATCTGTCTTTTTTATTATAACCATGCTAGTGGATGTAAAGTGTATCTAATTTTGTTTTTGATTTGTTGGCTAATGACGTTGAGCATCTTTTCATGTGTTTTTTGGTCATTTGGATATCTTCTTTGTAGAAATGCTCATTCGTGTATTTTGCCCATTTTATAATTGTGATATTTGTCTTTTGATTGTTAAGTTGTAAGGATATTTTTTAATATTGGATACAAGTCCCTTATCAGATATATGATTTGAAAACATACTCTGTGTGTTGTTTTTTTACTTTCTTGATGGTACTTTTGAAGCACAAAACCTTTTAATTTTGAATAAGTCTGATTTATCTATTTCTTGGTTCTTTTGTGCTTTCGGTATCATATTTAAGAACAATATGGTTTTATAAGTATAGAATCTTATTGTCTACTTCTTTTCCTCTTATTTACGCCTTTTATTTCTTTTTATTGATTTTTGCACTGGCTGGGACCTGTCCTACAATGTTCAATAAAATTGGTGAGAGCATAAGTCCTTGCTTTTTTATCAATCTTAGGGGAAAGGGTTTAATATGTTACCATTATGTGTGATGCTAGCTGTAGATTCTCTATCACAGTGAGGAAGTTTCCTTCTACTCTGGCTTGCTGAGAATTTTTTTTAAGTCAAGAATGAATGTTGAATTGTGTCAAATGTTTATTTTTGCATCTATACAGATGTTTACTAATATTTTGGCCTTGAATACTCTTTAAAGTAAGAGAGCTGTCTCAGTTTTACAGAGTGAGACCAAGTAATCCTAAAATTTCTATGGAACCCTTAATTGGCCCTGAATAGCCAAAGTAATCTTTAAAAAGAAAAACAAATCTGGAGGTATCACAATTCTAGATTTCAAGTTGTATTAAAAGCTGTAGTAATCAAAACAGTATGGTACTGGTACAAAAAGACACAAAGATCAAAGAACAAAATAGAAAGCCAAGAAATAAACCCACAGTCATATGGTCAATTAATCTTTGACAAAGGAGGCAAGACTATGCAATGGGAAAATGAGAGTCTCTTCAACAAATGGCATTGGGAAAACTGGACAGATATATGCAAAAGAAGAACCTGGAGCACTGTCTTACACCACACACAAAAATAAACTCAAAATGGATGAGGGACCTAAATGTGAGACCTGAAACCATAAAAATCCTAGAAGAGAGCACAAGAAGTCATTTCTCTGACATTGATCATAGCAACATTTTCTAGATATGTGTCCTGAAGCAAGGAAAACAAAAGCAAAAATAAACTATTGGGACAATGTCAAAATGAAAAGCTTCTGCATGGCAAAGGAAACAACCAACAAAACTAAAAGACAACTTACTGAATGGGATAAGATATTTGCAAATAACATATCCAATAAAGGGTTAATATCCAAAATATATAAAGAACTTCTACAACTCAACAGCAAAAAACACAAATATTCCAGTTAAACAATGAGCAGAAACATGAGCAGACATTTCTCCAGAGAAGACATCCACATTGCCAACAGACACAGGAAAAGATGCTTAACATCATTCATTATCAGGGAAATGCAAAAACCACAATGAGATATCACCTCACACCTGTCAGAATGGCTAAAATAAAAAACACAAGAAATAACAAGTGTTAATGAGAATGTGGAGAAAAAGAAACCCTTGTGCACTGTTGGTGAGAACGTAAACTGGTATAGCCACTGTGGAAGACAGTATGCAAGTTCCTCAAAAAATTAAAAATAGAACTACCATATGGTCCAATGATTGTACTACTGGGTATTTGCCCAAAGAATAAGAAAACACTAATTTGTAGAGATATGTGCACCCTTATGTTTATTGCAGCATTATTTACAATACAATTATGGAGGCAGTCCAAGTATCCATCGATAGGTGAATGGAAAGAAGATATGGTATATCTTCCATATATATGATGGAATATTATTCAGCCATAAGAAAGAATGAAATCCTGCTATCTGCAGCAACATGGATGGATCTAGAAAGGATAATGCTAACTAAGTGAAATACGCCAGGCAGAGAAAAACAAATACCATATGATTTCACCCATATGTGGAATTTAAAAAATCAAAACAAACAGAAGGAGGAAAAAAGAGACAAACCAAAAAACCAAACTCTTAACCTTAGAGAAACTAATGGTTACCAGAGGGGAGATGGGTGAGTGGATGGTTGAAATAGGTGAAGATGATTAAGAGTATGTTAATGAGCACTGAGTAATATATGGAATTGCTGAATCACTGTGTTGTATACCTGAAATTAATATAACACTATATGTTAATTACACTAGAATTAAAATAAAGTTAAAAAATAAAATAAGGGAACTAGGTATTTACCCAAAGAACACAAAAACACTAATTCAAAAGCATATATGCACTTGTATGTTTATTGTAACATTATTTACAATAGCCAAGATGTGGAAGCAACCTAAGTGTTTATGGATAGACGAATGGCTAAAGAAGATGTGAGCTACAGATATATGCACCCCATATATATCTATATATCTGTCTATATCTATATCTATATAACCAGTTCTGCTGGTTTTTCTTTTTATGGCTGACTGAGGTTCCGTATGTATTCATATATTCCATATATATTCCATATATATTCACATATATATGGAATCTCAGTCAGGCATAAAAAAGAATAAGATCTTGCCATTTGTGACAACATGGATGGGCCAAGGGGGTATTATGACGCTAAGTAATACAAATTTCATATGAAAAAAGCATATGCTTTCAATTATATGTGAACTCTAAAAAACCAAAACAAATGAACAAACAAAAAGCAGACACAGACTCATAAATACAGAGAACAAACTGGTGGTTGCCAGAAGGAAGGAGGGTAGGGGGATGGGCAATATAGGTAAAGGAAAGTACATTGGATTCTTTTTTGGGGTTTTTGGGGGGTTTTTTTGGTCTCTACTTAAATTCCCCCATTTATTCACATGTAATATCCATCTTTTTTATTACATCTTTTAGCATCTTTATCATAGCTATTTCAATGTTCTTGTTTGATCTTTCCAACATCTGGGCCATCTTTAGGTATGCTTCTATTGGCCGTTTTCTCTGTGAACCATGGATCATATTTCTTGCTTTTTCATATGACTTGTTATCTTTGCTTGTATGTGAAACAGTTTATATTAAAGAACATAGAAATAGAAATAAATACTACTTCTGTCACGTTGCTAGAGTGGGAGCTGGCTTAACTGGATCTGAAATAGAGCAGTGTTTGACTTTGCCGTAGCCTTTCTTCAATTTACTTCACCATTGGCTTCAGACTATTTAAAGGGAGGATCACTACTTTCCCTTCAGTGGGATTAAAGCATTGACTCTGTGATTGAACTCAGTCTCTTCTCCAGAAGAAAGGCTGGCTCAAACCATGTCATCATGTGCTTAGTCTTTTTGGTGACCAGCCCCTATCCTGAAACTCTCTAAGTGGTGTACCCTGAGTCACCTCATTAGCATAACAAGAAATCCTATCATTCAGTAAAGTCTGATTACTACTGAAGTTCTATGCCAAGAACCAGGACCAAAGACCAGATATATTCTCCACTATACCCCAGGGCTTTTCTTAGCTTTCCTGCCCAGCCCTGACCTTCTGAGGGGATCTTGCACTAGGAGACGGGTCCCAGCCTGATATCCCTCCGCACGGATTTCTCTCTGCTCTCCTTCTCTGCCTCTTTCCACTGCTTGGGGTATATCTCATACTTGAAGATTCATAGGGCAAGAGATGGTAAGACTCAGTCTGTGGGCAGGACTCCTTAGGATTCTAATTTGTCATGGCAGCCCAAATACCATTGTTAAAAATCTGCTATAAGTTCAGCTGGTTTGTCTTTACCCATCTCTGTGGAGGATCACTTTTTCTCCCACAGTCCCACCAAGTATGTGGCAGGTATGGGTTTCTTCTCTCCTCTGAAGAGCACATCACTCTCTGGAGTTGAGTTCATTTATATTTCTTTGTGCTCATGGTCTCTGGTGAGATTTTCAAAACTATGATATTTTAGCTTATCTTTTTTTTTTGAATCTCTGAATGTCCCACAAACACCACTCATTTTATCTCAGCAGTAGCAAATATCAGGCATGCATCCTGGCACTCTGCTCTCTGATCCCATCTCCCAGAACACCCACAGTCCCCTAGCTTTCTTTCCTGTAGAGACTATGATGATCTCTTCCAACCCTTCCCAACACAATGTACCAATCAGTTAGATTTGGTGAATGGGATTAAATGTATTTGCCCTCATTGGTTTAACCTCACAGATGTTTTCCCCCCACAGTGGAGCACTTGGAAATTGTCCAAAAAAAAGTCTGTCACATGGATCATCCATCAGTTATAGGTTGTTTTGACAATCAGACAACATTTTGTGGAGGATTAGTGGACACAGAGTTCAACACAAAATGAGAATGAATTGGAAGACTCTGGAGTGAAGTCATCCAGGAAGAGTTTGTGCCAGTATCATGAAGTGTCCACTGAGAGGTGCAGGGTTCAACCCAACCCTGGCCTGCCTGGGTGTCAGCATATTCATCTTCTAAGTTAGTGGTTAGGAATGGAACCAGCAACATAGACTATACTCCTTAGTCTCTGGGTCCCTTCAGGTACTTGCAACACATAGCAGAGAAAACTATGACGGGATGATTTTATTCTCCGCTTTAATGCCTGTTTTTTCTACCGCCGTTGAAGCAGTAGCAAGGGCTTCCATCTATACTTTCTATGAAACCCAGAGAGTAGAGTCAAATCCTTTTAAATCTCTAGGGGAGAAGATAGTCTTGAAAGCTAGGATTTCCAGTAGTAAGAATCAAAGTTTTGAGAAAGGAAGGGGAAGGGAATTATTATTATTATTATTACATTCTAAAAGCTTGATTTTTAATATCAAGAGCCAGAAGGACTCTCAGAGGATCATATTATACTATGAATCTCCAAAGTCTCCTAACAGATGTAAAAGTTTGACCTGCTGGCTAGAAGGAAAGTACCAGGAGGGAGGTGATCAGGATTTAGATGCTTTTAAGTTCCCAGTATCCCTCTCATAAACTAAGCCCCAGGAGCTGGGATGACAGAAAGCCCGAGAACTCACCCCTGACTCAGATAGATGTGGGAGTACATCCGGGCAGAAAGACGCACTGTTTAGCTTCCCCAGGAATGACCAGAAGCTTACATGATTTGTAGATAAGCTTCATTGTCCAACATGGACCTGAATGATGAGGTGAGGGAGTGATTGAGGAAAGTGACTCAGCTGATGACCAGAAGCCATTTCATAGACTCCTCCACATCCTGGAGGATTAGAGGAGAAGGAGTAAGCAGGAACAGAGGAGAGCCTGGGACTCAGTCCCCTCACTTTAGGGCTCAAACTTGGGAACTTGGCACAGCCTCCAAGGAGAAGGGGAAGGGAAAGATCCCAAATTAGCTGAGCATTTATCTGGCAGGGACAGAGTTTAAGATGAGAAAGGATTTGGATACTCTTAAGTTGGAAAGCTTCTGTTTTTCTGCATCCCTGGAAATGGTTGACTGAGACTTGTTGGTTCTTGAGAAGTGAGTACATTTTTACACACCTGAGTTTCTTGGACTCTTGGATGGAAACCTGCATACGTGCAGAAGTGATGATAAGGTCGTTCACACTTGTGTATTGGCAGTGGTGGGCTCCTGCTGCTTAATTCCAAATAGCACTTTGACAATAAACCTGAAGCTAAAGACAAACAGACAAGTAGGAGTGGAAAGAAGGACATGAGGGCAAATGAAGCAGTGACACTCTTAGCTAGAACCTTCCATGCCTATAAGATCCGGCATGACCTGGTGCCACCCCCTGCACGCCTTACTTCTGTCCCCCCCAACCCTGTGTGCTCTCTGCTGCACTTACACTGGCCTTCTGGGCTCTACCACCCCAAGGCCCTTCCCCCCATTCATCACAGACTTAGGGACTGAGAACAGTGGCACCTGTTTACTGTCTCTCACAAGCCTCTGGGTTGGCCAGGCTCAGCTGGGTGGCTCCTCCACGCCACGCAGTGTCAGCTCCAGTTTCCTGGAAGCGCCCCTGGGCTGGAACAGCTGCAGAGGCTCATGTGGCTGGTGGTGGGGAGCTCAGCTAAGGCTGCCATTTGGAAACTATATTCGAGTTCACCAGAGGAACTAGAGGGAGGGAGGGAGGGAGGGAAAGAGAGAGAGAGAGTGTGTGTGTACAGAAAGAGATTTATTATGAGGGCTTGGCTCCCATGAATATGGAAGCAGGTAAGTCCCAAGATCAGCAAGCTGGAGACTCAGAAAAGCTGATGATACAGTTTCAGGACAAAGGCCAGCAGCCTTGAGACCCAGGAAGAACCAATATTTTAGTTGGAGTCTGAAGGCAGGAGAAAAGCCAATGTCCCATTTCAAAGGTGGGCAGGCAGGAAAGAATCACTCTTACTCCAAGGAGCCCAGTCTTGTAGTTCTATTCAGGCCTTCAACTGATTGGACGAGGCCCACACACACTGGGGGAGCTCATACTCTGTCTCTCAATGCGAGTCTTAATTTCATCCAAAAACACCTTTACGACAACATCCAGAATAATGGTGGAGTAACCATCTGGGCACCCCACAACCTGGTCAAGTGGACACGCAATTAACCATCACAGAGGCCTCCTTCCCTGTAGGATATCCCCACAGCTGGGGCTTCTCCAAGCATGGTGGCTGGGCCCCAAGAGGGAGTGTTCCAGGTCTGCCTGCAAACCTCTCCTTGAAGTCCCACAGTGTGTGTCACCTCTGCTGTGTTTGTTGGTCAAAGCGAGTGACAGAGTCAGCCAACCTTCCAAGGGAGGAGAAACAGGTTCCACCTCTCTGGAGGCGGGCACAGGGTCTCTGGCCATCTTTAATCGCCCACAAACCTCAAGACCTTCCTGCATGCTGTCCTCCAAGAGGACTTTCCTCCCTTCTCACCTGGCCCTCTCCACTTCATTCTTTGAGTCTTAGATGGAATGTCCTTCCTCCAGGAAGTCTTCCATGCATGACCCTTCCATCCCCACAGACCAGGTCAGACCTGTGCTCTCACACCCCCCGTGCTGCTCTGCGCCTGCTCACCACGGCCGTAATAGTCATGTGGGTAGAGACAGCTTGCCAGCCAGCTTTAGTCTCACCAGCAAGGGGGTGGTGTTGGCTGGAGTCAGCGGCACAGCAAGAGCATCGGATCTGAAGACACATTCTGCCACTTATTGGCCATGTGGCTTAGAGCAAGTCACATACACTGTAAGACTTTCATTCTCCTTATCTATAAAACCAGAATATCGATAAAGACCCTTTTCGTACCAAGTTGCTGTGTTGCTTAAAAGAGAGACCAGATGTGAAGCCTTGCAGGTGCCGACATTCTCTGCATAAGGTGGGTCTTCCTTCCTTTCCACTCCTGGTCCTCTTTATCAGTAAGAGGAACCCAACCGTGTGTGCCTTTGAATTCCGGCACCCTGTGGGTGCCATCAGTTCCCAGATGTGACCCCTCGGGGTAGAGAGCTGGCAGGGAGCAGGAAAGAAAGGGCTGCATATGGCTGCTGTGTGACCGGAAGAGTTGCAGGCAAGTGGGTTCCACTCAGGGTGCTTTGTGCTCACACCTGGTGGGGGAACAGCCTCCTCTGGGGCTCTGTGGGGGCTCCTGCCGGGAAGGAAGGAGTGAGCCGGTGACAGGAATGTGGGAGTCTGTGCAGTCAGATCCTCTACCACTGAGCTCTCCCCCCTAGGAATGTGGGAGCCTGTGACGAAAAGTAGGTTTGCTTTGAATTTGCTTACCCATAGTTGACCTCTGGAATTTAAAATGAGGTGTGTACCCTGCAAAGCCGGCTTTGATTAGTTACCCCTGGGAGGCAGCCAGTCAAATAGGGATGACATCACCCCAGCCTCCAGGACATCGTGCGAATATAACATCACAAAGACTTAAAAACAAAACTTGCCTCAAACAAAATATGACCACGTTTCAGTGAACAAATGAATGCTACTTGTTCTAGAGAGCAAGGAAGCCAGCAAAAGTGACCAGTAGGTTTACATCCAAAGGACTAAGGCCAGTTTGAAGCGGCTCCTGGGGGCCGAAGTTGGTCATCAGCAAGAGCAATAAACTGCAGCAGAGGAAAAGTTATCAAATACATTGGAACAGAGAAATTCCTAATGAAGCTGAAGTAGTAATGATAATTGGTCACCATGAGAGGATGCCAGGGAACCGGCTCGTCGCTTCCAAAACTAGTAAATAAAAGAGCCGAAACAAGCATTTGATTCTGTCTCTCCCTAAGAACTTTAGCTAAGCAAAGAGCAGGGGAGGAGAGCCTTCTCCTGACAGACGCATTCCAGCTACAGAGTGAGGAACTGTGCTAAGATGACAACAGCACCATTTGGCAGCCCTGCGGTGACTTGATGGATGTGCACCCTGAGCAGTAATAGCTGCCGACATGGCCCAAAAAGACGACCAGTCATGTCGTGCCCCCTGATGGAAGGCCACAAACACCACGGGAGACGTGACGCATCGTCATACCTTGTTCTTCACTCTGCCGCCAGCCTGTGTGCTGGGCACGCCCCTCTCCCAGTCTCCCCGTCCCGAACGCCATCTCTGTAGTTTCTGAGACCCGTCTGGCCGTAGGCGCACGGTGCTTTGCCTTCGTTTCCTCGCGCCGGCGGGCCTCGTGACGGTCTCACTGAGGCTCGGTGATAGCGGCGGCCCCCAGCCCCTAAGTAGTGCAGCGGGGACTGGAACCCAGGGCTGCAGTAACGGGTCGTTGTCTCTTTGTCCATGTTCTGCCCCATCCAGGGGATTCACGGCCATGTTTGAAAATCTTCGGCAGCTGCCTTGGAATTAGTGTGTGGCCTCTCAAAGTGGTTTAAAAGAATGAAAAGGAAGAGACCACTCTGGAGAAGACTACTGTTTGAAAAAATAAAAATAAAAAGGTTTGGCTGCTGTGGTTATATACTTCCTGCACCCCCTTTTATACAGGGGTGCTGGTTCCCTGCCTACTATAGTACCTCCTTCCTTCAGAGATGCAAACCCACCCCTGGAAACCGCAGCCCTTCCCCCTCTCCCTTCTCCTGCTCCCTCCCCTCTCCTCCCCTCCCCCACCCTTCTCTCCACTCTTCTTCCTCCTTCTGATCCCTTTCTTCACCTTTTTTGTCCTCCTCAATTATCCCTTTCTCCCTGAAGCCTTTCCAGATCCCTCTGTTGACATAATTTCTCCCTCCATTAACCCCATCAGTTAGTTAATAATTACTAACTGATCTGTTAATACTGTTGTTAATACTTCTCTGATGACCTTTTTCACATTCTGCTTGTTACCATCATTACTTGGGGAATTGTCTTAGGGCCTCCATTAAACTGCCGGCTTCCTGAGGACAGTTGCCAGGTAGGACACTGGCATGGTACCAGGGCCAGGGGCCAGAGTGGGAGACTGAGCTAGGGCACCAGGCAGGTAGCAGACTGATCACCTCACTAGCAGACACCGAGAGGGGCCATCTGCCATGGAGAAGCCCCCAGGGGACGAAGAGCCAGAGGCACAAATTTTTTTGTCCAAAGAGGAGGCTTCCTACCTGCGCCATAGAGAAAGGAAGAGACTGGCTGGCCTGGAATCCCAGGAGGAAACTGAGGCTATAAAGACAAGTGCATCCCAGCAGGAGACTTTGAACATGGGATTATAGATGGCCATTTGCTTGAAACTGTGTTAAGAGCCAAACCGAACTCACTGAAAGACGAGTAAGAAGAGACATGTGCGGGGCACCTGGGTGGCTTAGTCGGTTAAGCGTCCGACTTTCGCTTAGGTCATGATCTCGCGGTTCGTGGGTTCGAGCCCCGCGTCGGGCTCTGCGCTGACTGCCAGCTCAGAGCCTGGAGCCTTTTTCAGTCTGTGACTCCCTCTCTCTCTGACCCTCCCCTGCTCACGCTCTCTCTCTCTCTCTCTCTCCTAGAAATAAATAAAAAACATTTTAAAAAAAAAAAAGAGAAGAGACGTGTGCTTCTTACCTTTAGAATAGTTTGCTGTGCAGACATAGGGGCAACACAAAAAAAATGAAAAAGGGAAAAAAAACATATCCAGAATCCTGCTCCCCTACAAATCACCTTCGTGATTTCGTCCAGTTTAATGTGTCCTTTGGGATTATTGTCCCCATGCAGTTACGTTACGTGTAGTTGTGTTTAGTGCAGATCGCATTTTGAAGTTTATTTTAACTTGACATATCATAAACCTTTCTTTTAATATCATATCAACATAGTGTGCCATGATTTATGGAATTACTTCTCTAATTTTAGATTTTCAAGTTGTTTCTTACTTTAAATATTATTGCAATAAGTACTTCCCTTCATCCTTTTTCTCTTTTAATTGATTGCCTTACCATAAATACTCAAGGACGGGATTGCTGACGCAAAAGGCACTTACCTCAGTGTAAAATTGCTTTTGCTTTTAAAGTGAACACCTCCCATCCCCACCAGAACCATTACAGACTCTCCAACTCGATGTTGCCTCTTTTACCCAGATTCTACTGTTTTAATTTTGCATTTCTTTTATTATTAGAGGTTGAATGATTTTCCCTGCCTAGGTTGGCTTTTTTTTTTTTTTTAAGTTTATTTATTTTGAGATAGAGCACACAGGTGCTAGAAGGAGAGGAGAGGGTGAGGGAATTCAAAGAAGGCTATCAGCTTAGAGTCTGACCCCAGACTTGATCCCACAAACCACAAGATCATGACCTGAGCCCAAATCAAGAGTCAGATGCTTAACCGACTGAGCCACCCAGGTCCCCCCCCTCCCCCGTTTGCTTTTTTATTTTCCTTTGTGAATTAAATGTCAGGGAATCTGCATTTCTTGTATTCAGTCATTTTGCTTTCTTGTGCAATATGTGGTAGTTTCTTACTTGAGGCTTTCTCAATGCATTATCATCTTCACTTTGTGGCTACCATGACCTCCACACTCCAGCTGAGTGTTAGAGTGCCTGTGAACCCTCGTGTACGTGTGTGCACACGCGAGCACACATGTGTTTTCTCTAGGTGCCCACGCCCTCCCCTCAGAGGGTCTGAACCCTCAGGTGTGTGGTGGGGCCGCAGTACCTTTTATGTTTACCCAGCCCACCAGGTGACTCTGAACCACTGACTAACCACACATCCTGATGCATTAATGGAGTGCCAGCAGCGAACCTGGCTTTCCTTATCATATGATGGTATGAAAATATGGATGCGTTTGATGTTATTCTCCTGTGGGATCTTAGAGCTCGAAAATTAAGTCACAAGTACAAATCTCAATGCAGCTTGGTTTTTCTCTACAATCTAATGTTAATCCCAGCTCTTGTTTAGTGAGTATTTTCTGGGGTCAGGTGCTGTGTGGAGGGCTTTATGTCTGCATCGTTTTATTTCATTCTCCTGCAAATCCTAGGAGCGACTCTTCTGACTCACTGATTCTGTTTTAAAGATGAAGAGAATGGAAATCAAAGAGGGTAAATGACTTTCCCAGGATCGCAGCAAATGCAGAACTTGAACTGTAGTGGCCGCCTCTAAAACCAGGTGCTTTCAAGCATGGTCCAAGCTGAGGGAAGGACAGGGATCAGGGGAGAAACACACCAGTGGCCACGTTTAAGCCAACCGAGCAGTAAGGGAGGGATACGGGGTGAAGATGGGCAGCTTCACGTGACTAGGCAGGGACAAGGCACTGGGGACACAGGCCTGGTGCTGATCCCAGGTGGCGAGGAAGGCTTCAGCCTTGGCAGTGACCTCCTGGCCAGCAGCTCCAGCACGTCTCAGCCGACCCAGGTCCAGTCCTGCCTGTTTGTCTCATGCATTCCTGCATGGCCTCCAGCAAATCATCTGCCTCTTCAGGCTCGTTCATTGTCCCTACTTTGCCTTCCCAAAGTCATTAATGGGAATAAATAAGGGGTTGATATGGCACGACTCAGAAACCTACTTGTTGGCATTTGTTAAACTGAGATGAGCCGGTAAATTTGCTTTTCCACTCACCCAGAGCTGCTTCATGTCGCTCTCTCTCTGGCTCTTACCTCAGACCTCCAGAGCACATCCCCTCCACCTGGCTGCTGGCCAGCAGGTGACCTCACGCTGTGCCTCACTGAGGAACGGAGACAGCCCGATGGAAAATGCCCCATTTCCCCTCCAGCCCCACTTGCTCCCGTGTCCGTGTCCTCCACCTGCACGCCTGACCCTCTGGAAGACAGTCCCTGCTCCTGTCAGAAGCCAGCCCTCACCCAGGCTCGGGGTTCTGTCCTCTTCCTTCTCATGGCCTGCACACTTGCCACCACCCCTATAGGCTGGAGCCTCCCAGGAATTTCCAAGGGTGTTCTAGAACCTGCCATCTTGGGAGGGAGCCTCAACAAGACTGCTTCCTCCATCCTCACAGCGAACGCTCCCCTCCCATCCCATCCTGCCGTCACATCTCCTTGCTGGCGGCCACCGTGCCCACCTCGCCGGGCTCTAGGCGTCACCTCTCTGTTCAGTTCCAGACCGTCAGCCTATTGCCACATCACGTGCCCGACTGTGGAGGGGCACTGAGGCCTCCTTACAGCCGATGCTGGAGCTCCAGATGTGCGAGGGAGTCCCTGTCAGTCCTTATCCCCATCCAGCCTCCCCAGCACGTGTCCCGGGGGCAGAGGTGAGCTGTCTGACCCTGACCCACAGAATCGTGAGCAACCAAAAGTTGCTGTCTTAAGCTACTGACACTCCCCTAATTATTCCTCATGAGTGACTTCCTGTTGTGCTTAGATTAAGATGCAAATTTGCAAATTCCTCCGGTGATAGGCCTTTGACATCCATTCCCTGCCTGCCACTTTGCACTTGAGCACCATGCTGTGGCCACACGTCTCCTGTTTGTTTCCCAGACATCCCACAGGGATGCCTGCCTTGGGCTTCGCACTTGCTCTTCCCCCAGACTTTCATGTGGCCGTTGGCACTGCTGAATTCTTTCTGTTCCTCAACACCCATCTTAGATGCCGTCACTTCGGGGCAGCTTTCTCTGACCACCCTCATCACCCTGAAACATTACCCTATTTTCTTCTTTGCACTCACCACAGTCTAGAACTGTCTTATTCACGGCATCTGTTTATTATCCGTCTCCTTTGAAGAGAACACGAGTTCTATGAGAGATTGTGTCCTTTCCATTCACAGCAACATCCTTGGGGCTTGACCAGCTGACCTATCATAGGCCTTTCGTAGATGTGTGGCAGATGGGTGTTCATTGGAAACAACTTCAATACTTGATCATAGACAAATGATTATGTGTATTAAACCAGTGCTGCTTAAACTTCAGTGTGCATACAGATCACCTGATGGTCTCTCTCTCTCTCTCTCTCTCTCTCTCTCTCTCTTTAAAAGTTATTTTGAAAGAGAGAGAGGGAACACAAGCAGGGAGGGGCAGAGAGAGAGAGAATCCCAAGCAGGCTCCTGTCTGTCAGAGCAGAGCCCAATGTGGGGCTCAAACTCCCAAGCCATGAGATTGTGACCTGAGCACAATCCAGAGTCAGATGCTTAACTGACTGATCTGCCCAGGCACCCTCACCTGATGGTCTGGTTAAATACAGATTCTGCTCCCACAGTTCCCGGATTCTGGAGCCTGCAGTGCTCATGAGCTCCCAGGTGATGCTGATGCAGCTGGTCCACAGGACACACTTTGCACAGCAAGGCGTTTAGACCTTTCTGCCTGCTGTCGCACGTCATGATCCTACAAACATATTTGTTTGGCGGGAGGTAAAAATGAGCACTCCTAATCCTCCCACTTGGTTCAACCATTTTTCTAGGTATTTGCAGTCGATAACCATCATGCTCAGGGCTGTCTTTTTCTTCTCTTTTGTTTTTCAAGTGGGTTGCGTCCCTGTCTTGAACAGCTCAGGCTGCTTCTCAGAATCCAATTATCCACTGCTTCCCTTAGCCTCTGGCTTGGCTGTGGCACAAGGAAGGGACATCTGAAGATGTCCTGAGCACCCTGTCGGCCTGGCGTGGGAGACTCTAAGCCCCGATCACCTGTAATCACTTTAGCAATTAGCTAATGTGTCTGAGACTTTGAATCACCAGTTCCTGGTGATTCAGGGTCCATCTGTGTCCATTGAGTTTCCTCAAGCAGCTTTGCTGTCTGGCCTCTGCCTCTTGTGCCAGCATTCGCCTGTCTCTTTCCTGAGGCAAAAGGAGAGACGAGCGGGTCTGGGGCTTTGTGCCTTCCTTTGCTTCCTGGGTTGGGCCCTGAGGCTGTGACTGCAATCACTTTTGCTTCTGTTTCTGCTTTAGCCTTAGCGTATTACCACTGCAGGATGGCCAGCCCCGACAGGGCCCTAGCACCAGGGGCTCGGGCAGGGAGGAGCGGAGAAGACAGTCTTTGTTAGGGCCTGTGCTCAGGCTCAGTGTCCCCACATGCCTTTCTGAGCATTCACTGCCCCAGACTGTGTTGGGCAGTTGCCCATCTGTTATGTCCCCCGCTCCCCCTGACAGTGACTCAGAAAGAGGCTGCCAAGAGAGGCGGGTGGCTTACCCAGGATCCCACAGCTGGAGAGTGGTAGAGCCGAGACTGGGGGGTACCCTCCTTCCCCCGTCCCACCCCCACCCCCAACACCAGCCTAGTTCTCAGAGGTAACTGAGTACCGATAACCATCTGGTATCTTTTCTCCGATCATATGACTGAATATGATTCACAAAAGAGTTTTTGTTTTTGCAAAGAAATGCCATACCATACTTTCCATATGATAGAAGCACACTTCCATGCTTCCTTCTGCTTTTTTCCCACCAGAGGATGGACAGTTTCCATGATCATCTGTATGGATCTCTGGGGGGTAGGTAGACTCAGAAGGGGATGGGCAGAACTGGATGGCTTGAGGGTCCCGAGAAAAGGTCAAAAAAGTGTCAGTGAACCAAGATCGGGGGCACCAAGACTGGTTTCCTTCTGCGCAGGAGAGTGCGGGGCCAGCCCTGGGTCCGGCGGTGGTCCTGCCCGCTAGGTACCAGTGGAGCAGGTCACCTGGGAGTCCTATTCCTGGGTTGCAGTCACAGTCCCCTTCTTTGCAGAAGGAAGTGTGGCCAGGCAGCCAAGCTGGCTGGCTGCTGAGTCTCTCAGGGTGAGCCACCTAGCTGGATGCCAGGCGTTCGGAATGAGATGCTGGGGTAGAGAGAGGCAGCGCTTAACAGTCGCATCTGCAGGGGCCAGAGGGTTTCTGTAGATGATAAGCAGCACGTACGTCAGCGTGACGGGAACTTCCAAGGAAGCCAGTTTGTTGTTGAGTCACATTAATAGAAGTATGACATTTAGGATGGAGGAGGGGACTGTCTCACCAGCCTCTGGGCTGGGTAAACAGCATCTAGAGAAATGGACTCATCTCTAGTCTACACTTTATGAACAGCAGAGCAGAATGACATGGTAAGAAAAGGGTCTGCAAACTCTGTCCTGAGGGTGGATCCAGGACCCTGAAGTTACATAGCCTGAATGAGGGAGCGTCATTGCAGAGTCTATAAAGGTATTGTTGTAAAGTCCATAGGTACTGGGGCCAGGAAGAAAGTACTGCCACTGACAGTGTGACCTTAGACAGTTTGCTCATCTTCTCTGAGCCAGTTTCTTCAGCTTTAAAAGAAAGCACTTTCAGATGTGATTGTGAAGGACAGCCTTGTCCGAGCATTGCAGACCTAGCTTTATGTCTGTTCTTCGTTACCTCCTGGTGACCGCTCTGGAAGCACCGCGAACACCGCCAGGCTGGACACGGGAGGAGGGCGGGAAAATGCCCAGTGGGGGTCTTAGCAGGACTTGGCTTTCTCCTTGATTACTTCAATCTTCAGATCCAAGAGGAGTAATCAGAGAGGAAATGTAGATTATTGCTCTAAAAGTAGGAGCAGAGCGCTGTTCTCCTGAAGACATTTTAGACCTTGATTTTCCTGAGCAATAAGATGAAGACTCAAACTGGCTTTGTGAAATCATGCCCAACTTTTCTGGGCAATAACATCCGAGTTTGTATTAAATAAAAACAGTAATAATATGAAAAAATCAGTAGCACTGTCTGTGTCAGTTCCTGCTCTGAGTGTATGTTATGTGTATTAACTCAGTCCTCAGAGGAAGTCTTATTATGAATATCCCCATTTCACAGATGAAGAAACTCAAGTAGAGAGGGGTTGCCTGAGATCATCTAGCTATGTTATGCAGGAAGAGATGTCTTCCTGCAGATGAACACTGATGGGAACATCAAACAAAGGAAATCCCTGTGAAATAGTATCACGATTGAGTTAGTCTAGAAGCACCCCCCACCAACTCCATCCAACCTCCAACCTTCAAACCAAATCAAATAGATCTCTGGGAAATATGGTTAACTCCGTCAGAAATACTTTCCATATTGAGTGGAAATGCCTAAAATCCTTTTCTTTAAGTGGTTTCGTCAGTTTAAAGACTAAGTTAAAGAGACAAGTTCTTTTTCTTATTTCCTCACTCTGCTTTGAATAGCGTTGATAGAATGGGGTCTTTTACTGTAAATCTCCTCAAATCTCTTTAGAAAGCTGACAGAATAGAAGTAATGAACAGCTGGAGGCTATTTTATGTGCCAGCCTTTGCTCCTGATGCTTTGATCCTGACTGGAAGGCTGTGAGGGTCTTCAATCATCCCGACTCCCCACTAGAGATAGTAGTAAGAGCCTTCATAGAGCAAATGCCTCTTAGGGACCAAATCATGTGAGCATTATCTCATTTAATTGTCACAGTAACACCATTTCACAGTGGAAGAAACGAAGGCTTGGAAGAACTGACTTGTCCAAGATTGTACCCAGATCCACCTGCTTTTGACCTCTCTCCACTATTGCCCGAGTGCAAGGCACCATCCTCTCTCATGGGCTGCTGTCCTAGCTCTTTGCTAGACCTTCTGCTCCCATTCTTGGCCCGTGCGTAGATTGCATCATTGGCCTCATTATTATTGTATTCTTTCCTTTTGCATGGATTTTGCAATTCTTCTTATTAAAAGGTGGAATATATTCTGGCCCCTTGACTGTGGGATTGGTTACGTGACTTGCTTTGGCTAATGCAATCAGGCAGATCCTCAAAAGATCTGTTTCACCTGACATCTTGAGCTTTTGCTGTCCCCAAGAAGCCAGGCTTAGCCTAGATCAGTCTACTCCCAGCTAACTTACACACACATAAGCTAAATAAATGCTTATTATTGAAATGTTCTCAAAGGGTGGACTGAAGATACCCTTCAGGGAATATATGAGGTCAAAGTTATTTTTATAATAATACAAGGACATTATATATCTTTTGTCTAGTGTTGACATCTGCACTGATGTTCCATCTAGTGGACTGGATACAAAAACAAGACCTAATTATATGCTGTTTACAAGAGACACAGTTTGGATTTATGGGTAAACTAGATTGAAAGTAAAATGATGTAGAAAATATATCATGCAAACAGCAACCATAAGAAAGCTGGAATGGTTTAATTCCAATGGTTTAATTTAAAAGCCAGAAGGCTAATATCAGACAGATTTTAAAACAAGAAAAGTTACTAAAAACAAAGAGGGACATTCTATAATGATGAAACAGCAAATTCATCAGGAAAATGTGGCAATTATAAACGTATATAAGCCAATAACAAGAGCCCCAAAATACGTTAAGCAAAAACTGATGGAACTGAAGGTAGAAATAGTTGGTGATTTCAATATCTTAGTTCCAATAATAAATATAAAAGTAGGCAGAAGATCAGCAAGGAAATAAAAGACTTGAACAGCATTATAAATGAACTAGACATAGCAGATATCTATAGAACATTCTACCCAGCAACAGTAGGATCCACATTGTTTTCAAGTGCACATGGAACGTTCTCCAGGATTGACCAAATGTTGGGCCATAAAACACATTTTAATAAATTTGAAAGGGTGGAAATAATAGAGTGTGTTCTCTGGCCACAATAGACGGAGATTAAAAATCAACAACAGAAAGAAACTTGGAAAAGTCATGAATATGTATAAATTATGCAACACACTCTCAACCAATGGGTGGAAGAAGAAATCACAAGGACAAACAGAAAATGCCTTGAAATGAATGAAAATGAAGATACAACATACCAGAATTTAGGGGATACAGCTAAAACATGGCTTAGAGGGCAATTTATAGTTGTAAATGCCTATGTTAAAAAGAAGAAAGCTTTCAAATCACCATCATCTTCTACCTCAAAATTCTGGAAAAAAAAGAGTAAACTAAACTCAAAGCAAGCAGAGTGCAATAATAAAGAAGATTAGAGTATGAATTAATGACCTAGAGTATAGAAAAATGATAGAGAAAATTAACAGAGCCAAAAGTTAGTTACATGAAAAGATTAATAAAATTGATAAGCTTTTAGCTAATATGACCAAGTGAAAAAGAGTAATTTCAGAAGACTGAAATTACTAGAATCAGGGCTGTAAGATCTTACAGACCCTTTGACCTTACAGGAATTAAAAAGATTATAAGAGAATACAGTAAACAACTGACAACAAATGAGATAACATAGATGAAATGGACAAATTCTTAGACAAAATTTACTGAAACTGTCTGAAGAAAAACCAGATTATCTGACCAGACCCATATAGCAAGAGATTGAATTAATGATTAGAAATAAACAAAACTACCCATAAAGAGACCAGACCCAGAAGGCTTAATTTATGAATTCTACCAAATATTTAAAGAATAATTAATGCCATTTTTTTTTTTACAAACTTTTCCAAGAATAGGAGAGAACAATTCCCAGCTCATTCTATGGTGCCAGCATTACTCTGATATCAAGACCAGGTAAAGATGTCACAGGAGAAGAAAACCGCAGATAATGTAATATGCCATATCAAGAGAATCAAGGGAAATAGAGGAAAAAGCAGTCATCTCAATGGAGGCAGAAAAAAACATTTGACAGATTTAATACCTCTTCATGATAAAAATATTCACAACCTAGGAATAGAAGGAACTTCCCCCAACCATAAAAAGCCCACAGGTAACCTCATCCTTAATAGTAAAAGATTGAGTGCTTTCCCCTAAGAGCAAGAACAGGACAAGCATGTTTACCCCACCATATCTATTCAGCATCATACAACCAAAGTCAGACGCTTAACTGACTGAGCCTCCCAGGTGCCCCAGGTTCCCTGCTTTTTTCATGGAACACAGTTTTTACCGGGAAAGAACTAGTGAACACAAATTATGAGCATTCATATGTGGGTATCTGCCAGACCCTTTTTCAAACATGAATGGACTTGTCACTTCAAAGAGAAGAGTTTATAGTATCTGTTGACAGTGATTAAATTAGAGCTTTTAAGGGAAAATTATAACTTCCAAAAACTTGTAAATACCTCATTGAGGTTGATGGCTTCCTAATACCTGAAGACACTCCCGATGAGATCACTGGTGATGTGGATGACTGTGAGTTTTAAAGTGTTGTTTGATGAAATTTACCAACCTTTGGAACACCTGCATAATTCGTGAACTAATATTTTTCAAATGACAAACCAGTGCATATTATGAAATCACGCATTGGTAAAATATCCATTTAACAGGCAAGATCAGCCAGTGGACTTTGACGTATCCGTGTGTTAAAAGCTCACTGATACGGTTTCAGTTTCCACAATGCTGCTAACCTTTTTGAAACTATGGTTTGTTGAGTTGTAGTGTAATATCAGAAAAATCCATAGTTACTGAAAAAGCTGTAAAAATACTCTTCCTTTTTCTAACTACATATCCAAGTAAGGCTTGTTTTCCATCCTGTTCTTCAACTAAAACTTTATATTGCAACTGACTGAATGTAGAAACAGCTATCATAAATCAGTTGCCCTCTATTAAGCCAGATTTTTAAGAGATTTGCAAAATTATAAACAATGCTATAATGTGTTTTGATGCAGTGGTTTTCACAAAATGTAGTGGTTTTAATCAACAAGTTTTGATTACTTAAAAAATAAAATATTAAAAAGTTTGTATGTTGGGGCACGTGGGAGGCTTAGTCGGTTAAGCGTCCGACTTTCGCTTAGGTCATGATCTCGCGGTTTGTGGGTTCGGGCCCCGCGTCGGGCTCTGTGCTGACTGCCAGCTCAGAGCCTAGAGCCTGTTTCAGTCTGTGACTCCCTCTCTCTCTGACCCTCCCCTGCTCACGCTGTCTCTCTCTCTCTCTCTCCTAGAAATAAAAAATATTAAAAAAAAAAAGTTTGTATGTTAACATATAACTAGTTTATTGTTATTTTATTTATGTATTTTTATTTATTTTTTAATATTTGTTTATTTTTGAGAGAGAGACAGAGTGTGAGCAGGGGAGGAGCAGAGAGAGAGGGAGACACAGATTCCGAAGCAGGTTCCAGGCTCTGAGCTGTCAGCATAAAGCCCTACGCGGGGCTCGAACTCACCAGCAGTGAGATCATGACCTGAGCTGAAGTCAGACGCTTAACTGACTGAGCCACCCAGGCGCCCTTATTGTTATTTTAAAAAGAATTAATAAATATTTTAAAATTTTCTCACAGTTAAGATTTTTAATACTGTAATCTTCAATAAAATAACTTACATAAACAAAAGCTCTTTGTGGTCCTTGGTAATTTTTGAGAGTAGAAAGTTGTCCTGAAACTAAAAATTTTGAAAAGAGTTGTATTACTGTATGTCATTGAGATTTTGTGGCTGTTTGTTAGGCAGCAGTAGCTAACCAGTATACTCTCTGGTGGTCATTTGTCCACTTAGCATAGTGATCTTTGAAAATATCCATCATTCCATCAATAAATGAACAGATAAAGAAAATGTGGGATGTATATTTATAAAGTACTGTTCACCCATAAAAACAGGAAATCCTTCCTTTTACAACAATATGGATGGACCTTGGATCCGTTGCAAAGTAAGACAGAGAGAGGCAAATATTCTACGATCTCACTTATACATGGAATCTAAAATAACAAAAAACACACTCATAGAGATCAGATTTGTGGTTGCCAAGGGGGGGTGGGAGGATTGGATGGAGGTGGCCAAAGGTACAAAACTCCAGTTACTAAATAAATAAGTCCTGGGGATATGATATCCAATATAAGGACTATAGTTAACACTGCTATATGTGTTATCTGGAGGTTGCTAAGAGGGTAAATCCTAAAAATTACTCATGCCAAGAGAAAAAGCATTTTCTTTCTTTTTGATATCTATATGATCTGATGGATGTTATCTAAACCTATCATGGTAATCATCTCACAGTATATACAAGTCACTCTGCTGTCTGTTTTAAACTGTATGCCAATTACATCTCAGTAAAACTGAAAGAAAAAAAAAGGAACCTGCCAGCACCTTAATCTTGAATGTATAGTGCCCAGAAGTATGAGAGAATAAATTTATATTGTTCAAGCAAAAAATAAATAAATAAATAAATAAAAGTAAAAATTTAAGAAGTCTGTAGCGTTATATCATTACTCTTCTCAAACCTTCCAATTTCCATTACATTTAGACATTTAGAAAGAAGTCCAAACTCTCCTGCTAGCCCATGAGGTCCTACATGATCTGGCCTTTGTTGACCTCCATGACCTCATTTCTTACCATTGTACCCTCAGGTCAGTCCTCTGGCCATACTGTACTTCATACTACATCAGATCATTGCTGCCTTGGGGCCCTTGCACTTACATTTATCTCTGCCTAGAATGCTCATCTGCATCTTCCCATAGTGCACTCCCTGTTTACCAAGTCTTTCCCCAGTGTTAGCTCTTCAGATCATCCCTCCTTCACCTCCTCATCTAAAATAGCAGCCATGTCTCGGGGCGCCTGGGTGGCTTAGTCGGTTAAGCGTCCGACTTTCGCTTAGGTCATGATCTCGCGGTTCGTGGGTTCGAGCCCCGCGTCGGGCTCTGTGCTAACTGCCAGCTCAGAGCCTGGAACCTGTTTCAGAGTCTGTGTCTCCCTCTCTCTCTGACACTTCCCTGTTCACGCTGTCTATCTCTCTCTCTCCTAGAAATAAAAATTTAAAAAATTAAAAAAATAAAATAAAATAGCAGCCACGTCTCCCCTCTATGCCTTTCCCTTGATGTTTTTTCTTCCTCAGAGTACTACTTCCCTCCAGCTGTTATTTCTTGTACTATGTGTGTACTTGTTTATGATCTGTCTCTCCCCCTGGAATGTAGCTTTACAAGGGCAGGAACTTTGCCTACTTTATTCACAGCTGAAACTGTGCCTGGAGCACAGTGAGAGCTTTGGTGCATAGATGTGTTCTGGGAATATACATAATTGGGGGTTTCTAGGCCATAAATTCCTCAAAGCCACGGTTGTATTTTATTAAGCAACTCTGTGTATTTAGAGGTTTTTTGGAAGGGCAACTTATGATTGTGGCAGCAGCGTTTTCCAGGAAAGGTGGGTTGGACATCATGCTTTGGGCTCTACTTCTTTGAGAGCTGTAGGTTCAGACTTGGGGTCAGTGTTGGGTCTGAGAGGGGCATTAGGACAAGGCTCGTCAGTGGGTGCAGACCAGATGAAGGCGGGGCCCCAGAAATCAAAGAAGTCTCACTGCTCTGGACTTACTGTGGGAACCTCTAAAATGGGCCAGTTCTGGAAAACGTCTGGCATACTCATCCAATGCCCAGCCTTTGCAGTCAGGCAAACCTGGATTCAAACCCAAGCTCTGTAACCTGGAGCAAGTTATTAGCTTTCTCCCAGCCCCCAGGTTTTATCTGTAGAATGAGGATAATAATATAATGTACTTTCCAGAATTTAATTGAGATAGTGCATGCAGAGCTCTCAGTCAGCATACAGTAAGCACTCAATAATGGAGGAGGGCACTTGTGGGGATGAGTGCTGGGTGTTATATGGAAACCAACCTGACAATAAACTATTAAAAAAAAAACCAATGACTGCCACCTGCCACTGAGGGTAATGATTCCCTAGTCTCAATCTCCTCTTCTGAGGAGTGGGGATTCCTGCGTAAGGACCCCCTGGAGTTGTTTTCAGAGTTCTAACAAGCTAATAGACCGGAATGTGCTCTGAGGAAGAACAAAAGCAGGACAAATGTGGGAGTCTGTTCTGATCTGGCTTTCTTTATAAAGGATATTTGGCTCCCTGCAGACTCTGAATTGTGCCTCCGAGGAGCCAGGCTTGCCGCTGGGGCTCAGCTCCCCCTGCCCGGAGCCTCATTTGGATGCAAGTGGCAGCTGTCCCTTCTCCGGACACCATGGGAGCTGTTGGAGGGGACCACACAATGCCCAGCTGTTTCCAGGCTGGATGGGACTCCAGGAGGCTGCAAACCCCGCCTGGGAGGGCAGAGCAAAGGTAAGGCAGCTCTCTTGTTCCTCTTTTCCCTGGTGGGTGGCCTGGCGGGGAGCGACCGCTCTCCTGTTTGAAATGACCAGGCCAGGGGCGCCTGGGTGGCTTAGTCCGTTGAGTGTCTGACTTCGGCTCAGGTCATGATCTCACGGTTCGTGGGTTCGAGCCCCGCGTTGGGCTCTGTGCTGACAGCTCAGAGCCTGGAGCTGCTTCAGATTCTGTATCTCCTTCTCTCTCTGACCCTCCCCTGCTCACGCTGTCTCTCTCTCTCTCAGAAATAAATGGGGAAAAAAAAAAAAAAAAGAAATGACCAGGCCACTTAATAATCTTTTCATTGAGTCTGAACTTCAGAAGGCTCTTCAGGAGTAAGAAAGCTGGATGAAGCCTTGGGCAATTCTGTGCACACGGGTAGGGTTGGATGTCCACGCTGCTCCACTCCATACCAGAAATTCGGGAAATTAGATTCGAGGTAGGGCTTAGGCTAAACCTCTCTGAGGCTAAAATTACTTAATCCAGGCTAATCATTAACCCCAAGAGGCAGCCTGATGTAGGCTGTGACCTGGCTTTGGAACTAGCTCCCGCTGGATTTGAACTTCCTTTCCCCCTCCCATATACTATGCCTGGCCCAGGGGACGTTTGCCACTCAGTTTCATTTCCAGAACTTTGCATTTACTCTTTAAATGCATATTCCTCAGGAAGGAAAATGGCATTGACTCTCCGACCTGGCAGCAGAGATCAGGGATTCCAAGAGCTTCTTCCTAGAATGCCAGACGTCCAGGAGAAGGGACGTGAGAGAGACGTGCCCTTGCCCCAGGGCTTACCGCGTTCCCCCACAAACACTCAATAGACACTTACTGAACATCTCTCTCATGGCAGGTGCTTTTTATACACACTCTGATCCTTACAGCATTCGCTCAGGGAGGGAGTCCGTGTCTCGTTGCAGTGGAGAAGACCATACTGCCAGGCGTACGGCCGATCCCAGGACTTCCGTGTGTGTGCATTGGTTTGTTAGGTCATTCATCACCTTGTGCACACACAACGTGCTAGGCACGGGGCGACAATGGTGAAGGCCACCAGACCTGGCCTCTGCCTCTGGGGACAGACATTAGTCAGCCCCCCACCCCGGCACACGCACATGGGCGAAATCACACCTGTGCAAAGTGCTGAGGAGAGGTCTGCAGTACTTCACGAGGTCCCGATGGGTTAGGAGGAAGTGGTGGATCTGCTGGGGAAGGAAGGACACATGAGCAGGAGTGAACTTGGCGGTGGCTGAAGCTCAGGGAACTGGAAAGATGGTGGTTCAAGACCAGGCGGCCTGGCGGCAGGGGCTGGGCCACTCAGGTGCCATGGGCTGTGGCAAAGCAGCGGATCTTTATCCCCGGGACAGGGAAGACACTGGGCTGTTACCAGCGGAGGATGATGTCATCATGATGAGGGAGCATAAGGCAAGCTGGGCGCAAAGCACAAGCCAGCACACCCCCCTCCCAGGTGGGATATATGTGACATTCCTCGGACACCCCTGGCTGCCCAAGAACAGGGGAAAGGAAAGAAACCAGATGGCTGACTGACAGAGGTCACGGCCATGCAGGACAGGAGTCTCCTTCAGTTTACAGATAAGTTAGTAAACTGCAAGAAAAAGGCAACCTTAACCATAGCCTAATCTCCAGAAACCTACACTCTGTTTCCTAGAGCCCTAATACCACCCTTGTCAAGATGTAAGAGAGCGTAAGTGTTTGCCATGGTGATGTGGGAAGGAGGCAAAAGAAAACTTAAATCCTCTTGTGCCCACAGTGCAGTGACAATTCCTGGCAGAGGGACCTCCCTCTAGGAGCCCAGCTGCCTCGATGGTGACACTTTGCTGGGGGCAGAAGGGAATCTTGGCTCAACATTATCCTGACCACCCCCCCCCACCCCGGGATCCTGTGCATCTACCTTAACTTATAAAAATTCTTTTGGAAACTTCCTTTATCTCAGTCCCTCCAAGATAGAGGCCAGTAGTCATACTCCATGCTTATGGCTCCCTGATGGGCATCTGAAGGGTCTCATGACTGAGGTTTTACTAAATGGAATAAATGGTATTTTCCTAACAAGATCCAGGCCCTCAAGGTCCTGGACACCTTGCTTCCAAAATTCCTTACTTACGCCCTCCCTAACTGCCTCCCAACCTGAGGGTATATAATCAGTTTCCCGTCACAACCTCAGTGCGGCTCTTCCTGGCAGGGGTCCTTTAATAAAATCACCTTTTTGCACCAAAGACACCTTCAAGAATTCTTTCTTGGCCATCGGTCAGAAGGCGCCGCTATCACCCCAAAACCCCATCAATCACCTGTGACATTTTAAAAAGCAACTCTGAGGGCGCCTGGGGTCTCAGTCAGTTGAGCGCCCGACGTCGGCTCAGGTCATGATCTCACGGTTCATGAGTTTGAGCCCCGCATCAGCTCATCGCTGTCAGCACACAGAGCCTGCTTGGGGTCCTCTGCCCCCTCTCTCTCTGCCCCTCCCCTGTTGGTACAACCTCTCTCAGAAGTAAATTTACAAAAACATAATAATAACTAACAGTAAAAAACAACTCTGGCTGCTGTATGAAGAGCAGGAGGGCAGACGGTTTTGCAGCTGCCCAGGGAGTGTGTTTGCTGGCATCTTGGAGTGGAGTGATGGCGTGGAGACTGGGGAGGGGGGCATCTACAGGTGGTACTTAAGAGGGGCGGAGTAGACGGTGTGAGAAGCCTCCAGGAGGGCTGGCTTCATGAGCTTGCAGTCTGCACATCAGCCCAGGCCCCGTGCTCACAGGGCCCCGCACCTGCTTTAACGCTCTTCTCACTGTTGTGAAATTCTTAACAGTGTTTGACCAAGGGACTCTGCATTTCCCCGTGGTGCTGGGTCCCACAAGTTAGGCAGCTGGGCCTGCCTCCTGGGGCTGGACCCAGGGATCTCAGGATCGCCGCCCCCCCCCATGACCCCCACCTTCCAGCTAACTCGTCTAAGTAGGTGCCCAGGCCCAGGCTCCACACGGCTCACTGCTCAGAGGCGTCGTACTGAGCATGAATCACAGCTTCAGCCCTCGGTGCCCTGGCCCTGCAAGGAGTCAGCAGAAATCAGGGCCGTTTTGTATCCCATTCTGGACCTCACTTTTATTCTCTGAGAAACAAAGGGGATGCAGGATAGGATTTCTAGAGTCCTTTCCGGCCCCAGCATGCTGTCTTTGTTCTGGTTCTTGGTGACCTTTCTGTGGTGGAGGTGCTGGGGACTGCTGGGCTGTGCTTG
>NW_027551576.1:87711-97644 GCF_008692635.1 Crocuta crocuta | reverse complement strand
GTAAGGCAGCGCCCTTGCTCATCTTCTCTGTCACTGGCCTGACTTCCCCGCATTAGAAAGGCACTGTGAGGTCAAAGTAAAAGCGCTCTGGGAGCCATGATATTCGCAGCTCTTTTCAGCTAGAATTTGAGTCATGTGATTTTCCTGGGCAGGGTCAGGGGGCGACTCATTAAGAGAGGACAGAACCCCCCCTAATAATCACAGTTTGGTGGTCCGGGAGTGCCAGTGCTGGGGACTGTTTTTGCTGGCCTAACTCGCATGTGCACATCTCTCTGCGAAGGTGGCCTTGTGCTTTCCGTGGCCCGACAGCTTGTAGAAGTTGCTGTTCTTGTTTCTTCTCACCGGCTTGCCTCACTACTGTGTGTCTTGTTTGGGACTGTGTGATTTCTTTAGGACCAACACCCTTGGCTACTAATCTGGGACCTTCAGCAAAAATTTTGGGGTGTGATGAGCATGTGGGGTCGGGGCACATGGAGGAAATTCTCACTAACCGGGTTTTCTGGTGCTCCTGTCCTAAGCAGGCGCTGGCCCACTCACAGGAAGGTGACTGTGAAGCGAGCCTTGGGATTTGGGGCTTGGGGTACAGAGGACAGATTTCAGCTCGATCTTCTGGGCGTGGCCATTGGTTTCTCAGCCGCAGTCTCCAGACCTCCAGCCATCCGTGTAGGCAGCAACCCTCAGACCACTGCTGGTAGCACCCCGGGCCAGCACCGTGAGAGCTCTGGTCTCATTGGATCTTCTTGAACAACTCAGTTGTGTGATCGTGGGTTTTGCACAAATGGCACAGCTTTACTCTTGGTCTCATGCCCCCAGCGCCTCCCCCTGAAAGAGGCAGAGCCCAGTTCTCCTCCTCCTGCGCGTGGGTGGGACTTTGATCCCGCCTCGTTGAAAAGAATGTGGTGGAGGCATGCAATGTGACTTCTGGTGATGCAGCTGCTTTCTGGATCTTTCCCTCTGTCTTTGCCTGTCTCTCTCTTGCATGATACTTGCTTTGGAACCCCACTGCCATGGGCGAGGCAGCTTGGGGGCCCATTCACAGCCCCCCCCCCGCAGCCCGCCAGAACCAACCACCGTCCACGTGGGGCCTAGCCTTTATGAGCCAGAGATGATTCCAGCCCCTGCCTTTGAGTTGTTCCAGCCAATGTTGAATGAAGCTGAGATGGGCTGTCCGAGCCTAACCATCCGATGCCCAAACCATTGTTTCATGAGCAGAATAAATGTTTTTGTAAAGCACTACCTTCTGGAGCAATTTGTTATGTACCCATCCATGGTAACTGGAGCACATGGCTATTATCTCCATCATCATCGCTTGGTAGTGGAGTTAAGTGAGGCACAGGGAGGCTGGGGATGTCGCTCGCGGTACCACCAAGGGTACGTGGCAGCATGAAGACTTGAACGCAGGCCTCCTTCATCCCTCCATGCAGCGCTGGTTCTAGGGGCCGCGCGTGAGCCAGTTCATCGAGTCCTCCTCTGCCAGCCTTGAACTCTAAAGGAACGTGAAGGTGGAGATAAGGGGACCTCAGGATTGCTCAGGCTTCAGCATCATCCATTCCGGAGGGAGCAACGGGAGTGGCCATCCCCTCGCTGGCACCCACGTCCAGAGTTCCAGAACTCAGTTCTCAGAAAAGGAGCAACAGACCAGAAAGGGGCAGAAATGCATTGTGACACCAGTTAATGGGGCAATCTTGGGCAGTCACTTCTTGCCACGAGCCTCAGTTTCTCCATCTGTAAAGTGGGCAAGGCGTGGGATTTGCCGAGGGGATGAGCAGGAAGGGTACTGGCTGCAGGGGACGGGCTGCTAGAGGGCAGGGAGCGTCGGGGGCCCTGTGCACAGAGCCTGGCCTGCTGCAGGAGGCAGCAGAGGCAGACGGGCAGGCCAGGGGCTTGCAAGGGGCTGTGTGTGTGTGTGGGGGGGGGGAGATGAAGAGTGTGCTGGGCACTGGAAGCGTGTGGGGTCAGCGCCCTGTCGGAGAGACAGTCCGGTCAGAGGGGAGCTTATTCGGCATCCTGTAAGCGGTGTATGGGTTGCCGCTCAGCTTGTTTCACTGGGTGACATCAGATAAGCCCTTCCTCCTTTCCACGCCGCAGGCCTGTCCTGTGGGAAGTGACCGTAGATGTGCATCTGTCCCTCCTAGCGCTACTGCCCTGGAGTCCTGGGGTCCTGCCCCCAGGTCGGGTTCCCTGGCTCAGCTCTGATGCTGCTCTTAGGGAAAAGCTCCTCCACCTGGGCTACCCCGTGCTGGACAGTGTGTCTTTCTTGTGAGGACGTGTTGCTGGAGCGTGGCCCCTTAGGGCACTGTTGATGAAGTGTCACAAACACCTTACAGGTGGAGAGGAGGCGCTATGGCAAGAGCTGGGGGCGGGGCAGGAAGAAAGGAGCCCTTGTGTTCACTCTGCACCCTTCCACGGGGGTTCCCGCTGCCCAGCCCCCCCGGAGGCTTGCCGGGAACGCCCTGACTTCTCCAGGAGGGTGGGGAGAACACTGTGCACAGCAAAGGTGAAGCAGAAAGCGGAGGCTGGGGTTCCTCACGTCAGTCTGGGATAAGGCTTTTTGGAAATAGAATTCTTTCTTTTCATATTGTGAAAATAATCCGTATGTGCTATGACTACCAGAAGGTACAGATCATCCACGTATTGCAGCCCCTCCATAAGCCTCCCAGCCAGAGACAACTGCTGTGGATGTGTTTGTAACATCCTTTAGCGAGAGAGAATTCTCCTCCTTCCTCACCCCCCGTCCCTCCTCCCTCCCTCTCCCTGTCATCCTCCTCCTCCACCATCGTCTTCCTTTCTCAGACACACACACACACACACACACACACACACACACACACACAACCATTCCATGTCAATTAACACAGAAAGGTCATTTTTAACCTTTCTGTCGCTTTTCACTGGGGGCATGTAACAATCGTCTGGTTCCATTCGTCCTATTTCACCGTTATCAATAATGCTTGGTTAACATCTGTGTACATATTTCTTTGCCTTCTTGCCCAACTGTGTCCTTAAGTTATGTCTCTAGAAGGATTAATCGCTGTGTGAAAGAGTATCCAGGTTTTCAAGGCTTTACCTACAGACTGTCCTGTTTCCTTCTAAGGAGGCTGTTCCAAAATGCATTCCCATCAGCAGTGTGTGAGAGCGTCAGCTCCCCACCCCCCGGGGGGATTTTTCCTGTTCATTCTCACCAGTCTGATAGGTGAAAAATGGTATTTCAGTTGTTGAAGACTTGGTGGCCTGGCAGAGCACCATAGCCTTTCCGGTACGGCCCCTACTCACTCTTCCTTGAGTACCAGGCTGTGTGCACGTAGTGAGTACCGGATTGTGTGCACGGAGTGAGTACTGGACTGTGTGCACGGAGTGAGTACCAGACTGTGTGCACGGAGTGAGTGAGTACGGGCTATGTGCCCCTAGTGAGTACCGGGCTGTGTGCGCGTAGTGAGCTTTGTGCCCTGGGGAACGCCTTGCCACACAGTCCTTTCTGTGCCCCCCGCTTGGCCGTGTGTGTTTGCTGCCCAGACTTAGAAAATGACAGATAGGGAGCATCCGAGTGGCTCAGTCGGTTAAGCATCTGACTCATGGTTTGGGCTCAGGTCATGATCTCGTGGTTTATGAGTTCAAGCCCCATGTCCAGCTATGTGCTGGCAGCTTGGAGCCTGCTTGGGGTTCTTTTTCTCTCTCTCTCTCTCTGCCTGCCCCTCCCCTGCTTGCTCTCCCTCTCTCTCTCTCTCTCTCTCTCTCTCAATAAAACTAATAATAATAATAAAAGAGAAAACGACAGCTGGAACAGTAGGAGACCTTAGAGATTGTCCAGTACCCTCATTTTAAGGAGCAGGAACAGTCCAGGGAGCTGGGGGCTTGCCCCTGGTCATACAAGGCAGCGTGTTCTGGGTGGAATTGGAACTCTGAATTCAGTCAGGGATTCCCGTCCTTCTGCTTGTCCTGATTTTCTCACCCTCCTCAGGAGCCCTGGTGGGTCGAGTTCAACCCCAGACTCAGCACCACCTCTGGGTGCCGTGATCAGGGTCGCCCCACTGGCTACCTAGTAGGTGCTTAGAAAATATTTACTGAATGAATGTGCATAACACAGCACAGGAAGTAGTACATTTTGTCGCAACGTGCTCAACTTTCCAAGAAGAAAGGATGTTTTGTTGGGTGCCCCTCTGGGAAGAAATGCCTTTTTTTTTTTTTTTTTTTAATAATAAAAAAGGAATCAAGTAGGTTGTTGGAATTGGTAGAGGAGGGGGAGACATGGGGCTGCCTGGGGCTCGGGACACTGTTTGTGTTTGGAGCTGTCCAGTCACTGGAATTTCCCTTAGGTTCCTTCTTCTTACCAGAGATGGACTGATAGACCCAGGCAGGGGCGGCAGACAGGAAAGGAAAGCTTGGTTGTCTTAGGGTGTCCGGAGGGCCTGTTTCAAGTCCCCCCTCGTTTCCCCTTTCCTCAGACCATGCCCCCTTACCCTCTCCTTCCCCAAAAGGTCCTTCCAGAACCTTCTCAGTGCTACTCAGGCCTTTCATGACACAGGCGGCGGCTCGGTCTATTCCAAGACTAGAGCTTTGGTCTGGCTTCATTTCCCTTTCTTTTCTTTTATTATTTTTTAAATGTTTTATTTATTTTTGAGAGAGCACAAGAAGGGGGAGGGGCAGAGAGAGGGAGACAGAGGGCCTGAAGCAGGTTCTTTGCTGACAGCAGAGAGCTCACTGAGGGGCTCAAACGCACAGACCATGACATCATGACCTGAGTGGAAGTCAGACACTCAGCTTTCTGAGCCACCCAGGCGCCACGGTCTGACCTCATTTCTGATGGTAGCGAGACCGTGGGCAAGCCATCTGTCCTTGCCATGCCAACCCCGACAGCCTGCTGCTCAGGCGAGCCGCATTCTCGGTGGGCTCTTCTTCCATTGGCGTCCTGCCCCCTTCCAGTCCTTCCTCCAGCTGATGCAAATGCATTATCTCTTATCGCATCTCTCCATCGGGTCACCGCTTAGCCACCTGCCTCTCCCTGGCCCCCAGCGTCAGAGAGATGCCCAGAGAGAGAGCGCAGAGTCCCTTAACGAGGCTGCCAGGCTGGGTGGTCTGACTCTGGTGGACCTCTCTGGGTTCGTCTCGTGCTTCACTGCAGCCACGCTGGCCTTGAACCAGCTGTGTGCCTGCAACAAGCCGCTCACCCTCTCTGAACCTCAGTTTCCTCATCTGTAAGAGAGACAACATGAGAATCCCAACTGTTCTTCCTGTTGGGAACCTAGCAACCACTTTGAAATGACTCTCTGCTCCTCAGGGCCCTACTTCTCCAAAAGAAGTCACAGATTCCAAAGGTCCAGACTCTCAGTAAACCTTTTCTTCTGCAAAAGAACAGCCTGCTTTTTGGGGCACCTGGGTGGCTCAGTCAGTTGAGTGTCCAACTTCGGCCCAGCTGACGATCTTATGGTTCATGAGTTTGAGCCCCGAGTCGGGCTCTGTGCTGACAGCTCAGAGCCTGGAGCCTGCTTCAGATTCTGTGTCTCCCTCTCTCTCTGACCCTCCCCCACTCGTGCTCTGTCTCTGTCTTTCAAGCATAAATAAATGTTTAAAAAAAAAAAAAAAGGAACAGAACAGCCTGCTTTTATTACAGGCTCAGTTATTCCCCAAAATGCTTTTTCTCTCTAGTTATGTCTGTGGTGTTGTCACCTAGGCCAACAGCATCTACAAACAGAGGATGCATTTATTTATGCCAGTTCCTTAATAGGGGTGTGTGGTCACATCCGTTGTCAATGGGCATGTTTATGGCACTGGAAGTATCATGCTTTCTCTCTGTCATTGCTTTCTCTCGGGAAGGATGGGCCACGTCTGTGAATGACCTGCTTTCTCACACAGAGCTCTCCAGCCAGATTTACACAAATATTATTCTAGGAAGCAAGGGTCTGACTCTAGTGATTAATATACCGAGGGATGTGCCTGGGGAATCCATTAATCTTTTTTTCCACACATTTTATAGTAAAGGTGACAGGTAAATATAATATATCCCATCAGGGGTGCTTAGGGAAAACCCTTCCTCATCCCACCATGGGCTGGGGCAGATGTGTTTTTCCTTCTAGAATTAGGTTCTCAGATGGCGTACATCATCAAATTTCAGAAAGCCAGAAGGGTCCGATATCAGAGATGGGCTATTTTGACCAGCCCTCTCATTTTACATAGAGGGAAACTGAGGCCCTGGGAAAAAGTCAAGATCACTTGACTTCTTCAAGTCAATCACCCAACTAGTTTGTAACTTTTTTCTGTAATTTGTGTGACAAAGACTAGTCATTAACGTCAAAAACAAGACAACAGCCCCATGGGGCACCTGGGTGGCTCAGTCACTAAGCCACCGACTCTTGATTTCTGCTCAGGTTATGATCTCATGGTTCACGAGATCCAGCCCCGGGTCGGGGTTTGCACTGACCCTGCAGAGCCTGCTTTGGAATCTCTCTCCCTCTCTCTCTCTCTCTGCTCCTCCCCCATGTTCTCTCTCTCCCTCTCTCAAAATAAATAAACAAACAAACAAATGCAAGACAAGGATCCAGAACGGAGTTGCATATGCTAAGCTCCACATCACCAGACTGGGATTGAGGTTCAGCTCTCCCAGAGATGGCATTTCAGACCAGTCAGTCACGAACTACCTGATGGGCAGCAGTGAACAATCTGTGTGATAGACCCCTGTGTGCCCCATAGACCCTTGCAACAACCAGTCGCTCTGTAGCCTGTATAACTTCTGTATTATGCGTTCCGGGGCTCCCTTCTGTGTATAAAAGTCTTTCGTTTTGTAAAGCTCCTTGGAGCTCCTTTTCATCTCCTAGGTGGGAGGCTGCCTGATTTACGAACTGTTGAATGAACCCAGTAAGATCTTTAAAACTTATTCATTTGAATTTTGTTTTGTAACAACATTGGGATGCAGCTCCCAAAGAGCAAGAAAGACAGCTTTCACCCTTTTCCAATGCTGCTGGACTTCCCAGGCCCATCCTGGAACGCTCACTCAACTCTAAGGACCTCAGGACCAGCACAGAGGGATGGTCTGTCCCTAGGATGGCTTGGCATAGGGCTGTAATTGTGGATTCAGCAAACCCAGTGCTTGGCTAACTCAATTCTCTCCACATAATTAAAAGAGAGAAATGAAATGTCAGGAGGAAGTATGCGTTTAAATTTTAAAGAGCCTTGTTCATTTTTGAATCCTCACCTATTTTTCCCTGTCTTAATTCTCGGCGTCTGTAAAATCACTTATGAGAAAAAACAACCACCACCTGGTTTTGGAAAAGAAAAGGAGTTTGGAGTCAGAAGAAGCCGTCCTTAACATTTCTTCTCCCTTTGGCATCATGTTGGGTTTTAATTCTGAAGTGTGGCAAAGAGGCAGAAATGGTTTCTGGCCGCAGACTGAGAGAATCGCTTTAAAATGAAGATCGAATTCTTTTCTTGAGACCTTTCCTTAAAGCTACCTAAACAATGAAGCCGAACGTCTCTCCCAGCGTTTAGAATAGAAGGCATTTCTCATTCCTCGGGAATGCGAATGGGAACAAAAGCACTGCAATGCAAGGATTTACTTGAATTCACTGCTAAATCCAGTATATCAAGCTCTTGGGAAGGGAAAAATAAAAAGCGCTGAAATTAACCTGATGTTTGGGAAATATCAGTTAAATGCTTCTGTAACTTCATCACCATCCACTCGGGAAAACACCGCTATTCAAACCTCCCATTTGCCTGAGAGTCAGGAGCTTGTAAACCAAGAAAGGAAGAAACCAAGCGGGTTATTTATGAGCTCCTTCCCTCTTGCTGTTTTAAGCTTCTGTTGAAATAAGCCTGTTGCCGCCCTGGGGCGATCGCTGGACGAGGCAACGCGGCTCCGCGGGGGTCTCCGGGGCGGCCCTCGGCGCCCCCCAGCGGACTCTTGTGGTGGTGTAGCCCGGGCCCCAGGCTGCAGAAAAGCCGGCCACCAGCAGCCAGCGCCGCATCCTGACGCGGTCAGGGCGCACAGCCTTGGCTGCGCTCCTCGCTCGCCTTCTGTCCCTACCCAGCGATCGGTTAGGAGCGAGCGAGGGGATTCCAGCCGAGGCTTCAGAAATCTGAGACCTCGCCTAAGTATCGGACTGGGTGCTGCCAGCAGCCACCCCAGTCTGAGTTGGGAGCGCACGCGTCTTTGGAGCCGTCCACGGCGGTGCCGCTTCCCCAGGGAGCCAACTTTAGGCCAGCTCGAGGACTGGGTGCAGGTAGTTGGGTCTTGGGCACGGGTGGACGGGTTGGCTGGGGCTGCGGGAACCCAAGTGGAGGTGGTGGGGTGCCTGGCGCCCCTGGCACCTGGAGGCACGCCCAGTGCGCCGAGAGCCTTGAAAGAGACTGCTCAGGATCAATATGAACAGCCCTTAACTGTCGAGGGCTCAGACGCGCGCTCGGCTTCCTGACGCTGCTGGGCTCGGAAGGATCCTCATGGCAGGGGTAGTAAGAATAGCAGTTGGGGCTCCTGGGGGTAGGTTTTGAGACAAGAGACCTTCAGGGGGAGAGGGGAGCGCTGGATTGGAGTTCCACGGAAGCACTTACTGTGGAAGTTCGGGGGTGAGGAGGCATCTTAGAAATAGGAGGTTGGAAGGGGATGGTCCTGAGCTAGGGTTTCCCAAGCAAGTCTGGGGACTCTCCGGAGGAAAGAACTGCAGTAAGGTTTCCTAGGAGAGATGGCTGTTTGGGGCGTCTTGCGGAAGATGGATGTGCTGGGGAGGGGCGTGGCAGGTCGCTAGTTTGGAAATCTCTGGGAGAGGTAGCCTGTTTGCGAGGCCCAGCCCCGGAGGAAAGGGGCTGATTCCGACCCTCGGTTTTCAAGGCACTGGCAGTCTGGTAGATTCCCACTCATTTCCAGTGGCTCAGAGGAGGTACCTCAAGCGAGGATTTCCGGGGCGGCGGCTGTGCCCCTAGTCCCAAATCATTTTTGGGCTTCCTGGGGAGGGGACAGATGAGCCGCACGTGCGTCGGGAGAGAAGCGCGCGGTCTTCTCACTGCCCTCTGGGTTTGTTTCAGGCTCCGACCCAGCACATCGGTCAGAGGGGTCTCAGGCAGTGGAACCCGAGGAGCCCCCCACACACACACACGCCCCGCCCTAGACACGCCGGACTGCGTGCCGGGCCCCACCCCGCCGCCGCCGCACTCCTTAAAGGGCTCTGAGGCCAGGGGCGCACGGCAGCCACGGGCATGGAGGGCGCGCTTGCAGCCAACTGGAGCGCGGAGGTGGCCAATGGCAGCGAGGCGCCTCCGGGAGCGGAGGGCAACCGCACCGCGGGGGCCCCGCAGCGCAACGAGGCCTTGGCGCGCGTGGAGGTGGCCGTGTTGTGCCTCATCCTCTTCCTGGCGCTGAGCGGCAACGCGTGCGTGCTCCTGGCGCTGCGCACCACGCGCCACAAGCACTCGCGCCTTTTCTTCTTCATGAAGCACCTGAGTATAGCCGACCTGGTGGTGGCGGTGTTCCAGGTGCTGCCGCAGCTGCTGTGGGACGTCACCTTCCGCTTCTACGGGCCCGACCTGCTGTGCCGCCTGGTCAAGTACCTGCAGGTGGTGGGCATGTTCGCCTCCACCTACTTGCTGCTGCTCATGTCTCTCGACCGCTGCCTGGCCATCTGCCACCCGCTGCGGGCGCTGCGTCGCCGCGCAGACCGCCTGGCGGTGCTCGCCACGTGGCTGGGGTGCCTGGTGGCCAGCGCCCCGCAAGTGCACATCTTCTCGCTGCGCGAGGTGGCCGACGGCGTCTTCGACTGCTGGGCGGTCTTCATCCAGCCCTGGGGGCCCAAGGCCTACATCACGTGGATCACGCTCGCCGTCTATATCGTGCCGGTCATCGTGCTCGCCGTCTGCTACGGCCTCATCAGCTTCAAGATCTGGCAGAACTTGCGGCTCAAGACGGTGGCGGCGGCGGAGGGGCCGGAGGGCGCGGTGGCCGTGGGGGGCGCC
>NW_027551576.1:64549-87554 GCF_008692635.1 Crocuta crocuta | reverse complement strand
GGCACTGGCGCGCGTCAGCAGCGTCAAGCTCATTTCCAAGGCCAAGATCCGCACCGTCAAGATGACCTTCATTATCGTGCTGGCCTTCATCGTGTGCTGGACGCCATTCTTCTTCGTGCAGATGTGGAGCGTCTGGGACGCCAATGCGCCCAAGGAAGGTAGCGCTGGTGGGAAACGGAAGGAGGGAGAGCGGCCGGGCAGCGTCCTTGCCCCGCTGCCTCCGCACGTCCGGGTTCTAGGGGCCTCATGCGGGAGAAGTGGCCTTTGGAATCCTGCAGAGCTGGGTTTAAGACTGGGCTCCATTATCAAGGGAATTGGGGCTTAACTTCCCTAAGCCTTGACTTACCCTTCTGTAAAATGGCCATGATGAAACTGCCGGCTCTCATCAGGCAGGAAGGGAATGAAATGAGAAAATGCACGCCAAGTCCTTAGCACAGTCCTTGGGCTACATATGGGGCATATTATTCATTATTATAGGATGAGAAAACTGAGGTTCAGGTGACTTTTCCACTTGGTTAGCGATTGTTAGAATTAAGAACCCAGGTGTGGGGCCCCAGGCTTGGGCTCTGGTCATGATCTCACAGTTCATGAGTTCCAGCTCCGCGTCTGGCTCGCTGCTGTCAGCCCAGAGCCTGCCTCAGGTCTTCTGTCCCTTTCTTTTTCTGCCCCTCGGCCATCACACACTCTCTCTCAAAAATAAACACTTAAAAAAAAAAAAAGACCTCGGGTCCAAAGCTCCCACCTCTTTACATTGACGTTGAACTTGACTTTAAATTCAAGTCAGCCTAAACACACAATATGTATTGGGTGGGGCGTCTTGGGGATGTGAGGTAGAGTCCCTGAACCCCTCGCCTTCACCAGGCAGTGAGCATCACAGGAGGCGGCCAAGTGCGCAGGGGCTGGGGATGCTAGGGACTGTTGCTTGGGGGGGGAGGAGGAGGGAGGGTGGGAAAAGGAAAGGAGCCCAGATGCAAACCTTCTGATTTGACCCAAGGGGCTGGGTGATTTTTGTAGGCAGGGGATGCACCCTCCAGATTGGAGGACTGAAGCCATAGGGGCTGAGGGTGGCCATTGTCAGGCAGGCCAGGAGGAGAGCATAGACTGGGGTCTGTGGGCAGGGAGCTTGGGAGAGCAGAGAGCACCTTGGGTCCTGAGGCTTGTGGCCAGCGCTGGGCCACTGCAGGCTCCTGGCAGCTTTGCCTTCACTGCACGGTCTCCAGCGGCTCATTTGCAAAGAGCAGGCGGGATGATCTGTGGTGGTGAACGACTTACACCCTTTGGGTTGAGGCTCAGCACCTAACACTGCACTGGGATGCAGGTGCGTCTAATGCGTATAAGGAAACATGGAGGAATTTGCTTTCACCTTTTCTGCAAAAATGCCCCATTTTTAAGTATAATCACACCTGCTCCCAACAGTCTAAAATACAACCTTTCCATGGAAGCAGAAGTCTCCCCTCATTCAGCTGGATAACTTTGCTTTGCTCTCTTCCAGAAACCACAGACTCCTGGCTTTATCCAGCCCTCCCTGTTAATGCAGTGTTTGCCTAGTGGCCAGAGCAATTATCATTCGACATGTACCGAGCACCTGTGGGATGGCAGGCCGGGGCAGTGTGGGGTGAGGATTGCTGTGGAGACTCACCAAAGCCAGCCCGGCTCCAAGGTGCAGCCCCCAGTCATGCCTTGAAGAAAGTGTTCAGGGGTGCAGAGAGGGGAAGGTACTAGCTCCAGGTCACACAGCAAATTGGAGGCAGAGTAGAGCTACTTCATCCTTTGCCAGGCTTCTTATGAAGGACACACAACTAGGGAGCTGGGTTGGGCAAAAGCCAGCAGTCGGTGTTTCCAGTCAGGGCATCAGGCTGCACCTGTTTCCCAGGCAGGAGCTGAAGACCCAGACCTGAGACTTACAAGCTCAGGCAGTAACCCTTGAGGAAGTGAGACCGATACTGAGCACATCCTAGGTGGATAGACTGGGGAGTCCTCCTTCCAGTCCTTACTAGTGTGAGGTTTCGGGTGAGGGGTCCCCTGCTCTCCTTTATTTTATTTTTTAATGTTTCTTTTTGAGAGAGAGATACAGAGCATGATGGGGGGTGGGGGGGGAGGCAGGGGGAAGGGGCAGAGAGAGAGGGAGACATAGAATTCAAAGCAGGCTCCAGGCTCTCAGCTGGCAGCACAGAGCCCAGTGGAGGGCTCAAACTCACAAACTGTGAAATCATGACCTGAACCAAAGTCAGATGCTTAACCCACTGAGCCACCGGGGTGCCCCGATTCTACACTTTAAAAGTACATCAGACAGTCCATTTCTCTGTCTTTAAAACACAGAGAGAGAGAGAGAGTGAGAAGGAACCCTCAGCTAAAGTGGGGGCCAGAGGTCTTTTGGGTACGTGTGGTTCCCTGCGGGTTTCCGGAGCAAGCCCTTCAGTAGAGCCGGACCCCTGTCCTCAGGCTCCAGGAGCAGGGAAATAAACAGACTCCAGGAACCTCCCATCTTCCCTCTGTCCCTGTGCTTCTTTCCCAGTGCAGAGGAAAGGGTGGGTGCTGCGTGCAGAGCCCAGGTCCCTCTGGCCTTCCCCTTGCCCAGCACTCTGTCTTTGGTGCTCTTAGAAGGGAACAAAAGCAGACAGCAGGGGATTCGTGGTGCCGCCACTGCCGGGGGCCAGCGCCCAGTCCCCACGTGCCAGGCCCACCAAGCACCGAGGACTTGGGGTCTGGTCACCAGCCTCGCTGGTCACCAGCACGAAGTCGTGCTTCGGCCTCAGGACTGCAGCCGGGGTCTGAGTGGACAGGGGCTCAGCTGGACCACAAGCTCTGGGCCCACTTGGCATTAATTGAGATTCCTGTAAGTAGCGGGTTAGGCTGTCAGAAACGATGGTGTTTATAGTCATTTTGGAGACATGACTCTGTCCCCAGGCTATCGACAAGTGTTAAGGGACAAAAGAAAACTACACTCAAGCCACCCAAGACATTTTGATCAGCACCGTGGCATGAATGCACAGCCCCCGCTTTCCAAGAGGAAGGGAATTCAAAAGAGATGCTAAACATCTAGATCAGGGCCCCTTGCTCTGCTCATCTCCTGGGGAGCGGAGGCTGCAAGTTCAGGAAGCCCATTGAGAGCAGCCTGACATTTCTTTAGGGAAGCCCAGGGGCGGACAGCTACAGATGGAGGTGGAGGGAGAGGGGCAAGCGTGGGGCCTGTTCCTGCCAATAGCTTCATGATGAACACCTCTGAGAGAATGAGAAGCTCTTTAACTGCTGGCTGCAGATCATGGGCTGGGTGGATGGAGAAGCCTTGGCAGCTGGCCTCCCGGTCCTTCACGGGACTCAGAGTCCCTGCCTCCTTTAGGGTCTGTGTGCTCTGGCATTCTCTCCAAACCCCGATGCGCCTTTCACATCGCTCTCCCTTGAGGGACTTCTTTCCTTCATACCCCATCCTTCACAACACGCACTGCCTTTATGAGTTTAGAGCTCTCCTTGTTCCACAAGTAGTGCAGGTTGGCCACAAAGATTCAGGCACCACGGCAAGATAAGTAGATACAAGGAAACTTGGATGAAAGGGGAAAAGGGGGCGCCTGGGTGGCTCAGTCAGTTAAGTGTCTGACGTCGGCTCAGGTCATGATCTCATGGTGCGTGGGTTCGAGCCCCGTGTTGGCTCTGTGCTGACAGTTCAGAGCCTAGAGCCTGTTTCTGATTCTGTGTCTGCTTTCCTCTCTGACCCTCCCCTGCTTACGCTGTCTCTCTCTCTCAGAAGTAAATTAAAAACATTTAAAAATTTTTTTTAAAAAAGGGGAGAAGGTATAGGAGGATTGTAACATGGTAGTAATAATAATAATAAAGGCTCCGTGGGAGGAGGTAAGCCGTACACAGGGCTTCCTTTTCATAAGAGCCAAAGAAAAGAGGGAAACTCTCAATTTCAGTATTTCCATTGTTGAGAAGAAAGAACAGCGAGGGAAGAAGAAGGGAAAGGAGCATCGTGGTAATGGTTGAGCCCCGCCCCACCCAAGGCAGCCACCTGCTCTTGGAGCCCCGATTTGGTGCGGCCAGACACCCAAGGCAGGTTTGGATGCGTCCCAGATGGATCCTGCACAACCAAATCCCACTGTCAAAGATTTGGCCACCCTTTCCACCCTGAACTCAGTGGGGTTTGCTTTGCTGTTGGTCCCAAGGACTCGGACCCTGGGGTCGTTCTGAGAGAGGGGATGGAGAAGTGGGGGTATCTGTATTTACAGGGATTCGTCGATGCTGCTTGGGTACGGTGGGGCTGATTTTGAGTCTCTGTGTCTAGTGTTTGTGAAATGCCTGGTCCAGTGGGCAGAGATGAGAAAGGAGGGGGGAACAGGTTGGACAGGTGTGCTCTCTGTACGTACCAAACACTATTCGTGGCTCCTGTCTGTTCAGCAGAAGGTGCCTAGAAGCTAGAGGAGAAGCTTTTGAATTTACGAAAAAAAAAAAAATCTCACTCGCAGCTCATCGATGAGCCACAGGTGTCTTTCAGAACAGTCCCCATTTTCTCTCAAAATGGCCGGTTTCCATGGGAGCAGGAAAATGCCCGGAGAATGGGGTGGGGACCTCCGCCGCATGGGGATTGCAGAAGGACCGTGCGATCCATCTGGTGGCCCAGACAGCGGACAGCCGCTGTGGAATCCCACATCGCATGCGCAGAGAAAGAGCCACACGGTTGGCTCGTGCTTGGAGTTGGCTCTGCCATTTTTCTCCTGTGTGTCCTTTGAGCAAGCGGTTGTACCTCTCTGAGCCACAGCTTCATTCTGTGTATAATCAAGGAAGCAGAGCCTACTTGTGGGGTTGCTGGGAGAATGACCTGATGGGACCCGTGACGCCTGGGGGCCATGTGATCAGTGTCACTCTCCTCCTCCTCTGTACCCATCCTCCTTGCTGAAAGTTTTGTTTGCGTTCTTGAGACTGACTTTGAGAACCTTGGCAGGTATTCCTGAGGGAGGCGATGGGCAATTTTCTCTTGAGAGCCGAGGCGGCAGGGGGTGGGCATGGAGCAGAGCCTGCTGGGCAATAGGGAGGTTGGTATGTGGAGGGGAAACCTGTTAGGGCTGGACTAGGAGCCTTGTCACAACAGGGGCCCCTTGTGTGTCCCTGCCGAGCATAGGGCTGGGTGTCCATCGGGAGCTCCGCCAGTCCTTGTTGACCAAATATGAAAGATACGGGAGTAGGAAGGTGGTGGAGACGGGCCGGAATGGGGTGTGGAGTTGGACTCCGGAGAAATAGGGCTTTCTTTTTTGTTGTTGTTTTTAAACATTTGTTTTAAGTTTATTTATTTATTTGAGAGAGAGAGACACACACAGACAGAGAATGAGCAGGGGAGGGGCAGAAAGAGGGAGAGGGAGAATCCCAAGCAGGGATTCTGATGCAAGCTCAAACTCATGAATATTGAGATCATGACCTGAGCCGAAAAGAGGAATCAACACTCAACCGATTGGGCTACCCGGGCACCCCAGAAATAAGGGTTTTCTAAGCAGCCCTCCAACGACAGAAGAGGTGAGTGGGTGACCAAACGTATGTCAGGGCTGGTGTCCTAGGAGGAAGGTGGAAACGCCCAGGGACCTGTCTGAAAATGAGGTGCCCAGCTTCTCCCCTTCGCTGTGGAACTGTGGTCCCTCCACTGTGGCCCTGCCCACCTCACCTTTCCGAGGACATTGTGCCCAGATTTGGAGGGGCCAGGCACCTTGGCGGGGGGTCTGCTCTTCAGGTGACCCGCTGGTATGTAGAGCAGTGGGTAGGGAGGGCAGGAGGAGATTGGACAGATAATTCTTTGCCCCCAAGAGCTCTTGAACTTGGCCCTTCTAAGTATAAATTGCAATTAGATGGACAGTTAACGATCACACTCTTGGCATTAAGCAGTTGTGAATTGTGTTCTTGGCTAATGCTAATGCTTTCCTTTTGAGTTCCTGCCCCAGGTGACTTCACCCATTTTTCCCCCAAAAGTTTGATTAATAACAGCAGGAAGGGAGGGAGGGAGAGAGGGAGGGAGGGAGGGAGGAAGGAAGGAAGGAAGGAAGGAAGGAAGGAAGGAAGGTCCGTTGGATGAAGCTTTGCCTTATACTTTTTCCCATTTAATGGATGTTTGGGGGCGGTGTTGGGGAGGCTTTGGGGGGCTGTGGGTCAGGAGGTCAGCTCCCTGGCTTCAGGGCATCTCTGGAGAGGCTGAGCTGGCCGGTCAGCTGCCTGAGGGGTTGGTCCACCTGACAACCCCACCGCTCTCTGCCAGCAGCTACCGGGAGCAGAGGGAACCCCACAGGGCTCAGTGCCAGGGGCAGAGGCCGGGTGGGGGCTGACCTGTGCTCTGCCTGACCCCATTGCGTCAGTCTCTGGAGACAGCACTGAGCAGTGGCAAGAGCCCCCTTCGGAGACCTGGTCTTGTCACCGTCTCTGTGATTTGATTTGAGGCACGTCTCTGTGTGACCGCTGGGCCTCTGTCACTCCCATCTGAACAGTGGGGATAGAACAGGACACCCTCTCTGGGCATCCACTTCGGTGACATGAGGAGTCGGATGAGTTGGGGACAGCCACCATTGGGTGAGTACCCAGCCCCACCTCTCACCCTCACCTGAACACAGCAAGGTGAGGGGGCTTTATCCTCATTTTACAGTGGGGGGAAACTGAGGCCCAGAGAGGCATGACCTGCTTGAGGACGCTGTTGAGTAAGTGGTGGAGCTGGGGTCCGAACCCAAGTCCTCTCACACCAGAGGCTGCCAGGCTGCACTGCCTCCCCTCCCCAGGCCACTTTTCAAGGTGGTCCACCGTGCTCGTTACAGAGCTGGTTCCCGGCCCTGCCCCAGAGCCCTGCACCCTGTTTGTGACCCCAGTATTTCTACATGCACCCTCCTGGCTGCACGTCTACTCACAGCACCACCCCCTTGGCATTCTGGGTTCAAAGTCTCTGCTTCCCAACTCTCCCTGCTGCCCACTGACCCCACCCCCACCCCCCATCTTAGCCGTACTGCACCTCTCGTGGTGACTCTTTCCTTCCCATTGCCAGCTTTTGGGTCAGGAGCAGCATGCCTGGACTTTGGCACTACTGCATTCTGGGCCAGATAATCTCTGTCGGGAGGATGGCCGTCCAGGGCACTGTGGGGTGGTTCACAGCCTCCCTGGCCTCTACCCACTAGATGCCACTGGCACTGTTCCATCAGTGGTGACCACCAAAAATGTTTCCAGACATTGCTGAAAGTCCCCTATGGGGCAGAATGGCCCCTGGTTGAGAAGCATTGGTTTAGGCCCAGTAGGTAGGTGTGGACTGAACTAATATCTAATGAGTGAGGCGCCCTCTTCTGCCCTGAGCTCTGGCCAGTCTGCCCACTGTACCCCCAGCCAGGCCAGAGCATTCGCCAGTCTCCACGAGGTCCCTTTTGCTTTGTACCCAGGCTGATTCTCTTCCCACGGCAGGAATGCCCACCCCAAGTCTCTTCTGTGGAGACCCGCCATCCTTCAAAGGGCAAGTCCAAGTGTGGCTGCTCTGTGGCACAGTTCCAGCGGGCACCATTTACCTTATGGCCTGTGGGAATGATGCTCCCAGGAGCTGTGCAGGGCACAACTCTAACAGCTGGGCATGGCAGCCTCATCCAGTGCTCCCCTGAAAGCCTCCCTGCTTCCCCCAGCAGAAGGTCTCCCTCCTCCTCTGAAGGCCAGTTACTTGTGCCGCCGGAGGGTCCTGTCCACACAACCTCTGCTTTAGTACCTCAGTCCTCCACTGAGGAGAATTTGCAGGGAGCCAATCCCCAGCTCCTCACCTGCCCTCCTAGGGCCAACGGGTGGCATTTGCATGAACTTGGGACAGTCAGGCCAAGGTGGGTTACAGAGCTCTGGGGGCAATACCCCCATTTTCAGCCGGGCTGGTGCCAAGCTGTGAGGTCCCAAAGCGGAGAACGAAGAGGCGGCCACAATGACCCTGGGAAGCTGACTAAACCTGCCCCAAGCCGGTTTTGTGGGGAGGGTGGGCTGTGCTGGTGTAGCAGTGTCTGGGGTATAGTAAGTGCTTAATTTGCTTTACAAAGGAGAGCAATTCCAAGATGTGTCTGGTCCTGGGCTGAGTCAGTGCATTTGGGGATGGGAATCCTTGTGAGCTCAGGTGTATTTTAGCAGAGGGGCTGCAGTTTCCAGTGAGGAGGCAAGCCCGTGGGTGCTTGGAGGTGAGGAGGTGAAGAAAAACAAAAGCCTCACTTAGCGGAGGCAACAGGAAGCCAGGTGGGAAGGTTCTAGCTCTGGATTTTAGAAGCCCCAGAGGACTCGTGCATAAGGGGTGGCCAAGGAGGGGGTGTGACCAGGCAGTCGTGTCCCAGCCCCCCCATGCCTGTGATCCCGATTCCCGACCACCGACCACCGAGGGGCAGCCTCTGCCAGTCTCCAGTCCTTCTCCGCAGGGAGCTGGTACTTCCTGCCGTAGCCAGGCTCTCCGGTACTTGTCACCTCTGCCCTCCATGGCCCCCACCTCACACGTGGTGACCCCTCTTGCTCATTCCATTTCTTTCTCTTCACCTGAGCTGGATGTGAGTGTGAGCCTAATTTTTCTATAAGAAACAGCATTAGAATCCACTCGTCATGTTAGAGCCACCTCCTGTTATCAAGCAGGGAAATTGCCTTTTTGCCTTTCCAGTGTGCCAGTGGCGGCGGCAGATCTTTCAGGATTTCCTGTCTGCTAATTTCATGCTTCGGTTCACTTCCATCCCTTACAGAATGCTTCCTCTTTTCCAGTCTCTGCTAGCAGTCAGGGACAGAGCCACAAATGACACACCATCCCCAGCCACCAGTCTGCAAACAGAAGTAATGACCACACGAACAGATGAGGCACTAAGAGAGATCTTTAGTTATCAATAAATATTTTTTTTAATTTTTTTTATAGTTTATTTTTGAGACAGAGACAGAGCATGAGTGGGGGAGGGGCAGAGAGAGAGGAAGACACAGAATCTGAAACAGGCTCCAGGCTCTGAGCTGTCAGCACAGAGCCTGATGCGGGGCTCGAACCCATGAACCATGAGATCTGACCCGAGCCGAAGTCGGATGCTTAACCGACTGAGCCACCCAGGCACCCCTCAATAAATATTTATTTATCACCCCTGGGTGAGTGCCCCAGGAGGCATCAGTTGATTCTGACTCCCTGGGGGAAAAAACCTGGAGGGTTTCAGAGAGGGAGCAGCATTTGAAAAGGGAGCTGTGGGAGCAGGAGGAGCTGGCAAAGAAAAGCTGCGCATTATATGTTGAGATCATTGGGGCAGTTAACTTAAATACTGTCTGTCTCCCTATTGGAGGGATACTTCTCAAACTTCAACGAGCACACAAATCACGTGGGGGATCTTGCGAAAATGCATATCCCGATGAAGGAGGTCATGGAGGGAGCCCAGAAGTCTGCCTATTTACCAAACATCCAGGTTATGTCTACACAGTGCTTATGCAGCTGGCCCACTGACTGCATACTGAGCAGTAAGTCTTTAGTACCTTCCCTCTCTTATCAAAATGTGCAGTTTGCCTTTGCACAGAGGGCTGAAATTGGCCACAGGGCCTGTCATTCCTTGCAGGGTAGAGAAGGGCTGGGCTGGTCGTTTACAGCAAGGCCCCGGCTCTTGTGTTTCCAGAAGGTGGTTATTCCTTAGGTTCAGCCCAGTGAGCTCAACCTGTTCCCCAGATTTGAGCAGTGACACAATAGAAGCCCATTTAAAGCTCCGTAGCCCACGCATTTGGCTCGTACTCCTGACTTTATGATACATGGGGAGATCATGCAGCTGTGAATTTTAAAGCAATTCCAATGTTGTAAAATCGTGGTCTTTTTAAAGAAGGCACTGTGTAATGCATACTAGTATTCACTCTTTATATAAGTGTACGTTCAAAACTCATTAAAAAAAAAAAAAGCCTTCAGTAGACCACAGTTCTCAGATTCCTACACAGCCTCTATAGGAATAAGGGGCTCACGGCCAAATTTCCAATCCCCTGGCCAGGAGGCCTTGAATCCAGAGATCGGTTTCTGGAGTGAGGGCCCTTCTCAAAGTTGATAAGCTTGATGTGATCCAGCTAAGAGACGTTAGATAAGCCATAAATCTTTGAAGTGTATGTGAAATGCATTGGTCACCTCAGGCGCACACAGCCCAGAGAGGCCATGGCCCGCTGCCCGTCAGCTGTTCTGGGCTAATTTGGGCCTTCAGTGGCAGGGCGGAGGGGGTACCGGGAAATCCGAACATGGGAGTGCTTGGGGCTTGAGTAGAGCCAGGCTGTAGGCGGGTGGAGCGCTCCGGGGCATAGTGTCCCCGTCCTCGAGTGGCCCTCTGCCGCCCACCCCTCCAGGAGTCGCAGTGCCGAGTGGACACACACAGTTGTTTCTGTGTCCTGGGAGTGCGGTGGCCCAGCAGGGTATGTTGGCTTTCGCTGGGCGGCCGTTTGTGCTCACCTCTCCTGCTTGGCACATAGGAGCTCCCGCTGGAAGATCAGTCACCCTTAGTTCCCAGCTTTGGGCCCACCAGCCTGTCTGCGGGTGCTGCACCTCCTTGTTTAGCGGACCGCCTGTCTTATGCGTCTGGCTTTCGCTGTGAGCAGGTCCCCAGGGCTGGTGCTGCAGCGCCGGGCACCGGGCATGAAAGGAGGCAGGAACATCCTCGTAGAGAAATGCCCTAAGCTCACGGCCAGGCAGGTGTGAGGGCCCAGTGCCTCCCACAAGCCCTTCCTTTCTGGCAAGGACCAGAGAGAGCACTTCACACTGCTCAGGGCTCCGTCCTGGGGAAAGATGTTATTTTTATGGGGGGGGGGGGGGCAAGTGGAAGAGACAGGATTCTAGCGGAAACTCTGAAATCCTGGCCTCTCCCGGGGTTGAGAAATCCTGGCCACTTTCCCTTTGGGGGTCTCACGTCACTGGCCAGGTAGGTTTTTCCTCATGAACTGTCTGGAGTTCCTTTGGAATCCAATCCCAGGGCTCTGGTTTTGATTTTTTGTTTTGTTTTGTTTTTTAATTTTTGAAATCATGGGGGAAAAAAGAACAAAGGACAATTTCTTTAATTGACCTGGGGTCAGGAGCCCCCAAACTTTGGGCTTTGAAAAATGATGCAGTTGGTCATATCTCCTATCGGTTAATACTCATACTAATCACCTAAATTACTACTGCCATTCACAAAACCCTTTTGCACTTTTCCCCCAGTTTTCCTAAAGTCCTTGTGAGTGTCATCTCCAATTTATAGATAAGGACGTTAAGGCTCAGAGAAGGATTGGGGGTGAGGAGGGTTCAGATCCCAGGGGTGTGCATCTGAATCCTGTGTCCCTGGCTCCTCCCTCAGACCTCTGGGCCAGTGCTCCCCGGGGGCCCGTCTGTGAACTGCACCCCCACCCTCCTGGCCCCGGGGGAGGTTCTGGCTACAGACCACACCTTCTGAGGACTCGGGTAGATTCTGACTTCCAGCTCCTCCTTTTCTCCGCTCTGACTTGGTCATTTCTCCGCTTTGTGGAAAGTGTGGTGGGGACCAGGCCTGGAGCTTGGGAGCAGGGACAGCCCTTCAGAGAAGCCTGAATTAAGGCAAAGGGTGGACATTTGTACGTTTGCATAGGCTGGTCATTGCACGTGGGCTGCCCCTGTGACATGGTGTTCCGCTCTGGCTAAAGGCAGTGCCCCGAAAGGAACTCAGCCATGGGCCAACTGGCCCTGCTCCCTGGCCATGTGGGGAGTGGGGGTGGAATGAGCGCCCTAGGGTGGACCCAGGCCCTGGGGCACCACAGCATCCGCTGCACACCTGCTAGACCCGACCCGAGGCAGCGTCACTCTGAGTCACCTTTTCAATCGGTGCCGCACCAGCAGCAGCTACCCAGTGGGTGGCTGTGTTTTGAAAGAAGACCATCACACAGCATTTCAGTATAGAATACCCGGAGGGTGGCATGCCCTAGAACCTTGAGCTGGAATGGAGCAAGCAGGAGAAACAGCCGCTCCTAACAGCTGTGCCAGGCGTGTGCCTTAAAACACATCTTCACGCTGACATTTGCTGGACAAGAGCAGACATTCCCAGGACCCCCAAAGTAATAGGGAATGGGGCGAGAACATTCTCCTCAAATGCTAGGTCTTTGTTTCAACACACGGAGCCCAAGCACCCCCATAGCACTCCCTGAAGGTGGCCCATTGTTGCAGTCTGTTTAAACCCATCAGGAAATTGCCAGCTAGCTGAGAAGGGTAGGTCAGGTCTGCTGGTTCCACTGGTGACACAGGCATTTAGAGCCAGGGGACAAATCTACGCATAAGCTGACATTCTTGGCCACACGGTCTGGCCCGAGAGCCACACTGAACAGACATTGCCACATGGCCGGGCAGCTTCCAGAAGCTCCTGTGTCCTGTGCCCCACCCTGAGCTGTCTCAGATTCTGAGACACAGCCCAGCCCAGGGAGCGGCCCCTCCACATTGTTTCACCCATGCTGGTGTTAACTCTTAGTTAGGGAAAGTAGCATTTATCGGGCATCGTGGGAGTGATGATGAGAAGAGCGAAGTTTACTAAGTTTTTACTTTCATTGAGCGCCAGGCATCGTGGTGGGTACTTGGCATCTCCTATGTAATGAAACTTGGCAATGATTCTGTAAAGAAGTTCTTGTGTCACAGGTGGGGAAACTGAGGTTAAGCGAGGTCACTCACAGGTGCAAAGTGGCAGAGCCAGGACATGGGCCATGTCTGAGTAACGTGAGAGCAAAGCCATCACTTGATTCTCCTTCTGTAGTATGGGAGGAGGGGCGCTGGGCCTGCCCTGTGGGGTTTCCCCTGCCCTTCTGAGCCCCTTCCCACTGCTTTTTTTAATATTTGCCCCTCCTACAGGCATCAAGGATGGGCTAACGTTTTCTGTAAAGGGCCAGGCAGTAACTCAACTTCATCCTTGTAATGCAAAAGCTGCCATAGACAGTAAATGAATGAATGGGTGTGGCTGTGTTCCGATAAAACTTTATTTAGAAGAATCCGCATCAGGCGGGGCTTGGATCATGGGCTATATAGTTTGTTGGTCCCTAGTCTCAACCAGGAGACATTTCTGCCAGGAGCAATGGTGATCTGATAGGAAGCGATGTGTTTTCCATCCCAGATATGCTTAGATATTAAAAGACTATCCCTGGGAACAGGCAGTACCTAGCCTCCAAGGGCAATTGTATCTGTGTGGGAAAAAGGGTAGTCGCTGTCTCTCTGTCCATCAGATCACACCAGGAGGGTGATTGCCTGACCAGCGTGTGTCTTTGCTTAGGGACTGAGAGGATTCACCAACTAGTACCGACCTGTGAATGCTGACCTAGTCATTAATTTCAGGTAGGAACACAGGGCGACTTGTTGTGTGTCCTTGGAGAAGTCACGTCCCTTCTCTGAGCCTCACTTTCCTCACATATAAAATGGGGATGAGCCTGCTTTGAAAACCATACGGTCCTGTGCAAGCTTGAGCAGCGATTCCAGTGGTCAGCATTGGTAATGCCTTGTGCTCCCTCGGAAACAACACTGTGAATTGTGAGGACACTATTTTCCATGCTTTGTTCTGTGCCTGTTCTTCTGCAACCCTATGAAGGTTGCAGCAGTGTGGCCTAAACAAGGTACAGTAAGAGCAGAGAGCCAGTGAAGTGCAATTAGTCACTCACCTGCTCTGAAACCATCAATGGCTCCCCCTTGTCTATTGGTTAAAGCTCAGACAGCCTGGATTCAAGATCCTCCTCAGCCTAGCTCTTTCCAGTTTCTTTTCCTCTGAAACACCCCTACTCCAACTCTAGCAGTCCCTGAATGTTCTTGAACATTCTTGCCTATGTGCCTTCATTCCTGTTGCTTCCTTCCCTTGAAATGTCCTCCACAGACTTTTTAAAATTCCCAAATAGCTCTCCTCCATGCTAATGGATTGCATTTCCACCACTGGGGACTCATGTCTCTGGATAGTTAGCATAGCGGTGAATTTTAAAAGTCCGCATGTGACCTTAGCATTTGGCAGCCTATCTCAAGCAGGTTCAGTTTATAGAGGATCATCCATCCCCCAAGGAGCCAGGCCAGGCCTGTGATTCAGGTCTGTGGCCACCAGGTGGGGGCAGCGGGTGCTGGCTCTGGTCTCAACTCCTCCCCCCAAGGCTGGCAGCGCGGAGGTAAAAAGTCTCATTATGATTACTTGGGAATTCATTAACTGTTTACTTTTTTGCTGTTGATGTTTCTGTATGCTTTCTTTTTAGAAATAGGAGAAATAAGTTAAATGATTCAAATTTAAAGTCAGGCTAGTAGCTTAAGAAAAAAAGATACACTTATATTGTAACTATATGTAGTTAGGCAAATGTGGTGCCTTCCTGTCCAAGCCTGAACTTCATCCCTGCTACGAGCTTCTACCTTGTTTAGATTCTTGCACACCTACGTTCTTGCCTTTGTGTCTGACAGCTTACTTCTCAGTACCCTTCTTTATTTCAACTTTTTATGTGTCAGTTTTACCTCCTTTATTTTATACGTTTAATTATGACTTTGAGGACATTCTTTCTTTTTTTTTATACATGAAGTGTTTTTATTTTTTTAGTAGTTTATTGTCAAGTTGGTTTCCATAGAACACCCAGTGCTCATCCCCACAAGTGCCCTCCTCCATGCCCATCTCCCCCCTCCACCTCTCCCCTACCCCCATCAGCCCTTGGTTTGTTCTCTGCATTCAAGAATCTCTCATAGTTTGCCTCCCTCTCTCTCCCCCACTATTTTCCCCCTTCTTCTTCCCCATGGTCCCCCGTTAAGTTCCTCCTAATCCTCCTATACATGCAAACATATGGTATCTGTCCTTCTCTGCCTGACTTATTTCGCTCAGCATAACACCCTCAAGGTCCATCCATGTTGCTACACATGGCCAGATTTCACTTTCTCATTGCCTTGTAGTATTCCATGGTATAGATAAACCACATCTTCTTGATCCATTCGTCCGTTGATGGACACTTAGGCTCTTTCCATGATTTGGCTATTGTTGAGAGTGCTGCTGTGAACATTGGGGTCCATGTGCCCCTATGCATCAGCACTCCTGTATCCCTTGGGTAAATTCCTAGCAGTGCTATTGCTGGGTCCTAGGGGAGTTCTGTTGTTCATTTTTTGAGGAACCTCCACACTGTTTTCCAGAGGGGCTGCACCAGTTTACATTCCCACCAACAGTGTAGGAGGGTACCCGTTTCTCCACATCCTCACCAGCATCTAGAGTCCTCTGATTTGCTCATTTTAGCCACTCTGACTGGTGTGAGGTGGTATCTCAGTGTGGTTTTGATTTGTATTTCCCTAATGAGGAAGGATCCTGAGCATCGTTTCATGTGTCTGTTGGCCATCTGGATGGAGGACATCCTTTTTAGTCTTGGTGATTTTTCACCAGAGTTTCTAAACTTAAATTGATCTTCTTAGCCATCCAAATCAAATATTTATTTTTTCATCCTCTCTTATAGGAAATGAGGGATTCAGTAGTACTGGCTTTTCCCCCCCTTCACTTTTCCACTTTTCTGTTTGTTCCTATTTTAGTCTAAGGATTAGCTAGCTGCTCCTCCTTTGTTTTCTAAACATTCTCTGTTGCAATTTTTTTTTTTTTTTTGCTTTTATCTGTTGTAGTTTGCTTTTGTGCCAACAGGTGCATCAAGTAATTAGACCAGCGGTTCTCAAACACGTGTGTGTGTGTGTTTGTGTGTGTTTACAACCCTGGAGGGCTGTCTACAACACTCTGGTGAATCTCACCCCCAGAAATCTGACCCAGTAGGTCTCCGGTGAATTTGCATTTCTGACAAGTTCCCAGGTGATCCTGGGATCCCACTTTGAAAAGCACTGCATTTGTTTTTGCAAACACCCTTCTCCTTTTGGTGCTTGGTGACTTTGCTGACAAATGTCTCTATGCTCTGCATCTGTGGTGGCATCGAGATCTTGTGGCTCCTCTGTCCCTGTGAGAAATCCTTTCCTGGATTTAGCTCTTGAATTCTGGGGAGTTATTTTTTGAAAACTTTTTGCAGAAAAAAACAAAGACCAGTAGATTTCCCCTTCTTGCTTTTGCCTTCATTCATAATTTCCTTGCAGCATTCTGCTCCTTCATTGGAAGGGTCTGTGGTTTCTCAGATTGAAGTCCACTGCAAGAAACTCAGATTTTTCCCCCTCCTTCTGCTTGGAGGTATATAGGATTAGAAATTTTTCTTTTTCGTTTCTATTTTTGAGAGAGAGAGAGGGAGAGAGAGAGAGAGAGATCACAAGTGGAGGAGGGGCAGAGAGAGAGGGAGACAAAGAATCTAAAGCAGGCTCCAGGCTCTGAACTGTCAGTATATAGCCCAAGGCAGGGCTTGAACTCATGAATTGTGAGATCATGACCTGAGCTGAAGTTGGACGCTTAACCGACTGAGCCACCCAGGTGTACCATCTTTTTCTTCCTTCCTTCCTTCCTTCCTTCCTTCCTTCCTTCCTTCCTTCCTTCCTTCCTTCCTTTTTCCCTCTCTCTCTCTCTCTCTCTCTCTCTCTCTCTTTTCTTTCTAAGCTCTACACCCAATGTGGGGCTTCACCTCATGATGCCGAGATCAACGAGTCCCATGCTCTACTGACTGAGCCAACCAGGTGCCCCAGGATTAGGAATTTTTTTCCCCCTTCAAGCTTGAATTCATGAATAGCAGTCTTGAAGTTGATCGTTGATTTTGCCTGGAACTCAGTAAGTCCGCAGCATGACAGCTTCAGCACAGTGCCTCAAATAATTTCAGTATAACTTGTTTTCCTGTGTAAGTCTTATTTGCCGTGCTGAAGCACTGCTCCTATGGTATCTTCACAGAACCTTCCATGCTCTTACCTCTGCCTGGAAGACTTGTAAGCATCCATCAGGTATCAGCTTGAATGCAGGTTTTTATGGGGCTGGCCATGATTCACTCAGAGTTGCACCCCTCGGTGTGCCCAGCCTGACCTGCATCGTGCCCACCCTATGGTGCTACTCATGGTATTTTTGTGTCCGCATTGCCTAGCCTGGTGTGTCATGATAGCAGCCACCATGTATTGGGTGCTTGCTGCATACCAGGCATTTTTGAGTCCTTGCAGGATTCCCGTGAGGTTTGGATACTCTTGTGAGCTCCTGGGAATGCTTAGCAAACAGCAGTCTCTTGGGGGAACTAAAGTAAATGTGTTGCTGGCGGAATTAGAACACAAACTAGGTCTGTCAGCTTCCAGACCCTGTGCTCTTGGGCCCTCCGAGTCGTAGGCACCAGATACTTGCTGGGTGAGTTATGAATGAACAGGTGGCCGTGAAGAGTGCAGCTCCTGCTGACAGAAGCATGCAGTGGGTATGCTTTGGATGAGAGGGAGGATAGAGAGAGTTATAGGGCTGGGCAGAGCCTGGGAAGTGTTAGGGGTTGGGGGCAGAGTGCAGGCGGAGAGCACGCCCACAGCTAGGATATGGAAGGAAGACAGACCTTGTGACCCGGCACCTGGTGCCTGGGAAAGGCCGTTCTCCGGAAAGGATGGGGACTCCTCCCGTAGTGATGGGCTGTTCTCTCCCTCCCTTCCTGTTCTCTCCCTCCCTTCCTGCCCTCCATCAGCCTCGGCCTTCATCATAGCCATGCTCCTGGCCAGCCTCAACAGCTGCTGCAACCCTTGGATCTACATGCTCTTCACTGGCCACCTCTTCCACGAACTTGTACAGCGCTTCCTCTGCTGCTCCTCCAGCTACCTGAGGGGCAGCCGGCCGGGAGAGACCAGCGTCAGCAAAAAGAGCAACTCATCCACCTTTGTCCTGAGCCACCACAGCTCCAGCCAGAGGAGCTCCTCGCAGCCATCTGCAGTGTGACCAGCCTGGGCCAGGACTGCCTCCCGCGGCTCAGCTTGTGCCAACACGGACAGTCTGCCCCTTGGTGGCCTGTGCGTGTGTGTATGAGGTACCTTTCAGTTTGCACCCTTTCACACCTTGAGGTAGCTTAAGTGGGGAATTCTGACATGGGGTTGGGGAAGTAGTCTTCATGGTGGAAGATGACGGGGTGACTCAGCCATCAGACAATCCCTGGATCTCGCCTGGGTTCCCACAGGTGTTTATGTACCCTGGGCCCACTGCCACCCCTGGCTGGTGGGTGGATTGTTTTTCTCTCCTGGACCTGTCATTTCACCCCAGTATCTTTTAACTCCTTTATGCTGGGATCTTGAGACAGTAAGTATAGGATTGGCAACTCCCTGTGTGTGGAAACCTAGTGTTCTTAGCTCAGATAAGAGGGAGCTCAGCTGCGGAGGGTGGTGCTAATATCCTCCTGACTTCACAGTGTTTTTACCTTTGCATGGACCCATCCCAGTATCCTGAGGCGCCAACATGTCAGGAGGTAGCCCTAGAGACAGGCCCTTATGAAACCATTTGGCATAGGTAGCTGATTAAACCCTGGGTTACAGATGTTTAAGAAGCTAATATTTATATGAAGCAATTAGGAAAGAAAAAGAAATAAAAGGCATCCAAATTAGAAAAGAAGAGGTAAAACTCTTTGCAAATGACATGATTATGTATGTAGGCAATTCTAAGGAATACGTCCACCCGTACAAACCGATTAGAATGAATAAATGAGTTCATCAAGGTTGCAGGGTACAAGATCAATATACAAAAACCAGTGGTATTTCTTTTTTTTTTTTAATGTTTATCTTTGAGAGAGAGTGTGTGAGTGGCAGAGGGGCAAAGGGACCCGAGGACAGAGAATCTGAAGCAGGCTCTACATGATGACAACAGTGAGCCTGATGTGGGGCTTGAACTCACAAACCATGAGATCATGACCTGAGCCAAGTCAAACGCTCAACTGACTGAGCCACCCAGGCACCCCACCAGTGGTATTTCTTGATACTAGCAATTAACCAAATGAAAATGAAATTAAGAAATAATTCCACATATAATTTAAGAAAGAATAAAATAGGAGTAAATTTAACAAAAGAAGTACAAGACTGATACCCTGACAACTATAAAATATCATTGAAAGAAATTGAAGAAGACTTAAATACAAGGAAAGATATCCCATGTTCAGGGATCAGAGACTTAAATATTGTTCAGATGACAATACTGTCCAAATTGATCTTCAGAATCAGTGCAATTTCTATCAAAATCCTGTTGGCTTCTTTGCACAAATTGATGAACTGATTCCCAAATTCCTACAGAAATGCAAGGGACCCAGAATAGCCAAACAATCCTTGAAAAAGGAGAACAAAGTGGGATTCACACTTCCTGGTTTCAAAACTTAAAAAAGTGTGGTACTGGCATACCAGTAGACATCTAGGCCCATGCAACAGAATGGAGAATGCAGATATAAACCCTTACATGTATGGCCAATTGATTTTTGACAAGTGTGTCAAGAGAATTCAATGAGAAAGACAGTCTCACATGACCCTAGGAAGACTGGATATCCATGTGCAAAAGGATGAAGCTGGTGAAGGGGACTCAGATACAAACTTCCAGCTAGAAAAATAAATAAGTCACAGGGATGAAAAGTACAGCACAGGGAGTATGGTCAATGATGTCATAATCAGGTTGTGTGGTGACCACACTTGCCGTGGTGTGAGCCTTGAGTAATGGATGGGATTCTGGGACTTTGATGTTGTACACCTGAAACCAGTATCACTTTGTATGTCAGCTATACTTCAATAAACAAAAGAATGAAGCTGGACTCCTACCTCACGCTGTATTAAAAATTAACTCAAAATGCTTCAAGCCCTAAATGTAAGAGTTAAAACTGTAAAATTCTTAGAAGAACACAGGCATAAATCTTTGTGACCTTGGACTAAGGTCACAATCAGACTACTAGTGATTTCATAGCCATGATAAAGCAAATGCAAAAAGCAAAAGCAAAAAGCAAATGCAAAGTAGGTCAATTGAACCTCATCAAAACGGGGTGCAGAACTTTTGTGCTTTGAAGGACATAGTCAAGAAAGTGAAAAGACATCTCACAGAATGGAAGAAAATGTTTGCAAATCAGATACTCCTATCCAGAATATATCAAGCACTCTTACAACAGAACAATAAAAAGACAAGCCAAGTTTTAAAAGGGGGCAGAATAGGGGTGCCTGGCTGGCTCAGTCACTGGAGTGTGAGACTCTTGATCTCAGGGTTGTGAGTCTTATTACTTGAAAATAAAATCTTTAAAGAAAAGGGGCACAAAATAATCAAATAAACAAAAAAATAGACATATTTTCCTATCTTCTCCAACGAAGACATAAAAATGGCCAATAAGCCCACGAAAAGATGCTCAATATTATTATTCATTAGGAAAATGCAAATGAAAACCACAGTGAAGGGCCACTTCACACCTGCTAAGATGGCCGTGATCAAAAAGATGGGCAATAGCAGGTACTGGCAAGGATGCAGAGTGATTGGAACTCTCATACACTGCTGGTGGAAATAGAAAATGGTCCAGCCGCTTGGAACATACTTTGGCTGTTTCTCAAAAAGTTAAACATAGAATTACCATATGAGCCAGATATGCCACTCCTAAGTATTTACTTAAGAGAAATGAGAGCCTACTCAGATACAAAGACTTGTACATAAATGCTCATGGCATCATAATTTATAATAGCCCAAAACAGAAATAGCCCAGGTGTGTATCAACACATGAATGGATGAACACGGTCTGTCCGTATGATGGCATATTATGGGGCTGTAAAAATAAATGAGATAGAGTGATTCATGCTACCACATGGATGAACCTTGAAAACAGTATGGGAGTGAAAGAAATCATTGCAGAAAGCCACATACTGTATGGCTCCATTTTTGTGAAATGTCTTGAGTAGGCAGATCTGTAGAGAAGTCTTCAGAATTGTGGTTGCCAGGGGCTGGAGGCCATGAATGCTAATAGATACAGGGTTTTTTTGGGGGGTGGGGGTGGGGTGGGTAGGTGATGACAATTTTCCAGAATTAGTGATGATGGTATGTGATGTTTAGAATAGGGCTAAAACCACTGAGTTGAGCACTTTAAAAGAAGTTAACAACAACAGAATGTTTACCAGCTAAGTTCAGAGGTGGCCAGCTGGAAGCATGAATCCCTCAGAATCCCCCTGAGCTGCCTGTTTGTTTGTTTCTCTCTGTGACTCACCATTTAGGAGGGATGGTTTTCTTATTCACTTTTTCTGCAAGAGATGGTACCGCTTGGCCAGAGGTACCAAGAGTGATTTCCCCCGCCCTTGCTGTAGTAAAGGCACAAGCGATATCTTGTGGCTGCAAACTGTTGTGTTTCATTTAGAAGAGTAATTCACCAGGTGTCTCAAAGGTTTTGCTTACCTAGGAAATGTGTCTTCAAGGGTCCTCTCAGGCTTGAGGTAGGACGTGAGCATGCCCGAGAAATACCTTTGGTTATTAAATACAGGATGTTCTGGATCAGAGGTTTTCCGACTGGGATTGGCCAGCTCACTGGCACCCTGGGACACTTTTTTTTTCTACACATATTTTTTGGACTCACTGTGGCGCAAGCAAGAGGACTTCCCAAAAGTCACAGATCCACCCTCTAAACACACTTTCTTCTCGCTCCACCCTGCATTATGCACGCATGTATGCACACAGTCCAAGAAGCTAGCACGGCGGTCCTGATGTTTGGGGAGCAGGCATGCGCTGAAATGCCGGTATTCAGACTCTTGCCATTTAGCACAGGATCTTCAGTACTGACTGGGAACTGAACACTGCATCACCTTTGGGCCCTGAGACAGTATTGCTGTGAACGTCCTGATGGCGTCAACACCAGCCAGTCCTTGCTTTTTGGAAAGCGAACAGGATGCCCACTTGGGGTCTTTGTGGCCACATAGACAACCCCGGAGCACTCTGGGAGCAAAGCACCCGTGGCAGGGCCTGTTGGCATTTGAGCCTTTCTGTTCGTGAGCCAGCGATGCTACAGTCTCTGCTGTTCCAGGAAAGTTGTCTCCCTAGCAGCCAACAGAGGCCACTGGGGCTCGAGGGCACAGCCACTCACAGATTTTCCTGACTAGGGGCACAACCTCCCTGAGACCCCTGGAGTTGCAAGATTCTTGGGCACTGGAGCCACTGGGATGTTTCCCTTATTCTCTTCCTCTGACAGCTCTGGATGGTTCCTTGGATCTTATAATGGTGCCAGAGTCTGTTGTATAGCAAATCCGTGGGATTTGATTTCAGCAGCACCCGTGAGTCCACACCCCACCCAATGCTGGAGGAAATTTCCACCGTCTCAGTCTTTCCCCTGCCAAAGCCCGGAAGCATGAGCCCGGGGCCCAGGACAGTGTCTGAAGCTCGGTTGTTTCTGTCCTTCCCCAGACCCCATGCCTGAGGTCTGTGAATCATCTTTTCCCACAGCATCAGACCTCTCGACAAACCTAACATGTGGCTGGAGGCGCCAGTAAACTGGACCATGAGCATTTTCTCCTGGGATGATTCATTCTGATGGTCAAAAGTGACATGTGAACACTTGAAGACGCCGAGCCTTATTTCTTTAGGCCCTGGGGAAAAAAGTGCCACACAATTTGCTCTCCTTTGGGGACGGATCTGTGGGTTACCCTGCAGGAGGCTGCCTTTTACAAAGACCCTTGTTTCACAGTGCTTCACCTGTTGTATTTCATTGCGATGAAACCCCACTGAATGCAAAATGTGAATTCCTTGATTTTGTTCTCCTGTGGTGACTTTTCTGTGGACTGTGCTCATCGCTGAATGATGTGGCGGATAACAAGGTGTCTGCTTCCTTAACTGCTTTATAAAAGGTGCAATGAATAAACATTTTCCCCCCATGCATTGCTTTGGCCTCTTTCTCCCTCCTCAAAACAGTGACCATGTCTGGTGGCCTGCAGATTTGGAGTCCCCTGTGGGGGCGGGGGGTGCAGAGCTTTCTGCCTGATGATGACATAGGTGCACCTGGGTTGAGTCTGGGATGGGGGTGGGGGGACCTGGTCCCATTATCTGCAGTCACGACGTGTCAGAGTTCTATCAGAAGATGCTCTAAGACCCAGGCATCGACCTCTGGTACGACTTAGCCACACTCCTTGGGGCTAACTCTGGAGATAATGAGTCTCTGGATTGTTACCTCAAAGGGTCAAAGGGACCCTAACACATATTTCTTCCAGTGATGTGGGGGGGGGGCCACTTGC
>NW_027551576.1:62049-64510 GCF_008692635.1 Crocuta crocuta | reverse complement strand
TATTATTTTTTTAAATATTTTTTTATTTATTTCTAGGAGAGAGAGAGAGAGACAGCGTGAGCAGGGGAGGGGCAGAGAGAGAGGGAGTCACAGACTGAAACAGGCTCCAGGCTCTGAGCTGGCAGTCAGCACGGAACCCGACGCGGGGCTCGAACCCACGAACCACGAGATCATGACCTAAGCGAAAGTCGGACGCTTAACCGACTAAGCCACCCAGGCGCCCCTAAGCCTGCATTTTAGCAGGACTCCCTGATGAGCTGAAGGTAGCATGTGAGAGAGGGTAGAACTCCACCTCCCTCCTCTGGCCTGTCCCCACTCTGCCCCCAGTGTGCGGCTCTTCCCGCTACTCCTCAAGGAGATTCTGGAAGGAACAGAACTCGGACATACATGCATCTTAAATGGGTGACCTTTCTCCAGCTCTGTGAACCTGACAGGTGACTGAGCACGTGCTATAGTCTGCCCCTAGAGAAAGGGAGCAAGCTTGAAAAATTGGCGTTGTTGTCAAATCAGGTTATAGAAAATGCCAAGATGGTGGGAAATCCCTGCATAATCCAAGATTCCAAGTCTGAAACTGATGGGCTGATGTTTGAAAGGGCAGCCCCTTTGAGGGGATGTAAGTAATACTGACTGTAAACCTTTTCAGCAGGAGGAGCCTGGGCTGGTTGAGTCCACCTGGGAATGGGAAGAGGCCCAGGATACAGCCAAGAGCGACGGCCTGGAGCTCGTGTGCTCAGATGCGTGTCTAAACTTCTGGCAAGTCTGCTGACTTCTCTGGGCTCTAACTTCCCCACCTGGAAGCAACCAAGAGATGGCTACTAAAGTGTTTAGAAGTAAAAATACTGATATCTGCCGCTTATTTAAAAATGCATAAAGAGGGACACCTGGATGGCTCAGTTGGTTAAGTGTCTAAATCTTAGTGTCAGCTCGGGTCATGATTTCACAGTTTGGTTTGTGAGTGAGAGCCCCATGTCGGGCTCTGCACTGACAGCTCAGAGCCTGCTTGGGATTCTCTCTCTCTTCCTCTTTCTGCCCCTTCCCCACTTGTGCGTGCTTGCTCTCTCCATCTCTCTCAAATAAATAAAAATTTTAAAAAATATAAAAATGCGTAAATAAACCTGAGGTTGGTGGATGTTAGAGCTCGACAAAGCAGCAGCAGTAAAACGTTCATTGCTGAGCCCGGACGGTGTGCAGATAGGTGTTCACAGCAAACCCTTTCAACTTTCCTCTGTGTTTGAAAGTGTCATGATAAGATAGATACTAGAAAAAACAAAAACAGGCAAAATTTTAGGGCTGAGATGGACATTAGAGATCATTTTATGGATGATAAAATAGAGGCCAGAAAAGACAACTAGGAGGAGAGACAAGACTGGACCTGAGGCTGCCTGTCCCCTTTCATTCCACTCTTCCACACTGCTTGGGCTCGTGTGGCCAGGCACCAGGGAGATGATACCTCTGAAACCCTGCTGTGGAACCGTAATTTTATGAGACTTAAATGGGTGTTGTATGAAAAAAAAAAAAAAGTGGGATTGGGACACACTGGCCTAAACAAGTTTCTTTACTGCAGGACTTGCCAGAGCCTTTAATGTACTAAAGTCTGTTGAAAATCTCTGAGAGAAATATATAGCATTTTCCAGACAAATTAAAAAAAAAAAGCCATACCCACCTTTTNTGAGGACTAAGATCTGGATAACACTGTTGGGAAAGGCATCTCTAAAGAACGTGAGATTGCTATTTTCTTCCCCCCAAGGGGCTCGGTGTTTGGTGAGCCAAAGGGGAGGCCCAGAGAGTTCTGAACCCAAGCCCTGCCCTCAGTGGTGCCCAGGGAGGGTCTCCTGCCCCTTCCAGCCCAAAGGTCGTTTTCTTCTGTCGGTGACTGCTGGCTGGCACAGGGTCTCCATGGGAATACAGTCTCTCAAGGAACACGGGGGAGCAGATGCCCAGCCAACAAGAAGAAGCCCAAGAGAAACCAAATTCTGTTCTGGCTCTTCAGTTTAGCAGAGAGAAGGGCCAGCCGACTTGCCCCGCTTCCTCAGGGCAGCAACACTATTTTTGGAGCTCATCAGGCCACGCACCTACCTTACGGACACACAAAAACACAGCGTTCCCAAGATGCAGCCGAAACCCTTTATTGGAGCCACCCTCCTAATGCCAGGAGTCACCGGTAGCTTCCCCGGGCGGCGTGCATCAACAGGTTGACTCGGGGTGGGAACGGAGTGCAGGTTTATGCTGTTACAGTACAAGTGAATGCAAAGACTTGCAGTAGCTGCCTCTTAGCAAATTATCTTTCCTCGTGCCCGGTCACAGGGGCAGCGAGGTGGGGCGGGGGTGGGGGGCAGAGTGAAGGGCCACTGGGCTTCTCTGGCAGGACTGTCTTTTCTTTCTGGCTTCCCTAAACCGTGTGCTCCCATCGTAGGGTGGGAGGGGGCAGGGACTAGCAGTGGGCCGGCAGGCCCCTGGAGCC
>NW_027551576.1:55243-61312 GCF_008692635.1 Crocuta crocuta | reverse complement strand
AAAAAAAACCCTTCCCCCTTTTTTTTTTTTTTTTTTTTTTTTTTTTTTTGAGGACTAAGATCTGGATAACACTGTTGGGAAAGGCATCTCTAAAGAACGTGAGATTGCTATTTTCTTCCCCCCAAGGGGCTCGGTGTTTGGTGAGCCAAAGGGGAGGCCCAGAGAGTTCTGAACCCAAGCCCTGCCCTCAGTGGTGCCCAGGGAGGGTCTCCTGCCCCTTCCAGCCCAAAGGTCGTTTTCTTCTGTCGGTGACTGCTGGCTGGCACAGGGTCTCCATGGGAATACAGTCTCTCAAGGAACACGGGGGAGCAGATGCCCAGCCAACAAGAAGAAGCCCAAGAGAAACCAAATTCTGTTCTGGCTCTTCAGTTTAGCAGAGAGAAGGGCCAGCCGACTTGCCCCGCTTCCTCAGGGCAGCAACACTATTTTTGGAGCTCATCAGGCCACGCACCTACCTTACGGACACACAAAAACACAGCGTTCCCAAGATGCAGCCGAAACCCTTTATTGGAGCCACCCTCCTAATGCCAGGAGTCACCGGTAGCTTCCCCGGGCGGCGTGCATCAACAGGTTGACTCGGGGTGGGAACGGAGTGCAGGTTTATGCTGTTACAGTACAAGTGAATGCAAAGACTTGCAGTAGCTGCCTCTTAGCAAATTATCTTTCCTCGTGCCCGGTCACAGGGGCAGCGAGGTGGGGCGGGGGTGGGGGGCAGAGTGAAGGGCCACTGGGCTTCTCTGGCAGGACTGTCTTTTCTTTCTGGCTTCCCTAAACCGTGTGCTCCCATCGTAGGGTGGGAGGGGGCAGGGACTAGCAGTGGGCCGGCAGGCCCCTGGAGCCGTATGGTGGGGCCAGCCTCCCCTGACTCCCCCCTGCCCGACCGCCCCGGCCGCCCCACCTGGCTTTACACTTCCTTCCGCAGCACCACCTTGATGTTGCTGCAGATCTGGCCCAGGGCAGCAAAGAGCGGGTTGCAGAAGGTACGGATGCAGAGGGAGTAGATGTGGCTGATGCACTGGATCTCGATCAGGTAGCTCTTGATGCACGGCACCACCGCCCAGATGTGGCAGAAGGAGATGCAGGCGAACAGGAAGCCCCAGAGCAGGGCCAGCGGGACCCCCAGCAGCGTGGACAGCAGGCGGTAGCACCAGTACTTGGAGACGGTGAAGGTGGTGTAGCTCACCTTCCACACGCCGTCGAAGCTGTAGGTGCCCACGGGCTCCGCAATCACGTCTTCAAAATCCACCTGCAGGGCGGGAGGGGGCAATCCTCAGGTCATGGCGTCCACCCACTCCTCGAGCTTTGGTGTGCCAGTGTCAGGACCCTCTGGAGGGCTTGTTACACCTGACGGCTGGGCCCCGCCGCCAGGGGCTCAGACCCAGCATGGCGCATGCGGGGCCTGAGACTGCATTTCTAGCAAGCTCTCCACGTGTGCTGCTGCTGCTTCCCCGGAGCAGTGAGACGGGGGCTGGTCCAGCCCCTCGTCTCGTAGGTGGGTACACAGGCCCTGCGGAGTTGAGTGACTTGCTTAAAGCCAACGGTAAGGTAGACGCAGACCTAGAGGTGTGGTCCTCAAGTCTGTTATTTTCTGATCCTAGAGAGTCGGACAGTCCCAGGCATCCTGGGGGTACGGAGGACACATCCAGCCAGGCTGATACCTGAAGGCAGCCAGGTGGAGGCAGGCGCCTGGGCTGGAACAGCGTATTGGGTGCTGCTGGGACCTAACGGGATGGACAGTGTGTGCCTCAGGGCGAGGCAGGTACTCCGGGAAGGCGGGGGGCCAAGGCCAGAGTGCCCAGAGTGAGGCCGGAGAGGCCTGGAGGGACAGTCACTCTGTGATGAGCATTTGGGACTGGCGTGGGCAGATCTGAGTTGATTTTTTTTAATTGAGGTATAATTGATACATAATTTTATATTAGTTTCAACATAATGATTCAGTATTTGTATCTATCGGGAGACGATCACCACATTAAGTGTAGTTAACATCCATCACCACACACGGGTACAAATTTGTGTGTGTGACGAGAGCTTTTAAGATCTACTGTTAGCACCTTTCGTATATGCAATACGGTATTGTTGGGTATAGTCACCATGCATCCGTGACTTGTTTATTTCATGAGTGGAGGCTTGTTCCTCCGGACCCCCTTCGCCTGCCCCCTCCCCCCACCTCTGGCAGCCCCCAGTCTGTTGTCCGTTCTCTGATCTGAATTTTGAGCAGCTGTTTGGGCCAGGGGTGGTTGGGAGAGAGGATGCAGGTGGGGTCCAGCAGGGGCGGTCACAATATTCCAGGTGAGACCTGATGATAGCCTCGTTTGGGGTGATGGTGGGGGGTTAGAGGCGCACGGGTCTGAGAGTCACTTTAGGATGTAGCAAAGTGAGGGGCGTGTCTTCCTGGCTCGTAAAGGTGTCTGCAACCCGGGTGTGGCCGAGCAGGCCTGAAGCACCTTGTGCAGGAGACAGGAGACAGGGATTTCCCCCCTCACTCTAGTCCTATGGCAGCTTCAGACTCTCCTCCTCCTGCTGCCCACCCAGCCCTCCTGGCTGTGGGAGGAGCATGGGCGCTCTGAGAGTCCAGTTCATACATTCCACTGAGATGATGACTGAGGCCCCATTTGGAAAGTGGGAAAGAATCATCAGTAAACCTGGGGGGAGGGGGAAGGTTGTACTTTCAGCCAAGTCACTTAACTAACCTTTCTTGCGTCCCTGTTTTACATTGAAGACCATCATAGCTGCTTTCTCCTATGTGATGTCCTTCAGCGTCACTAAGCCTTAGCTGTCGTGTCTGTAAAATGAGAGCATGGCCGTCTTCCATGTTCCTGGGCTATTTTAATAAAAGTTGGTTGAGTGAATGCTCAAACCGATCAGACTAATGGTGGAGGAGACACTTGTGGGGGCAAACATCAGTCTTCCGGGGCCAGCCCCTTCCCCACTTTTGCTGGGGCAAGGGGATCCTCTCATCTAGGCATGGGGGTCAAATGACTTTTCATCATAAAATTACATAGCCGCGTCGCAGGGAATTCAGGCAAGAGCAGAAAGGAAACAAAAGCATCTCCAACTTGTATTTCTCTAGTGCCAGCAGGGCCGTTGCCGTGGTGCTTTCCTTTCCAGGGTAACTTTTGGGGGAGGAGGTGGACATACCCGTGGTGTACGTACAGTGGCAGGTCCTGTTATTCTCACGTGACTAGATCCTGAGCTCCTGTGCTGTGCCTCAGATCCCCAGATCCCCCCGGAGACATTGGTGGACGAGGCCCTACCCAGGGGATGGTGTGTTCATGGGGAACAGAGTGGATGCGCCAACATTTCAGGCTACAGGTGATGTGGAACGCTGACTCAGGGAGTCAGTAGGCCTTTTGGGCCCCACTCCTGTAAGTCTCAGCCTCCAGCTTTCTGTGCTGGGGGCTCAGCGGAGGTCTGTTACGGGCCCCCGGTTGAAAGGGCAGGGCTGAAAGGAAGAACACAAACATGGTCCTCATCTCCTCAGAAAGATCGCACTTATTCCTGGAGGGCTTCCAGGAGGTGGTGGCTGTCTGGGACTTTGGTGGACTGTGGGATTTGGAGGGAGAGATGGGAAACCGGTGTGCTGGATAAGAAGGCCCAAGTTGTTTGGGGAAGGTCTCATGGCTTTAGACAGTGGATGAAAGGGGCTGCCATCTTCTACATCTGGCTTATACGGGGCAAAAATTCAGAGTTGCTGTTTCTTGGGGGAGCTTTCAAATCTAAGAAGGTGGGAAGGATAGGTCGGGGGAATCATTCCAGCCCTTACTGAGGTGCAGTTGGATCCCTGGGGCCTGGATCCTGGAGTGAGGAGTTCTGACCTCTGCTGCCTGCCCCTCCTCCATCATGGCCAAGCCTCAGCCTGATGCCTCTTAGCACTCGTCTGGCTTCTGGAGCATGGTGCAGCCCCAGGACCTTAGCCAGCAAAAGGAGACATTACGGCGGAGACGGGCCTCCCTGCCTTGGTCCCAGCAGGCACTTCCTCCTTCCTTCCCTCTCCCGCTCATCCCTGTGGCCTCCCCTGCCCTTCTTGTGGCTGGTTCTTGGGATGGTGCCTCTCTGACTCACAGATTCCCCAGCCCCACCCCCTCACCTCCCGGGAGGGCACACAGCCCAGAGGTGGGAGCGGGGCCCAGACTGAATCTCTCCACGCTGCCCCAGCCGGGGCCAGACCCCGAGGTGGATGCTTACTATGCAGCATCTGAGGTCTGGTCCTTGTCGGCCAGAGACACCTGCCCCAAGGCAGGGCTCCCAGCCCCTTCTTTAAAGCCACCCACCCACCCTGCTCCTCTGTAGCCCCGCCTGCCGTGTTGGTCTAGTCTAGTGTTTTCTGCCTTTCAACACCTTTGATTACTGGTGTCTGGCCTCTAAGACGTGGCAGAGTGGAAAAGAACTCTGTCTGAAGTCACACTGTTGAGTCTGGCTCTGCTACTTACTGGCTCTGTCACTGTCAGCAAGTGACTGAGCTTTTCTGTGCCTCAGTTTCCTGGATTCACTTCATAAAGTTTGTTGGAGGATTAAATAAATTAAGACATCTAAATACTCAGAACTCTGCCTGGCACAGAATACCTGGTTAATGACTGTTAGCTGTTGTTGTCGGTTGTTACAAAGCACTTGCTTCAGGAGGATATTCAAGCTCGAAGGCGGCTCTGCACCCCTGGACGGGTGCTGCTCTGATGAGTGACTTTGATAGACGACTTGACTGTTTGAGCTTCACTCCCTCATGTGCAAAAATGCATTTGCTGTTTCTTACAACCTTGTTATGAGGAATAGAAATAATTTATCGTCTCTCCATCCATTTGCTCCCTACCATCTATTCACCTACCCATCTCCCACCCATCCATTGATCCATGGATCTCTCCATCCATCCACAGACATCCATGCATGTCCCTCATCCATTCAAACACATCCTTATTCAGCCCCCACTTTGTGCTGGGCACAGCCCCTCTTGGGCAACACTCAGCACAATACCTAGCACATGGTAGGTGCTCAGTGAAGGTAATTATTTGTTCAATTGTTTTGAACTTCCTATGCAAATATATCTCAGAAAATCTGTTGACACCCCAGATCCTAAGTACAGTAAGTCTCCAACCTACCTAGTCATAAATGTGAATGTGTGTGTGTGTGTGTGTGCGCACGTGCGTGCACACCTCCCCCTGCGCTGATAAGAAGGATTTGCTGTTTACGGTAATAATCTTACTCCCAGGGACCTCTCTGTTGTGTCTTTTAATTATTATTACTTTGCAGAAGACATTGATGCTGACATTTGAATTATTGCCTCGGGGCATTGAGCATGGGGTGGCTTCTCCATTTTCTGGGAATCGGAAAATGTGCTCTCAGAGGGATGGGCTTGTGCTGTCAGGCCCAGCTGTTTCCCTGACTCAGATTGAGCACTGGGAGGGCTTTGTCCACAGTGCCTACTTGGGGAGATATTTATAAGACCCGGCTCAGGCAGGGCTCGGCAGTTGTGCCAGTGTATCAGAAGCACACAGTGACTTCATTTCTTAATTCCTTTCTAAAGCAGAGGGGAGATGGCTGGAAAGGTGGTTGGGCGGGGGTGCTGGACCCCTCAAAAGAGCCTCAGGGCTGGGTGTGCAGTTGGAGGGAAGGGGTGGGAAGGGTGAGTGAGACTGCTCATTCAGTTGGTGTCCTGTCCCCTTCTCTGACATATTTATTTTTGGAACAGCGAGAGAGCCAGCTGATTAATCGGAACCCGCCAGCGGGGCCCCCCGCTGTCTCCCAGGAGGGCAGGCAAGGTGCAAGACAGCAGGTCTGGGCATTGCCTGAGGATTCGGGGAAGGCCAGCAGCCACCCCCGGTCAAAAATACCTCCCCAGATTCCCGTGTGACTCAGTCCTTGGGCATCCGGGGCCCTGGACAATTCAGATAGGGTATCCGTGGGGAGGGGAATCGCTCTAGGCAGGGACGCAGACATCTGGTTCCAGTCTCCACTTGACCACTGAGTTATCAAACGGTTCTGGGCGTGGTACTTTCCCTCTCTGGGCCTCCCGTGTTTAGCTTTTTGTTTTGTTTTGTTTTGTTTTACACTCTACACCAAGAGGACTAGGCCAACATT
>NW_027551576.1:46423-55092 GCF_008692635.1 Crocuta crocuta | reverse complement strand
GGGCGGGTGGTGGGGGAGACTGTGTTTTCCTGGGTCTTCCTTTTCCTGCCTGTTACCTTGTTGCTCAAAGGGCGGTCCGTGGCCAGTGACCTTCTTCCCGACAAGGTATGTACAGAAGTTGAGAGTAAGCATTTAAAAACAGTCACAGAACTGTGAGCCAGTAGTTTTAGGTCTGTTAAGTCCAAAAAGAATAAAAAATTGGGGCTTACCCTGGAGATGCCCGTTTTTCATTTCGCTTCCCTGGCCATTAATTTGTGTTGAATTTTACAAAAGTATCGGTATGCAGCAGATTGAGATTGTCATAACAAAACTGGCCCCTCACCCGGATAATTTGAGAAGCATCCGCGTATACAGTAGGAAGCTAAAAGGAGGTGATGGCTGTTTATAAAACAGCTGAGAAATGGCAGAGCTTTGCTTCTTGGGTTCTAAGCGGTGATAACAATAGTAGAATTGTGTACAATCTGGGATAACCAAGTCATTGCCCACAGTTTGGCCCTCTTGGTGTTGGTTTCTGGCCATGTATCTTGTGTTTAGTGTTTTGTCAACCTTTGGTGGGTGGTTAACCAGTCTCCAAAGATGGCCCCCAATTAGTCATGATCCTGAGGGTTTGTGCCCTTGTCTCTTCTCATCCTACATTGAGTCTGGGCTTGCCCTGTGACTTGCTTTAATCACCAGAATGCGGTAGAAGGGTCGATGGGCCAGGTCCAGCACTAAGCCTTACAAAGGCCTGGAAGTCTCTCCCTTGGGGAGCTCTGAGCCGCCAAATTAAAAGTCCACTTTTATGACCTGATGTAGAGACTGGTGGAGTTAGAAGTCCATTACTTTACCCTGTTCTAGAATCTGGAGGAGATGCCACATGAGGGAGAGACCCAGCCATCTCAGCATCCCAGCTGAGCCCTGCTTTCCATCCATCCCCACCAAGGCTCCGAGCATAGGAATGAGCCATCTTGGGTGTTCTAGCTCAGCAGGGGCCCTCGGTGGCTGCCACCACGTGAGAGGCCACCAGTGAGAGCAGCAGACCTGCCCTGTTGAGTCTGGTCAACCCACAGGACTGTGGGAGGCCATCACATGGTTGTGGCTTTACACCATTGAGATTTTAGATGATTTGTTACACAGCGATAGATAACTTACACAGTGTGTCTTTAGGGAAAGCTGGATTCCAGGTTTATTTTCTCCAGGGACAAGGGAGACCTGTTTGTACATCAGAGTGCAAAACATTCACCAGCCCCACTGGATAAAAATTTCTGGGTGGCAGAGCCCAGAAATCTGCATTTTAACCAGCACCCCAAGAAAACGGATGATATTTTGAAAAACCAGATTAGCTAATACCAAGGAGTCCCATAACACTAAATTGTAAACACTTCAGTGTGAGTTAGTCCACTAGATCCCTTCCTAGAGGTACTTGACGGAGGGTAAGACATTTTCAAAAGGAAGAAATTGCCAAATGCAGAATGACAGGCAGGATGGATGACCTATAACTGTCTCAACCTGCCCCTTCTGCTTTCTCTCCCAGATTCCTTTTCACATGTGCTCAACCCTTGTCTTTCTTCTGCAGGCAGAGTAGCAAAGAGGTTTCATCTGTGTGCCAACAATGCCTCACCAGTGGTCCATGGCTTCCTGCAAAAGTGCTGTGATCCATTAGTAATGTCTGCCATGGACATAGGTAGGCGGAATGGCTATTCTCATCTCTCACGTTTGCCAGTTCCACCCAACATCCTTGCTGATGTTGTGACTTTCGCTTATTTTGTCCCCTCTTCTTCGAAAGCCTTATTTTCCCTTTTCACATTTTCATTTTTTCCCCATTTTTATATGCACCTGGGCTACCACCTCCCCCTGAAGGTGGCTCCTGATTTTCCCACACGAGAGTAAAATCTTTCTCCCTAAACCCCGTGACACTTCATCGGGCACTAAGTTATGGTGTGTAGCACCTTCTCCCAGATACTCTCATCATTTTAGGCTCATCCTCTCTGTTGGGTTGGATTCTTCTTGAGAGGAAGTACCAGGTCAGTTTCCTCTTTCTGCAACAGTGTGTCCAGATGGGCCGAAACTGGGAGCAGGGTTCACAGAGCTAGTGGCCACTGGGTCTTCTGATTGTTTGTTAACCTGAGCTGATAGGCCCAGGGTGTGGTTTTGTGTTTTTCCAAGGGAGGAGGGTGTTTAGTAGCAGATGTAGGTTGGAGGTGGGGTGGGCTGGGGTCATGTCTGTCCCCCTGTTTGACCTTGAGTGGCTGAGGGGAGACCGGTTGAAGGCTGAGGCTGAAGAGGTGGTGTGATACTTTGGGCTCAAGCATCCCTGCCTCAGGGTCTGGGTGCCTCAGTGCGGGTTAGGGAGACGGCCCTGAGCCCTCTCAGAAATAACTCAGAGGCCTCTGCACTGGGGCTGCGGCCCTGCAGGAATGCACGGGAAGATGGCTGGAGGTTTACAACGTGGGTCTGAAGGGAATGGTGGAGAACCCTGGGGACTGTTGCTACACGTTCACACCCCCCACGGCATGACATGGGGGGCTTATGCTCTGTGAGTCTGTCCGGCTCATTACCGTCTCCTCTGAGCACAGCACCTGGTGCACAGCATGCACTCGGTAACGACTCGGGAAGCAGTATTTGGAGGTGACTCTGGGGTGGGGGGTGCAGAGGGAACTGGGGGTGTGCTCATCCCAGGTCCTCAGCTCTAATCCCCATGAGCCTCCCCTGTGCCCGAGACCCAGCCCCAAACCCTGGGAACCACAGTTCAAGTCTGTTAGGCTGGACAAGGCTCTCCCTCGGCATTTGGGACTCATTTTCCAGCCCAGGTTCGAGGGAAGTACCAGGCCTTACTTGGGGAAGTTTGGGGAAGTTTTGACTCTGGATAAAGTCAAAACAGAGCACGTCCCATCTGCTGGGGGTCAAATCCACATCACCGTGGGTCTTTCTCCTGCTCCGCGTAGGTATGAAACCTCAGAACCTGTTTGCGGAGGGGACGGGTTTCCCTCTTCTCTACCCAGCGTCTGTCTACGCCAAGATTCAGAACAGAGAGGAAAGGGATTTCCCTAGAGTCACACAGCGAGCAAATGTCAAGTCTGGGACCAGAACCTGGGTAGCTCGGTCTTATTTCAGGATCTTACTTGTCTCCCATCCTAGGCCACGAGGTTAGCCCTGGTGACCGTCCTGACAGGCCCCTCGAGCCTTCATCTCGGCCTCTGCCTTGTTTCTCTTTCTCTCTGTCTCTCTCATCTCACTTTCTTTTTCTCCCTCCTCCCTCCATCTTGTCTTTTCCCCAGTTGATCAAAGAAGCTTAGGTGCCCCAGGCTCTTGTTCAGATGGACCACCCAGGCCCCCCCTTCCTAGCCAACTCTCCTGTCTCCCTTCTTCCTTTCCTTTCTTCTTTCGCAGACCATACACAAACCTGAAGTCTACTTCAACCTGTTGGTGCTGTTTATCTGACTCCGTTCTATGATCCTCATCCTGAATTTCAAAACTTTTTCATTTCTCAGTTATTAAAAACAAAAGAAAGAAAGTCAAATAACTCCCCAAGCCAGGAACGTCCATTAAATATACCGAATAAAAATCTCCTCTCGACAAGATTACTTGCAGGGCCTTTTGAAATCTTACCATTTGAGGGCTGTTTTCTGGGGTTTGGGAGAGACAGGTCTCAGCCCTGGGGGAGGGTTGTGTAAACAGCTGCGTCTATATGGCTGCCCCCATCGCTCCCTTGGATTTAACCTGGGCCTGGAGCCTGGAGCGTGCTCACTCTGGGCTCAGTAGGGCCCGAGAGCCTCTCCACGCCTGTCACCTGGTGTGGGTCTCTTTCAGAAGCCACATTTTCCCTTGGGATTCTCTCCTCTACCCCAGCAGCCAGCTAGGGACCGCCAGGCGGGAAACCTGGTTGTAAGAGCCGGCCCCTGGCTTCATTGTCCTGGCTTGCAAGCTCTTCGGGCTCCACCTCCTCTCCCATGTGTCACACCGTTACTGTGTTAGGCACTTTCAATTCCTTTATTTTCTTTACTCCTCACACTATACTTTTCTTGCACAGTGCTGCTTTGAGAGTCCTTTACCTGATGGAGTAAATGATATTACACTCATTTTGCAGAGGAAAACTCAGGTTCTGAAAACCTAGATGACGTGTCCGGGGTCATTGCTTTGAGGTAGAAGAGAGTAAATTTGAATCCAGGTCTGTTAAATCAGAGTTTTGGGACCAGTTCCTCCAGACTGCACTGCACAAACGGTGATGAATACTATTTTACATTTGTATAGTAATTTCCCCCTTGTAGCTTTTCTCACTGAGGCATAATTACCCTATTTCTGCCACTAATGGTGTAGAAAAATACAATAATAGCATAAGATGAGCTATTAAGGAAAAGTGCCCTGAGGGAAGGGGAGGCGTGGAGGAGGAAGCTACTGACTGCCTGGAGGAGCTGAGGAAGTNTTGCAAGCTCTTCCGGGCTTCAGCTCCTCTCCCACGTGTCACACCGTTACTGTGTTAGGCACTTTCAATTCCTTTATTTTCTTTACTCCTCACACTATACTTTTCTTGCACAGTGCTGCTTTGAGAGTCCTTTACCTGATGGAGTAAATGATATTACACTCATTTTGCAGAGGAAAACTCAGGTTCTGAAAACCTAGATGACGTGTCCGGGGTCATTGCTTTGAGGTAGAAGAGAGTAAATTTGAATCCAGGTCTGTTAAATCAGAGTTTTGGGACCAGTTCCTCCAGACTGCACTGCACAAACGGTGATGAATACTATTTTACATTTGTATAGTAATTTCCCCCTTGTAGCTTTTCTCACTGAGGCATAATTACCCTATTTCTGCCACTAATGGTGTAGAAAAATACAATAATAGCATAAGATGAGCTATTAAGGAAAAGTGCCCTGAGGGAACGGGAGGCGTGGAGGAGGAAGCTACTGACTGCCTGGAGGAACTGAGGAAGTCTTCCTGGAGGAGGTGACCTTTGAGCTGACTCTTCAAAGCTGAGCAGGGCTTTCCCATAGGGAGGAGAGCGAGAGGGTGCTCCTGGCACAGACACAAGAGTATGTTCTGGTTGGTGTGGCCAGTTGCTGGCGTGAGGGCTGGAAGGTGGAAGAAGAGGGTTGCAGCCGGATTGAGTTGGGTCCTGAAAGCCGTGGGGAGAAGTTAGACTTTCCAGCGGGGGCGGTATCCCACCGAAGGAAGACAGCGCAGAGGCTGTGTTTCAGAGCAAGCCCAGAGCCACACTGTCTGATGCAGTGGTCACAAGCTTTGAGCCGTTGACCTATGACCAAGGCAACAGAAGAACTCTAAATCATTTTTTAATTTTAGTTCAGNACTTTCCAGCGGGGGCGGTATCCCACCGAAGGAAGACAGCGCAGAGGCTGTGTTTCAGAGCAAGCCCAGAGCCACACTGTCTGATGCAGTGGTCACAAGCTTTGAGCCGTTGACCTATGACCAAGGCAACAGAAGAACTCTAAACCCATTTTTTAATTTTAGTTCAAATGTAAGAAGTGATACTTAATTCTGAGATTGGAAGACTTTTTTAAATGTTTGAAACAATTTGGGTGTGTTGGATTGATTTCAACAGCACAGTTTATGAGATCTAAATACAGGGTAAGGATTTCTGATTAATTTGGAATCTGAACTGATAAGCAGCATAAGGGTAGGATACATGTTAGATTTCGAAGATGATAACTGCTTCTATATCAGTTATGTGTTGAAATGATACTATTCTGGAAATATTAGGTTAAATTAAAAATATCATGAAAATTAATTTCACCTGCTTTTTTGCCTCTTTAAAATCATGGCTGCTAGGGGCGCCTGGGTGGCTCAGTCAATTAAGCATCCGACTTCGGCTCAGGTCATGATCTGACAGTTTGTGGGTTCGAGCCCCATCCGGCTCTGTGCTGACAGCTCAGAGCCTGGGGCCTGCTTCAGATTCTGTGTCTCCCTCTCTCTCTGCCCCTCCCCTGCTTGCCCTCTGTCTGTCTGTCTCTCTCAAAATAAATAAACATTAAAAAATATTTTTTGAAAAACATTCCCGGCTGCTAGGAAAATGTAAAATGACGTCTGTTGATTGTATGATGGGCTGCATTATATTTCTATTGGACAGGGCTGCTCTGTGATTCTGACGCATTGAGTAGACCCGGGAGGCCCCAGGCACCTGCCCTTTTAAAAGCCCTTCCGGTGACTCCCATGCTAGTGCTTGGCCACCCTGCTTCTAGGAATTCTGCTGTAGAAAGATCCCCGGGGCTGCCGAGTGGAGGTTAGAGTGAGGGTGAGGGCCTGGCGGCATCCAGTGAGGAAGGAGGCTGACCCCGGCAATGGCTGTTGGGGAGACTCCCCAGAGGCCAGGTAACCGCCCTCTGAGTGCTCCCTTTCAGGAGCCTGGGTTCCTCTGAGAGGCCTCTGCCCTGGCCTGGCCGCAGGGCCTGGTGTGAGCGCTGGGCATGGCCCCCACACCGCCGGCCGTGGACATGGGGCAGTGCTCTGGGGGATCAAGCGCCCCCGCGAGCAGGGCTGGCAACCACCTTTTGGGGATTAACCCCACGCCCACCATGGAGACCGCAGACGTGACCCCTGGCTGGAGAAAGAGCCCAAATCAGCCACCCGCTGCTCTTCCTCCTGGCACCAGCGCCAGGAGCCAATAGGAAGAACCTCAGAGGAATAGGGAGGCACTGTCCTCTGTCACTTGCCTCCCCGCCCTGGTCAACACCTGCGTCACGTTTGTGCTGCTGAGGTCTTGCTCCTGTTTAGGCCAAATGTTCCTTGCGGGGTGTCCATACTGGCTTTTGCGGGAGGGTTTGGAGAAGACAGAGGAACAGGGCCTCTTGTCCTGGAAGCCGACTGTGCCCGGAGCAGAGAACCCCCCCGCCCCTGCCCACCGGCCTGCGTCCAGAGATTCTTCAGACCTCGGCGCCCCCACAGCCCGCGGAGCCTACCTTCACTATGTCCTCATTAATGTTCTTGGGGTCCCGGTTCACCAGGTCGATCTCCTTGCAGTGGATGTCCTTGACAATCTGGGCCTCCAGATCCGTGAGGTCCTCGGCCATCATCGCGGAGCCAGGGGGGGCCGCAGGAGGAGATCTAAGTCGTGTGACCGGCGGGGCTGAAGAGACTTGGGGCAGGGACACAGTTCAGTGTCCCCAGACTTGAGCCCCCGCCGGCCCCACAGGCCCCACCCAGCATGCCAGCTGACAGCTGTCCCACATCACTTCAGCCTGCCTCTGCTAAAGCCTCTGTGGCAGGCCTCCAAGCTAAAATTAAGACTGGAACTCTACTGGAAGGCTCAGCACCCCCTACGGGGGCCGCCCAGGGAGCAGGGCCTCACCGAGAGAGCAGGCGTGCTGGCATCAGTGGGCCGTGGGAAAGCGGGGCTGGTGGAGCTGCGCCATGAATTTGCCCTGCTGCCATCAGCATTCGGGCTCCTCTGGGAGGGCAGGGGGGTGTCCTCAGCCCCGCCTGTTGCGGGCTGTGAGCGTGGGCACGCCTCTCCTCTCTGGTCCCCCAGACCCCCACCTGTGGAATGGGGTCGTGGTGAGAACGCCTGCCCACCCTCGTGGAGAGGGGGAGATGAGCTCTGGTGCGGGAAGGGGCTTCGGGAAGCGAAATACTGTCTGGTAGGGAGTCTCACTGGGAAGGTTAGTACCTGACCTTGCTGTTGGGTGGCCTGGGGCAGGGCAAACGTTTTCTCCCACTTCTTGGCCTTCCAGGGAAGCAGACCATGCCTCTTGATGTCGCATGGAGGGGATGTGAGGTCCACGTTTATGCTGCCCTTTGTCCCACCCCTGGTGACAGCTTCCAGGGTGTTCATGGGCCTCGGACATTGCATGGGCATCAGTGGGATGCACCTCTCTTAGGTGCCTGCTCAGTGTTCCTGGGTCCTTCTCCAACTCAGCCATCACTCAAGGCCCCCACAGCACGAAGGGTGAAGAGTCTGAGTCCCCAGGTGCCGGGTCTGTGCATCTGTTCAGCCATCCACCCACCCAGTCATTCAGGATGTGTCCACAGCTGGGAATAAACAGCAATCAGGCTGTGTTCCTGCCTTGAGGAGCTCCCAGACAAGGGGGGCAGACTGATTAAGAAATAAGTAATTATAATCGGGTGTGGCAAGTGCTGCGAATCAGAGATATATTACAAAGGACTTGCCTGTGAGGTCCACAGGACACAATAGCTTACTCTGAGGGAATCAGGGAAGGCTTCCCGGAGGAGGTGCCTTTAGAGTTAGGTGTTGAAGCAGGAGTTCACCACCTAGAACATCTTGGGTGGAAAGACCATAAGTGTCAGAGGACGGGTGTGAAGTAGGATGCTGAGCAGTGTGCAGTGGCGGGGGCAGGCTCAGCTCGGGCCTGTGTGGGAAGGACCCAAATGTCATACTAAAGAGTATGGATTTGGGACACCTGAGTGGCTCAGTTGGTTAAGTGTCTGACTCTTGATTTCAGCTATGGTCATGATCTCATGGTTTGCAGGATGGAGCCCCTCGTCAGGCTTGGTGATGATAGCATGGAGCCTGCATGGGATTCTTCCTTTCTCTCTGCCCCCACCCTGCTTGCAATCACTCTTTTTATCTCTCAAAATAAATAAATAAACAAACATTTTTTTTTTTAATATTTTTATTTATTTCTGGGAGAGAGAGAGACAGCGTGAGCAGGGGAGGGTCAGAGAGAGAGGGAGTCACAGACTGAAACAGGCTCCAGTGTCTGAGCTGGCAGTCAGCACAGAGC
>NW_027551576.1:39173-46198 GCF_008692635.1 Crocuta crocuta | reverse complement strand
GGAGTCACAGACTGAAACAGGCTCCAGGCTCTGAGCTGGCAGTCAGCACAGAGCCCGACGCGGGGCTCGAACCCACGAACCGCGAGATCATGACCCAAGCGAAAGTCGGACGCTTAACCGACTAAGCCACCCAGGCGCCCCAATAAACAAACATTTTTAAAAAAGAGTATGGATTCGGGACACCTGAGTGGCTCAGTTGGTTAAGTGTCTGACTCTTGATTTCAGCTCCGGTTTTGACCTCATGGTTTGCAGGATGGAGCCCCTCGTCAGGCTTGGTGGTGATAGCATGGAGCCTGCTTGGGATTCTCCCTCTCTCTCCCTTTCTCTCTGCCCCCACTCTGCTTGTAAGAACTCTTTTTATCTCTAAAAATAGATGAATAAACACACACACAAAAAAAAGAGTATGGATTTTATAAGGGTAGTGGGAAGCCATTGAAGACGTCAGCACAGCAGAGAGTCTTTATCGGAATGATGAGTGAGGAAGATCACTGGTGATCAGAGCTGAGTGAGTCTGAGGCAGGAAGACAGTCCGGATGCTCACGGCGTAAAACCTGCGCTCTGTAAGTGATTGCACTAGGCTATCACTAATAAAATGCAAAATAGTAGTGGCTGGTGCAAGGCAGGGGCTTTTCTCCCCCTCTGTCACATAATACAGAACTACCGTGGTAGCTCCATGATGTCGCCCGGGTCCCAGACCTCCGTCGTTCTGTTCTGCTGTTCTTCCAGCCACCTCATGGGCACAGCGTGGCTGCCGCTCTTCCAGCCAGCCTATGGAAGAAGAAAACGCAGGGAGGCGCGCCAGGAAAAGGCATGGGCCAGCTAGGTTGGCTCCACTAGAAAGCTCTTGCAGAAGTCCCACTTGACAACTTTTGTGTCACCGGCCACGTCCCTCAGCGGACGAGGCTGGGAAATGCAGATTTGTGGCCGAGCACAGTGGTCACTAGGGGGTAAACGGCAGGCAACTAGAAAACTCTCTTGCTAACCCTCTTAGGAATTACCTGTTGGGGTTTTCTTTCCTTCACCCCCCCCCCCGCCTGGGCCCCGAGTTCGTGGGAGTATGTACCTTCTCCTGCGAAGAGTTGGGACGAAGAAAGTGTTGCCATGTGGCAGGGAGCTGAGCCCGGGCTTGCGTTTTGTCCGCTGCGGGACCGGATGTCTGGTGAAAAGTTGGGGCAACCGAGGCAACGGTATCTCACAGGCGATGGAGGAGCCGTCAGGAAGAGGCTCATCCTGAAGCAGAAGCGGTGGTAACGACTGTGGTAACGATCATGGACGGTTGTCTTGCTCGGAGATGGCCACGTCTGTGCTCTTCCACTAGTGCTCTCCTTCCGCTCCAGTGGGTCTGGGCTCTTCCTCTCCAATCCGGGCAGGGGGTGGATGATCCCGGCCCCTAGAGCACGGCAGAATGAGGCGGGTGGCTTTGCGGCCGGCCCATGGGACGGATACCGCTTCCTGGCGCTCTCCTCTCAGGCTCCCGCCCTTGGGACTCAGCTGCGCCGTGTGAGGAAGCCCAGACTCGCCCAAGTGGAGAGACCACACGCGAAGGGTCCAAGGCCCCGGCCGTCAGCCAGCATCAGCCTGTCAGACGGGAGAGCGACCGAGGCTTCGGGAGACTCCAGGCGCTGGGCTGCACGTCAGCCCTAGACCGCCCTCCGGGCCTTCCAGCTGAAGCCCAAATGTCGTCAAGCCGACAAGCTGTCCCGTGTCCTGTCCCGATATCGAAACCACAGAGTCCACGAGGTAAATGTGAGGGTAGCTTGTCTCACAGTCCTGGGAACTGGAACAGAGAGTGACACTAGTAGTGACAGCAGCTGCTGCTTGTTGAGGCTCACCGTGTGCGGCTGCCGTGCAAAGGGACCCTTGGTGTCCCATTGGAAGGGTCCTGCCTGGCCATGGCAATCAATGCTCAGGAACCAAGGTTGTGAGGCAGCTGATGCACACTTTGGATGTCCGAGGAAGGAAACGCTGTGGCCCGATGTGACCAGGGAGCACGTTTTGGAGGCGGCGGCCCTTAGCGGGACCAGAAGGGTGACTGGATTTCAAGGAGCAGAGTGGGAGGAGCCAGATGCCAGAGGCAGAAAGAGAGCGGTCTCTCGTTTCATTTATGACGATCCTATTTCCAAAGGCGATGTTGTAGGAAAAGCGTTTCACTCAGGAGCTGTCAGTCGTGAGGTCTTTTCTCGGCCCCCTCACCAGCCAGTTTTGTGGTCTCGGGTGGGCTGTTTGCCTTTTCTGCGCCTAGTGTCCTCACCTGCCCAATGTGGATGGCGGAGCCTGCGTGTCCCTCACACCGAGACCCTGTACTCACACACAGCCGCAAACCTCCCAGGGCACCAGCGGCCCGTGTGCCCCCAGAGAAGATGCCACAGAGAACCTACTGAAAGGTGAAGCTTTCAAGCCAACCCCGGGCGCTGCTCATGACGGGAGAGCCCAGTAAAGCAGAGAGAGTGACTTTCCGAAGCCCATTTTGTGCCCTGGGGTTTAATGGAGGACTCTGTGTTCTTATTATAAAGGGATTTTGTTGTTGTTGGTTTGGCTTGCTAATGGAGAGGGGGGGGGAAAAAATCTTTGAAAATGGGAACAGGAAGACATAAATCTGTGGAATGTGAAAAGGGGAAGTAATTGGAAAGATGATACAGGTGGATTCACTGGGAGAGTCATAGCACTCCAGTCTGAAGGCTCAATTAACTATTAGATTTAAGGCTACGTTAGCCAGCAAGATTGATCATGTTTGCAGAAGTCCCCAAGAGAGATAAGGCTGGGATGAATAGAATGGGAAACCTTTGGGGCGCCTGCGTGGCTTAGTCGGTTAAGCGTCCGACTTTCGCTTGGGTCATGATCTCGCGGTTCGTGGGTTCGGGCCCCGCGTCGGGCTCTGTGCTGACTGCACAGGCTCAGAGCCTGGAGCCTGTTTCAGCCTGTGTCTCCCTCTCTCTCTGACCCTCCCCTGCTCACGCTGTCTCTCTCTCTCTCTCCTAGAAATGAATAAAAAACATTAAAAAAAAAAAAGAATGGGAAACCTTTTTGTGTTTTGTAGGAGTTTTAGATCTAGGCAGAGGGCATCTATTTTCTGTTTACTCTTTGGCTTTTGGAGTCTGTATTTTGAGGACACATCACAGCACTTCTGAGCTGGAAGGGACCCAGTTTCTGCACTCTACAGATGAAGAAACTGAGGACCCAAAGAGTGTTGACTGACAGAGGGGAAAACTAAGGATTTGGAAACAGAACTGGGAGTAATTGGCCATCTGCCAATCAGCAGGCCACTTCTGTCTAAGCTTCAATTTACTCACCTATGTGATGAGGATAAGGTCACCATCTCCCCTTACCAGATTTTCGTATCTGATTCCTTCCGGAGATTTTTGGAATGCTTTCCAAAAAGAGGAATGTGATGTCAGGATGCAATAACAAAGATATACACCCAGAATGATGGAGGTGACTGATCTCAGCTCTGCATGGGTCAGACTACACTTGAAGCCTTGTACACTTGGGCTCCATTCTCTAAGTGGGTTTTGGAGAAGCTAGAGTCTCTCTAGATAGGGTAAGTGAGACGGCATAAGAACTAGAAGCATATCTGAATGATAAAGAGAACCATGTGAGTTTAGAGGAGAGAAGACTTAAGGGAAGAACACAAGAACCTTACGCAAATTCACAAACGTTTAAGGAATGAGATTTATTCTGAATGGTCCCAAGGACTGGTGAGTAAGTGGCAGACTTTGGCTTCATTCAACTCAGTGCCTGGCTCCTTTTAGGCCTCTTGGTAAAGATAACTGATGGGATTACTGTTAAGGGTACCAGGAAGAACGGACTCTCAGTTGACCAGAAGTCTGAGAGACCGCTTCAGAAAGAGGTGGGCTTCCCAAGGCTGGAATTGTTCAGGCAGAGGGAGAAAGCGAAGGATTGGAAAAGGAAGGGAAACGTAGGCCAACTTTGGGGCCAGAAAATAAATGTTCTAGGCAAGACCAGCTACATAATTTGCAGGACCCAGTGAAAAACAAAACTGTGCATTCCCTTGTTGAAAATAATTATGAATCACAAGACGGTAGCAGCAAAATAAGCCAAGGTATCTCCTAAGCCCCGGGGCCCTGTGGGTTGCATGGCCACGAAGTTGTCCCTGGTTTTAGGCTCTGTGGGCCACATAGTCTCCATCACAATGATTCAGCTCAGTGGGAGTGGCACTAAAGCAGCCACAGATGGCACAGAAATCAAGGGACATGGTTGCGTTTTGGTAAAACTTTATTTAGAAAAGTAAGTGGCCACCAGATTTTGGCCCGCAGGCTGCAGTTTGCTAACTGCTCTAGGGCGCCAAGGGGCTCATCGGAGCCACCTGCCGGAGACTCGGTCCCTGTGTGAGCCCTAAGGTGTGCTCTCCAGCCAAGGGAGGGCTGTGTACATATGGGAAGATCTTTTCTTGGAATAATAATGACTTCTAGCATCTTTCTAGAGAAGATTTCACTAACTTCTCTTTTTCCTTCCATGGATTGTTATTTTTTCCCCTTATTTCTCTACCGTTAGTGACTATACACACATACAGATTTGATGTTTCCTTTACGTTTTCTTAAATGTTTATTTATTTTTGAGAAAGACAGAGCTCAAGTGAGGGAGGGGCAGAGAGAGAGGGAGACACAGAATCTGAAGCCGACTCCAGGCTCAGGGCCGTCTGCACAGAGCCTGGCACGGGGCTCAAACCCACAAATTGTGAGATCATGACCCGAGCCGAAGTTGGACGCTTAACCGCCTGAGCCATCCAGGCGCCCTGAGGATGTTTCTTTTAGATGAATCAAAAAGGACCCATGTAGATTAAAAACAAAAACAAACCCTATGTAAATAAAGTCGATTGAACACAATCACAAGTTACCTTTCATTATTGTGTTCTGATACTTGTCTTTAAAAAGTAATGTTTAGGGGGGCGTCTGGGTGACTCAGTTGATTAAGCATCCAATTTCGGCTCAGGTCATGATCTCTCNCCAATCAGCAGGCCACTTCTGTCTAAGCTTCAATTTACTCACCTATGTGATGAGGATAAGGTCACCATCTCCCCTTACCAGATTTTCGTATCTGATTCCTTCCGGAGATTTTTGGAATGCTTTCCAAAAAGAGGAATGTGATGTCAGGATGCAATAACAAAGATATACACCCAGAATGATGGAGGTGACTGATCTCAGCTCTGCATGGGTCAGACTACACTTGAAGCCTTGTACACTTGGGCTCCATTCTCTAAGTGGGTTTTGGAGAAGCTAGAGTCTCTCTAGATAGGGTAAGTGAGACGGCATAAGAACTAGAAGCATATCTGAATGATAAAGAGAACCATGTGAGTTTAGAGGAGAGAAGACTTAAGGGAAGAACACAAGAACCTTACGCAAATTCACAAACGTTTAAGGAATGAGATTTATTCTGAATGGTCCCAAGGACTGGTGAGTAAGTGGCAGACTTTGGCTTCATTCAACTCAGTGCCTGGCTCCTTTTAGGCCTCTTGGTAAAGATAACTGATGGGATTACTGTTAAGGGTACCAGGAAGAACGGACTCTCAGTTGACCAGAAGTCTGAGAGACCGCTTCAGAAAGAGGTGGGCTTCCCAAGGCTGGAATTGTTCAGGCAGAGGGAGAAAGCGAAGGATTGGAAAAGGAAGGGAAACGTAGGCCAACTTTGGGGCCAGAAAATAAATGTTCTAGGCAAGACCAGCTACATAATTTGCAGGACCCAGTGAAAAACAAAACTGTGCATTCCCTTGTTGAAAATAATTATGAATCACAAGACGGTAGCAGCAAAATAAGCCAAGGTATCTCCTAAGCCCCGGGGCCCTGTGGGTTGCATGGCCACGAAGTTGTCCCTGGTTTTAGGCTCTGTGGGCCACATAGTCTCCATCACAATGATTCAGCTCAGTGGGAGTGGCACTAAAGCAGCCACAGATGGCACAGAAATCAAGGGACATGGTTGCGTTTTGGTAAAACTTTATTTAGAAAAGTAAGTGGCCACCAGATTTTGGCCCGCAGGCTGCAGTTTGCTAACTGCTCTAGGGCGCCAAGGGGCTCATCGGAGCCACCTGCCGGAGACTCGGTCCCTGTGTGAGCCCTAAGGTGTGCTCTCCTGCCAAGGGAGGGCTGTGTACATATGGGAAGATCTTTTCTTGGAATAATAATGACTTCTAGCATCTTTCTAGAGAAGATTTTACTAACTTCTCTTTTTCCTTCCATGGATTGTTATTTTTTCCCCTTATTTCTCTACCGTTAGTGACTATACACACATACAGATTTGATGTTTCCTTTACGTTTTCTTAAATGTTTATTTATTTTTGAGAAAGACAGAGCTCAAGTGAGGGAGGGGCAGAGAGAGAGGGAGACACAGAATCTGAAGCAGACTCCAGGCTCAGGGCCGTCTGCACAGAGCCCGGCACGGGGCTCAAACCCACAAATTGTGAGATCATGACCCGAGCCGAAGTTGGACGCTTAACCGCCTGAGCCATCCAGGCGCCCTGAGGATGTTTCTTTTAGATGAATCAAAAAGGACCCATGTAGATTAAAAACAAAAACAAACCCTATGTAAATAAAGTCGATTGAACACAATCACAAGTTACCTTTCATTATTGTGTTCTGATACTTGTCTTTAAAAAGTAATGTTTAGGGGGGCGTCTGGGTGACTCAGTTGATTAAGCATCCAATTTCGGCTCAGGTCATGATCTCTCGGCTCCTGAGTTGGAGCCCTGTGTTGGGCTCTGTGCTAACAGATCGAAGCCTGGAGCCTGCTTTGGATTCTGCGTCTCCCTATGTCTCTCCCCTTCTCCCACTCACACTCTGTCTCTCTCTCTTAACAATAAATAAACATTAAGATGGGGCGCCTGGGTGGCTTAGTCGGTTAAGCGTCCGACTTTCACTTAGGTCATGATCTCGCGGTTCGTGGGTTCGAGCCCCGCGTCGGGCTCTGTGCTGACTGCCAGCTCGGAGCCTGGAGCCTGTTTCAGTCTGTGACTTCCTCTCTCTCTGACCCTCCCCTGCTCACGCTGTCTCTCTCTCTCCTAGAAATAAATAAAA
>NW_027551576.1:35809-39132 GCF_008692635.1 Crocuta crocuta | reverse complement strand
AAAAAAAAAAAGGAAAGACTGGACACGGGCTGGGCTTCAGGCCCAGGAGCCAATTCATAATCCTGTGTTACCCCCACTGTATAGATGAACACAGAGGTTCAGCAGAATCAGAGGAGCCCCCTGTGCCCACAATGAGGTCCGGCTCTAGTGAGACAGACTTGCTGACAACTTCACATCCAACNTGATGTCCCCTGTGTGTGGGGGGGGGGAGGGGAGGTCCCACCGCCTTTGGCTGAGCAGGCCTCCCACCAGAGAGCCTATCAGAGCATCTGTTCAAGGCTCTCCAGAGACTTGGGGTGCCTGGGTGGCTCAGTTGGTTAAGCATCCGACTTCGGCTGAGGTCATGATTTCGCAGTTTGTGGGTTCGAGCCCCGCGTCGGGCTCTGTGCTGACAGACAGCTCAGAGCCTGGAGCCTGTTTCAGATTCTGCGTGTCTCTCTCTCTGACCCTCCCCTGCTCACACTGTCTGTCTCTCAGAAATAAATAAAACCTTAAAAAAAATAAAAATAAAAAGACTCTCCAGAGACTTACAGTAGCATCCCAAGCCTGTATCTGACTTTATTTTCACCCTCATTCACTCCTGTTTGCCCCTTGATGGTTCACAAACCCACCAGCTGTCCCCTGGAATGTCCTCTGGCTGTCCCTGGGTCCAGAGCTCACCCTTCCCCTCCAGCTTTCTGCTGTTCCCTCTCTGCAGAGGCTTTCCTTGAAGGTTCCATCTCCACTAGCTCCATGAAAGTGGACTGTGACCGGTGCCTGATGAACCACACGCCCAGGGCCAGCCTCCTAGTCTCCCACCCCCTCCTAAACTTCAGGCTTCGCGAGCCTGGCTTTTGCTCAGATGTTTGTAAAGCTGTGCTATGCTCGGCACGTTAACAAACAGGACCTGGCGCCACCCTCGCCTGTCTCCTCTCTCCTCCATCTTCCCATTGCCGACCCTTCCCTTCCTGGGCAAGACCAAATCAGTGTGTTAAAATCTCCCTGCTCTTGTTTCTCATGTAAGTTATGATGCAGCTTCGTGTAGTGCTTGGTCCTGTCTCACCGTGTTCAGCAGCATGTGTTTGGCTCTCTTGCAGCAACTCCCTCTCCTCTCTGTGGCTTGGCCTATGAACGTCTCGCCCTCGCTCCACGAGGGGAGGCTTAGCTCGCCTCCATGTGGTGGCTCGGGATCCAGGCTCGTTCCACCAGTCAGTATCTGACTTCCAAAGAGAGTGTGAGTTGTGCCCAACTCCTGAGTGCTTCTGCCTGGAGAAGACCCCCCATCGCTGCCACTGAGGGCTTACAGGCTGGATCCAGTGTCCCTGTCCCAGCCTCCTGAATCTGGAGGGGCTGGGGATAGCAGGGAGGGGAGGTGGTCCTGGAGATCTGGCATCTATAAAAGCCACTGAAATCATCCCCACCTGGGGAGCTGAACCCCCCCCGGGACCATGCATCCTGTGTGCCCTCCTCCTTTCTGGGCCCTGTGTGACTCGTCACAGGATGAGGTGCTGGACCCACAGGAGGCTGGAAAATGCTGCCTGCCTGGAGAAAGCCCCTCCCGCTTTGGAAGGTGGTTCTGTACCCCGACTCTACCAATGCCTTTGTCAGCTTAGATGGGTCTCTTCACCTTTTGTACCTTAGTTTTCTGTGGGATGTGGGTGGTGGCACCCAGCCTGCAGACTTGTTAAGAGACTCGGATGGGAAATCCACACGAATGCTTAGCAGAGAGCTAGCGCCCAGCGGGTGCCCCATAACCCTCCCCCAACATGCAGGCCTTCAAACTGGCTCATCACGTGTAGAATACACAGAAAACTGATGTGAATGCTTTCGTCTGACAATGTGTAGGTCTTACTCAGCCATGACCACAGACCCCTGATATTGGTATCTGATCACCTCAGAGGTGGGGACTGGGGTCTGGGGGACCCCGTCCCCCACTCTGGTAGTCTTGCTGGCACACAGCACCTGTCACCTGGGCAGAGCATGGGACACACGTGCCACACTGAAATCCCAGCCCTTTGGGCAAGTCTCTTCTCTGTAAAATTGTAGAAATGACCGACCCCAGTTCACAAGCTGCTGTGAGCATTGTCTGTACAGAGGGCTTAGGACGGTGCCCAGCACTCAGTAGGTTCTCCCTTGGTGGTTTTCTCCTTTGTCTGGGCCCAATGCTATTCTGGAAGGAAGCAGTGCCCAGAGGGCCTCCCCGCGACCCTGATCCTGCCCGGAGAGCCCGGAGCCCCTGTTGGTGACTGAGGGGTGGGGGAAGCTTGAACGCAGAACAGGGAACAGCCTGGGAAGGTACGGGGGCCATTAACTCTGGTCCCAACAGCAGGGGGCTCCATTCGTCGTGAGGATTCTCCAGCAGGACTGAACACGGTGCTTTCCTGAGTCAGTTTCTTGTCTGTAAATGGGTGGGTGTGGATTCATGATGAATAGAAAGCATTTGGCACCATGGGCTGCTCTGCTCAGTAAATGGAACCTTCAACTTTGTATTCTTATCCTTCTTATTCTTGTCATTATTTCCTGTTTGTAGTACGAGAATCGAAGATGTGCCCAGCAACTGACTGGGCTGGGGAGAGTTCTAGAAACCGTCCCAGCAGGACCAGAAAAGGATGATGGGAGGGGTCTGTCCACGGAGTGGAAGTACCTCTGTGGGGGGGCAGGAGGGGGAGATCTTGCCATATGGATGCTGAGCAGAGTCCCTGTGTAGAGTTTCAGGAGGCTGAATGAAGAACTGCCTTTTCTCCCTCCCTCCCCCTTTCCTTCTGTCCTTCCTTCCTTCCTTCTTTCCTTCCTTCCTTCCTTCTGTCCATCCGTCCTTCCTTCTGTCCTTCCTTCCGACAGAGTATTAGCAGGGGTTGGGGCAGAGAGAAGGAGACACAGAATCCAAAGCAGGCTCCAGGCTCTTAGCTGTCAGCACAGATCCTGATGTGGGGCTTGAACCCAGGAACTGTGAGATCATGACCTGAGCCGAATTCGGATGCTTCACTGACTGAGCCCCACAGATGCCCCAAGAGTCGCCTTTTCCTACTGCCGGGACAGGAAGCTAGTTGGGCAGATTTCCTGCAGAGCATGTCCTCTAGTAAGGTGCCCACCAGCAATGCATGGCTTTCAGGCACTTGAAATGTGGCTAGTGGGACCGAGGAATGGTTAGAATTTTATTAATCTAGAATTAAGTTTAAAACCTGATACTCAGTCTGGTTATTGGAAGACTTCAATATGTTTGGAACAAAATGGGTATGTGAATCTTTCTGTAGAAAATCTTAGGAAGAGCAAAACCTTTCCAGCAAAAGTTTAGCACCTGGATTGAGAGATGCTGTACATTTAAAATACCAAATTTCAAAGAA
>NW_027551576.1:26832-35581 GCF_008692635.1 Crocuta crocuta | reverse complement strand
GGTATATTGGGTTAAGGATATTAAAAATTTCATGCGGTTATTTTTGCTTTTAGCATGGATCCTGGAAGGTGTTGAATCCCATATCTGGCTGGCAGGTGTCCCCTGGGATGGCATTACGGTAGGGGCCCGTCCTGCTTGATTTGGGGGCAGTTTTAAGTATTACTGGTATTTTGGCCAATATGGTGGACAGAAGAAGTATCTAATTAGTTCTTTCCTTGATTATTCACTTTCCATTTTTTGGGGAGTTTATTGTCTTAGAATTCTGGCAACTCTTGTTTCTGTTAGAGAATCTGTTTTTCACATCAGTTTGTGGAAGGCCTTTCTGTACTAAATGTGCCGTCTGGCCATCTGTTGCTTTCGAGGTTTATCAGCCTTATTCTGCCTTTATTACTTGATGTAAAGAAGATACTGTTTGGATTTGGATCTCTTTATGATTTCATTTTTAGTGTTTGATTATTTCATCTGGGCTTTTAGGATACGTTCTGAGGTATTGAACTCCTGGGAAATTTCAGGGGGAAAAACTATTTTAACTAATGTCTTTAATTACTCAGCAGGTATACACATTGTCCTGGCGTGTGTTTGGGAGGGAGTCAACTGTTCTGTATGTTTAGTTTTTTTTTTTTAAATAGCTTTCAGAGAACTTCTGCTTATGTTGTGTCTGATTCAAAGTGACCAGAGAGGAGACACGGTGGCCTGGAATGCCCTTTTTACGTATATCGTAATGATAGACTCGGCGATATAACTGGCTCACCCAAGATCACCCATTCAGAAGTGGATTGGGACTTGAATATGGGATTCTGAGTTTTGTAACTGGCCACCTGCCGTGTCACTGGGGACCAGAAGAAATGACACTTCCTTAGATCATAACCTTGAAAAAGAAGCATGTTTTACTCCTGACCTTGCTTTACTGGACTTAAGCAGACTCCACCTCCCGCATTTCCGAGCCCACTTTCCTGCTCCCATCCCTTGCCCATTCTAGGGCACAAGGTCTTCTAGGACGCCAGAACAAGTGATTGGAGTCGCCCACGTTATGAAGAGCCTTCCAGAAGGTGTTTCATCCCAAGTCCCAGACGAGAGAGTTAGGGCTGCACATGCTTCTCAGAGGTGAAAACCTCCCTCACAGAAGTGACAGGGAGGGGTGGCGGTAGCAGGTAGTACAGCAGTGAGGTTCAAATGAGAGCAACCGTGTTCCCTTCATAGAAATGCAGGCGGTGCCACATGAATCCNGAGGCACAGCAGGGAGGTGTGGCTGCTGATCCCTGCTCTGCCACCCACTGGGCCAGCCTCTGCTTTGCTCTCTCTGAGCCTCAGTCCCTGTGTGCACAGGAGGGGTCCTGCCCCGGGGGAGATGGAGGGGCGATCAAGTTCATGATAAGATAGAGAGGAGCATGGGGGTGGGGTGGGGAAGGGAGGCAGTGACTCTGAGCCACCACCCAGCAGAATCAGGGACTGTCACGTGGGCTCTGCTGAAATCACAGACTCGCGGCTTGCTGAATGAATGAATGAATGAATGGGTGAATGAATGAATGTAAGAGGGCTCCTTGGCAAACCTCCTCTTTTACGTGGGTAGGCCTATTTTAAGACATCTGCTAAGTCCTGTTTGGCATAGCCACACCACGTCATTAACAGACACCCTCGTGCCTCATTAAATACAATTTATGTATAACTATTATCAGAGCTGAGTTGAAATGCAATGGACTAGTTGACTAATATATTCTCTGGACATTTATTCATTTTGATGTGTTTGTCAGTGTGTTTATTTCCTCCCTTCCCCACTCCCCTTCTCAAATATATTCATGGGCCCCTGAGAGGCTCCTGGCTGAGGACGCCGGTCCTGGCTCTACAGGAGAGAAGGCCTTGTCTCAGGGCCTCAGGCTTCCCATCTGTACAAGGGGAGACTTGCATGTGCCTCCCATGTGGGGTGTTGTTAAAGGCGCTCCCCCTCGGATTTATTGCAGTGATGGAATGTCTAAGTCCCTCACAGGGTGACACCGGGCTGGGCGATGCACCCACTTCCTTTCTTATTTATTTATAACGTTTATTTATTTTGAGAGAGAGAGAGAGAGAGTGAGAGAGTGCGTGAGAGCACAAATGGAGGGGGGGCACAGAGAGAGAATCCCCAGCAGGCTCCCCACTATCAGCGCAGAGCCCGACGTAGGGCTCGATTCCACAAACCATGAGATGTTGACCTGAGCTGAAGTCAAGAGTCAGATGCTCAACTGACTGAGCCACCCAGGTGCCCCTATTTCCTCATTTGATTGTATGGCCTCCACCATCTCTCAGCAGTAGATATTCTTATGCGCATTTTACAGATGAAAGACAGAGACTTGGGGTGGGGTGACTACTAGCCCTGTGGGGCCCTAATACACCTGAGACCAAGTCCCCAAGGTCGTTTGAGATGTGGACAAAAGCGCACCAAACACCATAGGGTAATAGGGAAAGAAAGCTCTCTCTTCTTCAGTCCTTCTGACTATATGAATGTGAAGGGCTCAGCTATGTGCTAATGGGTCTATAACTCTCTCTAGCACTTGCTAATCTAGAAAGAACAGCCCTCAACTGACAGTGTAGAATGACAACAGTTTCTATCCAGATATTAATTTGTTTTCCATCCTATTTTATTTTATGGATGACCTTCTAATTATGGCAAGTGCTAAAAAGCTTTATTTCAGACCAAATATTTTTCGGTAAAAAAGTTTTTAAATTAAAAGTATTTTGTTAAAATCAATTCAAAGAAAAAAATCAAGAATGGATTTAGGAGTATCAGGTGATGGCAAAATTCACAAAGGCAACATTGAATGACCAAATGTGGGGTCACGTTAAAGGTGGGCTGTGTGTCCTCGAACAAGTCACTCCCCCTCTCTGGGCCTCTTCATTTGTAATAAGAGATTATTGGCTCAGGAAAGCATCAGTGCTAATGTAATTCTTAAGATTCCTTTTTTCTGAAGGGAAGATCAAAGTCTTCCATTTAGGCCCAGCAGACAGTGGACCGGGGGCACTTAGAACAGGCCTGAGTCCTGACTGTGCTCTGTGCACACACACTCCAGGAGCTTGGCCCTGGGGGTGTCAGAGCTCAGGAGGGTCTTTACTCCCACCCTGCTGTGGGCAGCTGCTCCCAAGGGCCCTGAAAGCAGCAACTTTGTAGCCACTTACCTGTCTGCAGAAGGTGGGACCGCGGAGCAAGGGGCATCCTTCCTGATTTGCAGAAAAAATAATGAGTGACAGGGTACTCAACCAGCAGCTGGCTGCATCAGGACTGACCACAAAGTGCCCCCAGCCACCCACTGGGCAAGGGGCTAAATGGCCAGCTCTGAGGGTTGGAGGTCTGGAACATCAGCACAGGTGAGGTGGGTGGGATGGAAGGCAGGGCCTCCAACCTGGAGGGAGGTCTTGTGAAGCCGCTCCTCATGTAAATACAGGTGGCTGGGCATCGTGAGAGTCCTGAGAGTCTCTGCCTTTTAATATGGGAATTGACAACATTAATGTTTATTGTACTTGTTGATCTTGTGGACTCATTTGGCCACATTACTTTAGGTTTTTAATTAATCATAATTTCATTGTTTCACTTTTAAACCGATCAAATTGTTTTGCTCCATTTTTTTTCTCTCTACTGCTTTGAAAATCATGCCTTCTCTCTGTATTTTTCTAATGGCCACTTTGATAGGTTTAACATACTTCGTTTCCTAATCATGCTTACTGTTCAATGGTGTCTTTATTCCAGCTTGATGTTGGTGACACTGACAAATCAGAGTGTGGAGAAGGGGACACTGTGACAGCATCTACCACGTGCCAAGTGCTTTCTAAGGGTTTCGATATGTGAACCAATTTTACCAACAGAGCAGCCTGGAAAGGGCGCTTAGTCTCCCCATTTACAGATGAGGAACCTGAAGCTTAAAGAGACAGTTGAGAGAAGAGAGTTGCCATGGGTTAAACAGCAACTTGGTGGCCAAGCAGAATTTCTGAGCCTGGCTCTGCTGCTTTTGTCTGTCTGTCTGTCCTGTCTACTACTTGTCTGTACCTAATAAAGGGTCAGGCAAAGTAGAGAGTGAAGACAGGAATGCCAGGGGCAGGGATGACGGTGTGCAGGGGGAGGAGGGAGCTTCCCTCCCACCCCCGATCATCTGGCCCCTAATTCCTGCTAGTGAGGGTTCAGGGAGCCAGGGAGCCTGGCACAGCTCTTGGAAGCACTCCTGCACTGATTCAGGTCTGATCTAGGAGCTCAGGGACTGCCCACACCTCGTAACACTGCAGGCTTCTCAGACACTTATTCCCTCCTACACTCATTCATTCGTTCATTTGTTCATTAGTTCATGCATTCCTTCATTCGTTCATTTATCCATTATGTGTTTCCTGAGCACTTCTTGGAGGCAGGATGTGGGAATGGAGGTACAGGGATTCATCAGGCACGGTTCCAGCCCACAGACTGTGGTGGAAATGAGAGGCAGAAGTGCCTAGAGAATGTAATTCCCTGAAATTTTTTGTTTCTTGTCAGTTAATTATTATGGCTATATTTTGAAAAGACAAAGCATGTGCATATGGAAAATGATATCCGACCTTTAAGAAAGGCTATAGGGTCAGTCTTCTTCCCGCTGCTAGGTTCTCGTTACTTTGTACAAAGGGTAAAATATACATGAGGAGGTAGAAAAATTCAGAGGCACCATTTTCAGCACTATGTGGAGTGTATCCTTCTGGAAATAGTCTGTACATATTCAAGCACTCAATCTGCATATCCCTGCATATCGTTACATTGTTAGAGACATCCATGGCTACCGTTCCTGCACCCAACCTTTGTCACTTCCTCTATCCTGAGGTCCCTGTCGTCAATCCATAGAGAGCCTCGCAATGGCATCTAAGGCTGCAGAGGGTCCTCAGAGAGAGTCTCCTTGATTCCTTTGAGCATGTGAGTGAGTTTATCGTGGGATCGACTTCTAATCCCGGAGCTTCGAGCATGCATGTGACGTCTGGAGGACAGGTTGATTCCCTAGTTGTCCTTCAAGGAGCTCGTGCCGATTGTCACCCCAGCTGTGATGAAGAGTTAGTGCTGTTTCCCCACAGCCCCATCAAACTGGTGAAGAGTTTTAAATATCAAAAAGAGCCAAAAGGAGCCTTCAAGTGGGCTAGGGAAGAAGTCTGAGAGGGCTTCCGGAGGGAGGTGCCACCGGGTGATGCTCTTTGAGGAAGAGGCCTTTGGGGGGGGGGGGCAGCCTTTGTTCTGGATGAGAACCTGGGTGTGAATGGGGAGAGCTGGTGTACGTGGCCTCAGTGCTTGTGGCCGAGTCTCCTGTAACCACCAGTGCCAGGAACGTGGCACCACCTGGAACACCCCAGAATGCCAAGGGTGGAGGTCAAGGAAAATGGGCAAGACCCAAGGCAGATGGCAGGTCAGTGGAGGCTCACTCCCTTCACCTCTCCCACTGCCTGAGGCTCCGGAGCTCCTTGATAGGAGCTGGAAGGGGCGGGGAAATGCATCACAAAACTCGACATCCTGCCTGCCACCCATGTTTTCTTTATGCTCTGCGGACGCGTCTGTTTGGCGCAGGGGTCCTGGGGGTGACAGGTCCAGAAGGAAAGGGTCCTGCCTAGTCCTGGGGTATAGGTGCAGGTCCCCTGATGCTCCCACTATTGCAGGGTGGCCAGGCCTGGCTATGCCAGGGAGGGAGGCAGGGATGGAGCCTTGCTACGCCAGGGTCTCCGTACCCACAAGGGCTTGGCGCTGCTGAGTGGAGAGGTGGCGGCTTCAGAGAGCAGGGAGGCGGTGTGGAAACGGAGAGGAGAGGGCAGCTTCCACCTGAAATGGCTAGAAGGAGCCTCCAGGTTGCAGTGGGAGGGGTGTCCACTGCTCCATCTCCTCACCGCCATCCTCACTGACATAGCCGGGGTTTAGAATGGATTTCCTTCTCTCCCAAACACTGGCAGAAGCCCCATGCCCGACTTTGGGGTCAGGTATTCCCCTTAGAAAGTCAGGAGAGGCCTGGGGCACTTCCCTTTTGGGAGGTTCTTGGCATATTTCTAAAATGAGGAAGTATTAAAATAGGGTTGCAAAGATGTTGGTATATTGTAAATGTATAGACTGAAGTGATAAACACTGTACATATACACAAGTAAAGTGTAATATTGTATTCTTTAGAGGATGATTATGGGATTTATAAAAATATTAATTTCTAGACCACTGCAACTGCAGGGCTTCGAAAAAAGAATATTAATTTCTAGAGGACTATTATTGGCATCGTGTTGAGAGCCAAGTATAAGTGTTGAGAGTTTTCATTCACCATGGTGTGTGTATAACCTTATCCTGATGTAATAGTTATTGAATTTGAGGACCCCAATGAATGGTCCCACTTCGATTCTCTCCCCCTCTATAGGCCATGCCCAGGGGGTACCCACAGAAGGATTAGGGCCTTGGAGCTCCATGCAGGGCCCATCCTCTCCTGGACGTAGAGAGATATCAACAAACATGGGTTTGGAATATCAAGAGTCTGCAAACCCAGGCAATGCGACCCTTAACAAAGAAGAAAATACCATCAAAACGTACATTATTACACTTTGAGAAACTTATGAGACGTAGGTAAAGCTTCACTCAGAGGTAAATGTACAGCCTAAAGGGATTTGGTGCAAAACAACAGTGGAAATAACCTAACCCCTCAAGCCAAAAAGACTGAAAACTATGTGCAGTCCCAAAGAAATCTGGAGTACGAAAATAATAACAATTACAGAAAGTAAGGAACTAGAAAACCGTGCTGAGGGAACAGCAGGTCGGAGGCGAAACAAGTTCCCCAAGGTCTCAAAGCCAGTGTCCCCAAGGTCTCAATGCCAGTGTCCGGGAGGGTGTTTGCCCTATGGTCCCATCGGCTCCCAGAACTCCAAGTGTCATCGGAACGACCTTGCCTGATTCTTGGTGGCTGGTCCCCGTTGACATGTTGGAGCCTTCGGGGCCACCAGCCCTTTAGAAGGCAGAAGGGACAGGCTAGGAAACTTGTAAAGGTCTGCAACCCAACCAACCCGGCGCTTAGCGGACCGATGTTTTTAAAACTCCAAAGTTCCTCTGAATTTATTAACTTTTTCTACTCACACCAAAAATCGTTTGCTGATGGCAAGATGAAGATATATTTTGCCGAACTTCTTTTTAAATTAAATGTATGCATCAGACCTGCTGGGAGGGGGCGAGTGATGAAGCAGCCGAGGTTCCAGCTGGGGGCTCCGGGAGGGCGGGGAATTGGGCGCGGGGGCGCGGGCGCACGGGTCCGGCAGGCGGCGCCCTCCCTCCCGCCTCCCCCGCGGCCTGCTGATCAGGCTCCCGCTCCCCCTCGCGTCGCGGGGGACACTTTTCAGCGGGGCCACGGGGCGGCGGGGCGCCTGCGGAGGCGGGAGCGGACCCGGGGCCGCACGAGCTCAATGACACGCCGAGTCGCGGTCCCCGTCGCCCCACCTCCCGTGGGCCTGAGGCGGGGACCCTGGCCGGCACCGCCAAGCCCGCAGCAGAGCGGCCGAGTACCCGCAGCAGCTCACCTGGATCCTCGCGGCGCAGCAGGAGCTGCTGGGGCGCCGGCGGCTGCGCAAGGAGGGGCCGGAACGCCAGGGGGCGCAGCTGATCCGCGAGGACGCCGGCCCGCTGCAGCCACACGGGGGGCGCCTGGCCTGGTGCGCTCGCCGCCCGCCCCCCCGCAGCCACTCAGTGTCACCCCGGAAGTCGTCTGCCACCGCGACAAGTAAGCGGGCGCCTGGGGCGGGGGGGCGGGCGTGTCGAGGGCGCGCGAACTTCTTGGGGTCCCGCTCCCCTCGGGGCTGGGCAGAGAGCTGGGCGGAGCCGGGAATGGTGCTTGACTAGACCGCGCGCCTGGGGACCTCCGACCTGTGGCGGGACCTTGGGCGGGGCCCGGGCTCCCTAGGAAAGNCCATGTCCCGTTTGCCACCTGCGTTTTGGTGAATGAAAATTGCGACGTGGTGCGCGCGCAGGTCTGGGTTTGGAGCNGTGTCGGCATCCACAGGTCTGGGACCGTCCTCGCGCCGCCTTCCTTTCTTCCCTCATGTGTTGAATTAGTCATTGATTATTTATTTATTCTTTCACTTAGCCAGCACTTGCCCAGCCTCCTAAGTGCCAGCGCCCAGGGGGATGCCCGCTGGTGTGAGGGAGGGGGGAGGGGGCAGTGCAGCCACAAGAACATGCCTCTGCCGCTCGTCCTGGAGGTGCCTTCTGTGCCAGAAGATTCTGAGCCTAATTAGAATCCTTGTAAGAGTTGGGGTAAAAGTGGGACGGACTCGCAGGGGCGGGAGCGTGGATGGGGGTTGAGGAGGTGCATTTGCCCTGTCAGCTCCCAGCCGCACCCCTTCCCTGTGCCCCAGGTCGGCCCCACCACCTCACCTCTCCCCTGGTCCTTACACAGCAAGCCGGAGGCTGTCCAGGGGCAGGGAGGAGACTGCCTGGATTTAAAAACCGATTTCAGTTTTAGAAGAGGAGTTGGGACAGGTCGTAGGGAGGCGTGTTGAGGCACAAAGCCTGAACCCTGAGAGCAGAGGAGGGTGCGGCCTCAGCTGCCGGCATCGGGGATGACGAGTTTGCAGCCTGGCTTCCTGGGGTCCCCCTGGTGTGCTCGACCAGCGTCTGATTTAGTGGCAAAGCCGAGTGTTGGGGCTATTTTTACCCACTCCAGCAAACCTTTTGATCTCGGTGATGCTGCACGAAGCCGAGTTGTGCTGGCTCCTGCACGCCGGCCTCCTGCGTCAACAGACTGGAGGACAGGGACTGAATTCAGGG
>NW_027551576.1:25145-26468 GCF_008692635.1 Crocuta crocuta | reverse complement strand
CACTCCTTCCCGTGAGGGTGGTTTTACAGCTGTGATTTGAAGATGTTTGACCACATCTCTGGGAGCCCGAAGCTTCAGAGTGTGAGTCATGGGGAATGGAGGTGGGTCCCCCAGGGACCCTAGTGTTAGGGTAGTTGCTAAATTAAACTTATTCAGGGGATGAAGGCCAGTTACTTCATACAGTATGAGTCACTGAGGCAGAGGATGGGCTGAGGCCCGCGCCCCCTGACGCTAGTGGGTGGTGGCACCCAGTGGGAAGTGATGGGGGCCGGCGGGGTTCTCTCAGGGGAAGACTCGGTGGGTTAGCCGGGTGGCCGCTGCCCAGGCCAAGAGGGGCAAGAAGACAGGCGTTCCGGAAAGGGGGAAGGTGGGCAGATGGACAGGCCTTCTGAGAGGAGGAGGGGCCGCACCGCTGCCTGCTGGGAGAGAAGCAGACAGACGGACAGATCTTGGTGGGTGTGTGGGGTTTAGAAACACAGACAGAGGGACAGAGGGAGACCCAGGGAGAGGCGGCGACTGAGTGATGTGTCGGCATCCACAGGTCTGGGACCGTCCTCGCGCCGCCTTCCTTTCTTCCCTCATGTGTTGAATTAGTCATTGATTATTTATTTATTCTTTCACTTAGCCAGCACTTGCCCAGCCTCCTAAGTGCCAGCGCCCAGGGGGATGCCCGCTGGTGTGAGGGAGGGGGGAGGGGGCAGTGCAGCCACAAGAACATGCCTCTGCCGCTCGTCCTGGAGGTGCCTTCTGTGCCAGAAGATTCTGAGCCTAATTAGAATCCTTGTAAGAGTTGGGGTAAAAGTGGGACGGACTCGCAGGGGCGGGAGCGTGGATGGGGGTTGAGGAGGTGCATTTGCCCTGTCAGCTCCCAGCCGCACCCCTTCCCTGTGCCCCAGGTCTGCCCCACCACCTCACCTCTCCCCTGGTCCTTACACAGCAAGCCGGAGGCTGTCCAGGGGCAGGGAGGAGACTGCCTGGATTTAAAAACCGATTTCAGTTTTAGAAGAGGAGTTGGGACAGGTCGTAGGGAGGCGTGTTGAGGCACAAAGCCTGAACCCTGAGAGCAGAGGAGGGTGCGGCCTCAGCTGCCGGCATCGGGGATGTCGAGTTTGCAGCCTGGCCTCCTGGGGTCCCCCTGGTGTGCTCGACCAGCGTCTGATTTAGTGGCAAAGCCGGGTGTTGGGGCTATTTTTACCCACTCCAGCAAACCTTTTGATCTCGGTGATGCTGCACGAAGCCGAGTTGTGCTGGCTCCTGCACGTCGGCCTCCTGAGTCGACCGATGGGGGACAAAGACTGAATTCAGGGGAGGGCTGGAAGGACC
>NW_027551576.1:4807-25140 GCF_008692635.1 Crocuta crocuta | reverse complement strand
CTCTTTGTTCTGAGGGGGAAGGTGGGGGTGAGGTGCTGGCGGGGACCAGGCATTAGTTGAGCACTTACTGTGTGCCAGGTACTTTTCTTGTCCAGAGGAGTGTTGTTGGTTTTAAATATTGTTTTGAGTTTTTAAGTGTTTACTTCTTTATTTTGAGAGAGTGAGAAGGAGCTGGGGAAGGGAAGAAGGAGAGCGAGAGGGAGGGAGGGAGAGAAGGAGAGAGAGAGAGGGAGGTAGACAGAGGGACAGAGAGCCAGGGAGAGAGAGGAGAGAATCCCAAGCAGGCTCCACACCATCAGTGCAGAGACCAATCTAGGGCTTAGTCTCACAAACTGTGAGATTATGACCCAAGCCACAGTTAAAACAGTGGGATTCTTAACCAAGTTAACTATCCAATAGCTGCCAAGGAGCCCCTAGTTTTAAAAGCTATGGTCAATACAGATTACATAAAACTTCTCTTTTGTAACCATTTTTTGTTGTCCCATTCAGTGCCATTAAGTACACACACAGCGTTGTACAGCCATCCTCACCAGCCGTCTCCAGAACTCCTTCCATTTGCAAAACTGAAACTCTATGTCCATTAATCACGAGCTCCCCACTCCCCCTTCCCTGGCACCCCCTACCCTACTTTTATGTCTCTAAGTGCCAGGAGCTGCACCGACCTCTCTGGATGGCAGTCACAGCAAGGATATGGTAGCATTTGCACAGCTCCAGCCATGAGAAATGAAAACTGGTATCTCCTGCTTCTACTGGCTCATGTTGGATGTGAGCCTGCTGGTATTGACCAGGCCTCACAATATTCCATATCAGACCCATATTGTGGACACAGATACCTCATAGGAAAAGCATATTCCTGCCTTTACAAAAAGAGATTTTAGATGAAATCTCTGTGGGCCATATCAAAAGGCTCTTCTTATGGGCCTTGCAGTTCCGAGACTTAGGGGGTTAAGAACACAAGAATTACAATTGAGCCTGGCCCTGAGACAAAGGGCCTATTTCGGGGTTAAGAGCAAAACATAGTTACTACATGTATCTTTGCTAATTGGTGAAGCACAGCAGTCCCTTCCTCAAGGTCTACATTCTACAAACACCCTCCCTTACACTGGCAACTGGGATGAGGATAGAGAAGAGTAGCTAAAACAGAAACCCAGGTGCTAAGACTGACACATTTAGGGCCCCCATGTTAGTTTCCACAAACAAACCAATTCAGAAACATTGATCCTCTTGAGACCAGTCAGAATGACTCCTAGCTGATCTATGTACAATGTATCCTATATGTTATCTTCTTTTTCACTAAGAGCATCCTGTTATTTCCTTGGTCGTAAATTCACTATGACTGGGATAATTCTGCAATTGGTATCACAAAAGGCCTCTCATTGTAAGAAATTCCTTTTCTCTGACTGCATATTCTTGTTGAACCTTTAAATAAAGACACCAACACTGACAGGATAGAGATGCCCGCCTGGTGATCAGAAAGAATCTCGGGGCTCTTTGCTCTCTCTCTCGCCGACACCGTCCATCCTTCAGGGTCCCCTAGACCTGCCGGAGACAGCTCGGCCTCCGAAAGTTTTAAAAAAATTTTTTTAAGTTTCTTTATTATGAGGAACAGAGCACAAGGTGGGGAGGGTTAGAGAGAGAGGGAGAGACAGAATCCTAAGCAGGCTCTGCACCATGGGCTCAGAGCCTGATGTGGGGCTTGAACTCACGAACTGTGAGATCCTGACCTGAGCCAAGGTCAAGAGTCAGATGCTTAATTGACTGCGCCACCCGGGCACAGATCTCTTTGGAGATTTTTACTCAGGACAGTAGATGCCAGCCACCAGCATACCTTTCCCCTGTTCCTTCACACACGGCATCCCCTCAGCCTGGCACAGCCTTCCTCCTACGGGAACACGCTATTCATGGAGCACTGCTCACTGAACACACGTTTACCCCACATCTGCCGGGCACCATTGCTACAGTGGCAAGCACTGGAATTTACCCAGGGGCTCCACGGACTCATTACTAAGTAAACTGGGAGTTGGCGGGGTAACAAACGTTATTTAGGCCACGCAAAGGGCAGCAGTCAGGGAGGAACTCCCTGTGCAAATGCCCTGAGGCGGTCAGTTTGAGGCACTCCGATCCGTCCACCTGAGTTCAAGATGAGGACAGTGGCCATCCTGCCAAACCCTGCCCTTCCCACCCCAGCATCCATCCTGGGCTGACTTTGTAGTTGGGGACCTTGAGTCTGAATGCTGCTCTGTCCCTGCTCATAGCTGTGTGACCTGGGGCCGTGGCTTCTGCTCATGATGCCTCAGTTCCCTTCTCTGAGAAATGGGAGAGAGGCTGTGCAAGTAATAGGCTTTGGTGATGCCTAGATGAGTATATAACATACCCCAGACGGGACTGTGATCAGTAGTCCATGTGCACTGCTATCTTCTATCATTGTGGTCATTAGCACCCATTCTGTTCAAAGCCCATAAGACATTTGGAGGCAATACTCTGGCTGGTGGGTAAAGTCACAGACTGTGCCGTTAAATTTGGGAGCCAGGTTAAGTGTCAGCTCCTCCACTTGCCTGCTGTGTGACCTTGGGGGCGTCACTCAACCTCTCTGAGCTGCATTTTCCTCCTCCATAGCATGGGGATGATGATTCTAAGAGAGCCTCCCCATGTGCACTTGCACACATTGGCCTGTATGCGCAGACCGTGTCCCTGAACCGCTCTCCTTGGTTGGTCCAGGGGAGTGCCGTAGACAGGGATGGAAGGGGGAGAGTGGCGGCACAGGGCACACTGTGGACGTGCTCTTCCACACCTCTGGACGGTTCGGTTTGCTCCAGTGAGCGTGTGTTCCTTTTACAGTTAGAACAGAGAAGCCCCAGAAGGCGGAGACCTTCAATGGAGTCCAGGTACCGCCTGCCTCCTGGGACATCACGAGGCTTAAGTGAGTCAGTGAGTGTATAGTGATTGGAGTGGGGCCTGGTCTGCGGGACTGGCTGAGCGAATGTTAGTTGTCAGAATAGTAATAATAATAAAGTAAAATTTAAAAACAACAATTATTATTACTAGAATGATTCCTTTTCAAGTGATTTTGCAACATCATGAACACCAGTCATGTAACTTCAGAAGTGGGGTTCCCTTTCAAAGTGTGGGGTGTGGGGTGCTGAGGATCCCATTCTCGGGAGGAAGGTGAGAAGCCCCAAGGTGGGCCCTGGGCAGGGTGCCAGCCCCCTGGGCAGCTCCCATGCTCTGGTCTAATGCTGCCAGCCCTGGGGGCTCCTGAGTGCCAGGGTGGGGAGGGAAGATGTGTCCCTTTAGTCTGGGATGCCCTTGACAGTTTGAGAAGGCTCCAGGGGCAGTTGGGGATGTCAGCGTGGAAACCGAGTCAGGGCCAAGCAGTGGAGCCGCGCGCGTGACATGGGCCATCTTCCAGCCCTGACAGTTTAGAAGGCACCCTAGACAGTTCCCTGAGATGGCCAAGGGGTGTGGGGGAGGTGCTCTTGTGAGCCTGGGGGGCTTCGTCCTTTCTGCAGGCTGGGACTCCCCCTCCCCCAGCACTGGCCCAGGGAGAAGCAGGAGGATTTTTATTTTTAAAATGAGGAAGACTTTCAAAGAGTCCAGTAAGGATTTCACAGAATGGGTCTCAGTAGATGTGATTTGCATAACAAGTGTGGAAATCACCAATAATGGGGAGGAAATAGCAAATGAGGACCAGAGCCTGTTGTGGAAGCAGAGGCTTTGAGTAGCTATTGCAAGTCACATGCAAGTCTGTGACAAGGCCCCAAGTGTTTGGGGGAGAAGGGGGTGGGAACTAGCCCCGGTGTGGCTGGGGATTGGGGCCTATCCACACCTTGTGGGCCCAGAGCTTAGAATTTATATATTTGTGGGTGGGTGGANCTGTGTCAGTAGGAAACCTGGACAGTGGTAGGAAACAGCGTGCAGGCGGTCATGAGAATGAGAATTCCGGAGGGTCTATCCTTGGAGTTTGTTAGAAATAAGGCATTTTTATTTGAGACAGAGAGAGAGGAGAGTGTGAGCAGGAGAGGGGCAGAGGGAGAGGGAGAGAGAAGAATCTTAAAACAGGCTCCATGCTGAGCATAGAGCCTGATGTAGGACTTGTTCTCACAATCACCAGATCATGACCTGAGTTGAAATTAAGAGTTCGATGCTAACTGACCAAGACACCCAGGTGTCCCAGAAACATAGCATCTTTTTTTAAAAATTTCTTTTTTAACGTTTTATTTATTTCTGAGAGGGAGAGAGAGAAAGAGAGAGAGAGAGCCAACGCGAGCAGGGGAACGTCAGAGAGAGAAGGAGACCCAGAATCTGAAACAAGCTCCAGGCTCCGAGCTAGCTGTCAGCACAGAGCTTCACGCGGGGCTCGAACCCACGAACAACGAGATCATGAGCTGAGCCCAAGTCGGACACCTAACCGATGGAGCCACCCAGGTGCCCCCAGAAACATAGCATCCAGAGCCCCACTCCAGACCACTTCCCTAAGAATTTGAATTTGCATATGAATCAGGTCCCTAGTGGATTCATGGGCACTGCTAAAGACTCCCCTCTCATCCCTTAGCCCTCCCATTCAGGGCTGGTGGGACCTGTGTTAGGTCTTTAGTTCAGACTTTGCTCTTCGTCCAGAGAGCACTGGCCACCGGAGTCCTCTGCCCTCGTCTCCTCAGTACACACTGGCCCGGCTTCTAACTGCCAGCACCGCCTTGCAGCTGGAGACCCCTTGGCCGCTCGGGCAGCCGGCTGCAGGGTGGAGACGGCGTTCCCGGTTCCCGGGACCCTTCAGCCCGTTCCCCAGCGGCCTTGTCCCCTGGCTGGGAGAGCTGTGCACAAGGCTCCCCGGTGGCCCGGGTTCCTGTGTTTCACAGTGGTGGCTTCTGCACGGTGGCAGGATTGATACCATGATTGGTGCCGTCTCTTCCTTTCCTCACTTCCCTTCCCCCGTTGCCTTCAGCTCCCAAAGAAACAGCTTGGGGCAGGATCCTTGTCTCCAGGCGCGTCTGGGACAAGTCACACTCAGGCACGTGTGGCCGAAGCTTGCACACGTGTGAGGCCTCATGCTGGCTCCGGGTGCTGGTGTGCCGGGTGCGAGGCTGCGTCTGTGACCTTGCATGTGCTCGTGCCAGTTAGGAGAGTCCTGTTCCTGGTTCTCCCCCTCTTTGCAGGGGAACCAGAGGGCTCCAGGACGCTCCCCGCCACCTGCTACCCTCCCCACACTGACGCCTCGGCCTAGCGTGCCCCTATAGGCGTCACCCTCGCCAGAGGCCCGCCCTGCGACTCTCTGCCCCTTCTCCCCACGTCACTTTTACTCCATCGCCCTCAGAGCATGATGATATACATACGAACACGGGCATCCTCGTTTCAAAAGGTGACTGCTGTGTGCTGCTCGTCGCGTGTGCGGTTGTGGCCAGCTCCATTATGGGGTCACATAACAAACGTCCTCATGGCCGCCTGGGTGGCTTAGTCGGTTAAGCGTCCGACTTTCGCTTAGGTCATGATCTCGCGGTTCGTGGGTTCGAGCCCCGCGTCGGGCTCTGTGCTGACTGCCAGCTCAGAACCTGGAGCCTCTTTCAGAGTCTGTGTCTCCCTCTCTCTCTGATCCTCCCCTGCTCACGCTGTCTCTCTTTCTCTCTCCTAGAAATAAATAAAACATTAAAAACTTTTTTGAAAAAAAACCCCCAAAACAAAGAAGCGTTCTCCCGACCCCTGCAGCCTCATGGATGCCAGGCCCGTGCTGGGCTCTGGCACTTGGAGATGCATCATCTCCTACAGAATCACCCCTCATCCTTCCCTACTGCCCTGAGGGTCAGCCCAGGAGCAGCCTCCCAGCAGCCGGGTGGCAGGGAGCCTATATTCTCAAATGACACCTCAGGCAGGTGACGAGAGAAGCCTAGTCTCCTTATAGCACCCGTGGGGATGGTTATCATCCCCAGTCCACAGATGAGGAAAACTGAGGCTCATAGAGGTTGAGTGACATTCTAGTGTCACTTGGCCGCAGTAAGTGGCAGTGTCATAGCTGGGACCAGGAAGGTCTGACTCAGGGTCTGTTCTTGTTCCCTGGCGTGTCCTGGCTTCTCTGACACAGGACTTCCTGGAACGATGGGCTCCGAGCATTGACGCGTCACCGTAACGCGGCCATTAGCCAGGAGCTTCTACATGGTCTCAGCATTGCAGGCTCCACAGTGAACCTAACAAATCCCCTGCCTTCACGGGGCACCCCCTTATTGAGGCATAGATACAAGAAACAAAAGATCACTTCAAATGGGGCTGAGGGAAGGCTACCCAGTGGGGTGATGGGAAGGAGAGGCATTGAGGAGGCGTTTCTACTGCCATGTAACAAACCACCCTGACACTTAATCGATTTACGGAGGTGACCATTTCTTGTCTTGATACGCATGGGTCAGGACCCGGGAGCAGCATACTTGGGTGGTTCTGACTCACGGGCTCTGAGCGGGCCAGCAAGGTGTTGGTTGGGGCTGCGTCAACCGCAGGGCTGAGAAATGGACCTGTAGCTCACACGTGTGGTCGGTGGCCCGAACATCAGGACCTTCCCACGTGGGTCCCTCCCGGGCCACTCACAGGACAGCTCAGCTGGCTGCCCACAGGGTGAGGTCAACATGGACATTAAGATTGAGACGCGCACAGGCAACATGTGTGTGCACATGCAGATGTACCCATACACGTGTGTGCTTGCATTTGCACACGTAGGCTCGACTTGCTATCTTTTATTTTTTAACTTTTTTTTTTATTAGAGAGAGAGCAGGAGCAGGGAAGGGGAAGAGAGAGACGGAGACAGAATCTGCAGCAGATCCTGAGATCTGAGCTAGCTGTCAGCACAGAGCCCAAGACGGGGCTCGAACTCAGAACCGTGAGATCATGACCTGAGCTGAAGTTGGCCGCTCAACCTACTGAGCCACCCAGGCGCCCCGACTTGCTCTCTTTTCTGCCACAGCTCTGAGGAAACGGAAAACAAAAGCAAAACATGATCCTTCTACAGCTGCTGCTAAGCTGGCCCCTCCCCTGGCTGGCGTTTGCTTCAGCCCCCCGAGGATGGCTTTGGAGAGCCTTGCAGCTAAGGGAGGGCTCATCTGCTCTGCGCTGCATCCCCTGGGGTGAGGGGGCATCACATACTTCTCCTGGCCATTCTAGTCTTCCATCACCTGCCAGAGTAGGGAGCAGTGTGGCCTGTGTCAGGGTGTGAAATGCCACTTGGAATTGCTGGGCAGGAGGCCATGGTCCCTTTGGAATAAAGGGTAACATTCAGGCAACTGGAACCCACGTGGCTGGGAAAGCCCTGCCTCCATCTTCCTTGCTACCAGCAGGTGCACAGGGGAGGTTGGGTGCTGCCCGAGGAGCGCCCCTGTGACAGCGGGCCCGGATGTTTGGGGAACAGAGTGGGGACTCTGTCCCCCTTTTGAAAAGAAGTCGTCCCCTTTGTCGAACAGTGTGTTCATGTTTTCCTTGGAAAATTGTGGCTTCTCCGTCCAGAGGACATACAAGGTGTCCACACACATACGTGTGTGTGTGTGTGTGTGTGTGTGTGTGTGTGTGTGTATAGGTCACAGACTCAGTGTGGTATAGACACCTTTCCTCACCAACCGAGTCAACACATGGGGCCCCCAGCAGCCCTGCGGCCAAGCGATGTCCCCGCCAGCAACTGCGCTCTGGGGGAGGACCGTGCCCTGATGTACGTGACCGCCGTGTCCCTGCGTGGCTGCATAGGGTTTAATCCCCAGGGGGCCACTTCTTGGCTCGGGCACCGAAGTTTGGCTTCCTTCAGGTACATTGGGACATGGGCCTTCTTTCGCTGCCTTGGCTGCTCACCTCTGATGCTCAGGACAGCCAGGGCTTGTGTGTTCTCCTGGACATTTCGTGTCCCTCGTTTTGTGTGGATGGGCCCCATTCACCTGTTTTCCTGTCGAGACACAGGAGGCCTCTTCCTGCTCAGGGCTCAGGGAGCACATCACTAGGACCAAGTCAGTGCAGGATTATTTTTAACCTTGGTACTGAGATTTTGTTGTCTCGCTGCTTCGAAGAATGAAGAGGGTGTTCCCATGATGGGCTGGATCACTCTGGGTGCTGGGTTGTCCATTCCTGATGGCCTCGACTCCATTGTGTGTGGGTGGTGTGTGGCCATATCAGTACCTTGTGGGTCATACGTTTTACGGCCAGCTACTTAGTTTCACTCAGGTCTTTTGTCAGATTGCTGCGGGGACCCTGATGGCAGGAGGTGGTGTCTGGTCCCTGCTGAAGAAGAACCACACACCTGAGGGGGTTCAGTGTGGTCAGGCCCTCCCAGCTTTGCTCCAAAGCACTTGTTTGTCCCCTCCCAGGGACCTCAGGTCTTCATCTTTCCCTATCTGCCTGCTGAATCCGGGCTTTTCCTATTATAAAGTCACGTGTCTACTGGTGTTTGTACCTAGGAGCAGACTTGTGGGTCTGAGGGTACACTGACCTTCTGGGTAACAACGTCTCTACTACAACTGAGCAGTTACATGCACCCTGTGATGAGCCAGGGACACAGGGAGCATTATTGGGGGACCATTATTCATGGACATCTGGGCAGTAGACTGGGCCCTGCTGTGAGGGAGGGCAGGCTGCTTGAGAGCCCCGAGCAGGGTGGGAGTTGGGACGTTAGATCCCAGACTTCCTCATCCAACCTAAACTGCAGCCTTGTACCCTCTGATCAAGTCAAACGATTGCCCGGGGGGCATACAGACTTGGACCTGTGTTCTCTCTGCCATGGGCTCTAAACGCTGTAAACATGCTGTGCTTGCCGGCACCTCCCAGGTAACTCTCCTCTTGCCCTTGTAGCACAGGCTGGCCAGCTCTCTCCTCACGCCAGCGCAGCCCCGAAGCGTGAGGACGCGGGGCTGGGACACACCAGAGCTGTGAACGATGGAGCCGCTGTCCCAAATGCCACTGTCTGCGGCTGATGGCGGGGCGGGCAGCACACAGGGTCCCCACAACTGGAGTTGTAGGGGAGTGTGTGTGTTTTCCTGGTTTGGATCAGCCTGGTCCGGGGTTTGGATCAGCCTCTCTGATGGGTCTCACGCCCAGAGACGGGTGCCAAGGTCGTGACAATGGACTTGACTTGAATCCGTCTCCATGACGTGGGTGTGAGATCTGGGAGACCCACGAACCGCGAGATCATGACCTGAGCCGATGTTGGATTCTTAAGTGACTGTGACCTGCCCAGGCGCCCCTATTTTTCTCAAATTATTAATAAAACCGCACATTCAAGAGTGAATGTGTTTGTGTCTTGAGTGTGTGCTAGCAAGGGCCTTCACACTTGCCCCTCCACCCCTAGTAGAGATTCTGGACCCGATTCCAGCATGTCCAGGCAGAGGGGTGAGTTCCCACACCACCAGGCCATTCTCAGACACCCGCTGCGTGTCCAGCAGTTCAACCCAATTCCGACACTCTGTAACTGGAGGTGGCCTCAGACCCCACAGGTCAGTGTCAGGCCTGCAAGCCCGCCCTGCCCCCACCCCACTTCACATGCCACCCCTCTCTGACTGAGAGGCTAGAAATCAGAGGAGTTGTATCCTCTGCTTGAGGTCACTCACTGTGTGAGAGTGGCTCACAGAGCTCAGGACCTGCTTTACTCAAGAGAACTGCCTCTCTTTCAAAGGACATGAATCTGGAGAAGCCAGACAGAAAATGTCCCCATGGCTCTCCTTGCTCAGAAAATCCCCAGACTTGGGGTGCTGTGAGCCAGGAACGGTGGACAAAGACTATATGGATATGAGGAATGCGTTTTGGAATCTGAATGGCCGAATGTCTCTTTTGGGTTAATCACGCTTTTGCACCTGGGTAACCAGGACCCGGATTAGGAACCAAAGGTGAGCAGCACCTGCAAATGCCCAGGGCCCCTTTTCATCGTTCACCCACGTGACCTCCATCCTGACCAGAGGGGGTCTGGTTTGCTCTCTGGCACTGAGGTCTGTCGGGAGAGCACCTTGAGGCTGGCTGGTCACGCGGCTTTGAGCTCACACAGCCTCCGGGATCTCCGAGGAGGTGGGGACCGGGGAGGCAGAAGGTACCGTATGGAACTCGGAACCTGTGTTCCCAGTTCGAGGCACCTGGTTCTCAGCCAGACACTTGGAGGTGAGGAACAAGGCAAGGAAAGAAAGTGATGTGAGTCCAAGCAGAGAAGGCCGCATCTAAGTTTTTCTAAGGCTCAAGAAGCCAACTCCACAACAACTTGTACTCTGCTATGCAGGCTCTTGGGGACGGGCTCAGAGACCTTGAGGAGTGGTGGTAGAAGACCTTACTGGGGACTTTAGGATGCTGGGTCAGGCCTCGACTGAGTCTCTGCCCTGTGCCATGCATGCGTTCTGCCCCCAGGGAGCCACCTCGGCAGGCGTCACACCTTGGTCTCGTGTCACACCCCCTGCTCAGCACAGTGACACAGCGGCACAAGACAGGAAGCCCTCAGCCACGTGAGCTGTGACCCGCTCTTCACGCTCCTGGACACAGCCTGCAGACAGCTGCCGAGTCCGTTTCCCAGGGAAGGACTGTGAGGGCCCTTCCTAAAGGGAGCCTGAGGGTGGGCTGAGTGCTCCGCCAGGGGCCCAACAGAAAGAGTGGTGAACAAGTTCAGTCTGACAGTCACCCTCCCTACTTTGCCCTCCAGGGAGCACCTCTGCCCAGCAGGGTAGCCGTGGCTCTCACGGGGCCGGCCGCCTCCCTCGTGTGCAGCCCAGCTCCCTGCTCCTGTCCCCGGGCACCTTGCGCAGCCGCCCAGCGGTGCCGCTCTGGTTCCAGAGGCATCCGTGGGCTCCCTGCCTGTGTTGCACCTCATCTGCGGCATGAGTGCTGCTTCCTCTGCCCCCTGTGCTGGGCAGACCCGCGCCTCTCTGAGCACCTCAAGCCGCTGCCTCCCCTGAGCTCTGAGGGCATCACGGCTGACATGCCCTTGCCTGCTTGCCCCCTTGGCTTTGTGTGTTTCTGTTTGCTCTCCATGTTCCCTTTGATTTTTGTCCTAGTGACTNTTGTATCCTCTGCTTGAGGTCACTCACTGTGTGAGAGTGGCTCACAGAGCTCAGGACCTGCTTTACTCAAGAGAACTGCCTCTCTTTCAAAGGACATGAATCTGGAGAAGCCAGACAGAAAATGTCCCCATGGCTCTCCTTGCTCAGAAAATCCCCAGACTTGGGGTGCTGTGAGCCAGGAACGGTGGACAAAGACTATATGGATATGAGGAATACGTTTTGGAATCTGAATGGCCGAATGTCTCTTTTGGGTTAATCACGCTTTTGCACCTGGGTAACCAGGACCCGGATTAGGAACCAAAGGTGAGCAGCACCTGCAAATGCCCAGGGCCCCTTTTCATCGTTCACCCACGTGACCTCCATCCTGACCAGAGGGGGTCTGGTTTGCTCTCTGGCACTGAGGTCTGTCGGGAGAGCACCTTGAGGCTGGCTGGTCACGCGGCTTTGAGCTCACACAGCCTCCGGGATCTCCGAGGAGGTGGGGACCGGGGAGGCAGAAGGTACCGTATGGAACTCGGAACCTGTGTTCCCAGTTCGAGGCACCTGGTTCTCAGCCAGACACTTGGAGGTGAGGAACAAGGCAAGGAAAGAAAGTGATGTGAGTCCAAGCAGAGAAGGCCGCATCTAAGTTTTTCTAAGGCTCAAGAAGCCAACTCCACAACAACTTGTACTCTGCTATGCAGGCTCTTGGGGACGGGCTCAGAGACCTTGAGGAGTGGTGGTAGAAGACCTTGCTGGGGACTTTAGGATGCTGGGTCAGGCCTCGACTGAGTCTCTGCCCTGTGCCATGCATGCGTTCTGCCCCCAGGGAGCCACCTCGGCAGGCGTCACACCTTGGTCTCGTGTCACACCCCCTGCTCAGCACAGTGACACAGCGGCACAAGACAGGAAGCCCTCAGCCACGTGAGCTGTGACCCGCTCTTCACGCTCCTGGACACAGCCTGCAGACAGCTGCCGAGTCCGTTTCCCAGGGAAGGACTGTGAGGGCCCTTCCTAAAGGGAGCCTGAGGGTGGGCTGAGTGCTCCGCCAGGGGCCCAACAGAAAGAGTGGTGAACAAGTTCAGTCTGACAGTCACCCTCCCTACTTTGCCCTCCAGGGAGCACCTCTGCCCAGCAGGGTAGCCGTGGCTCTCACGGGGCCGGCCGCCTCCCTCGTGTGCAGCCCAGCTCCCTGCTCCTGTCCCCGGGCACCTTGTGCAGCCGCCCAGCTGTGCTGCTCTGATTCCACAGGCGTCCGTGGGCTCCCTCCCTGCGTTGCAGCTCGTCTGTCGCACAAGTGCTGCTTCCTCTGCCCCGTGCTGGGCAGACCCGCGCCTCTCTGAGCACCTCAAGCCGCTGCCTCCCCTGAGCTCTGAGGGCATCACGGCTGACATGCCCTTGCCTGCTTGCCCCCTTGGCTTTGTGTGTTTCTGTTTGCTCTCCATGTTCCCTTTGATTTTTGTCCTAGTGACTTCAGCAATTAGCCCCTGCGGCAGAGGCCCTGGAATGTGTCCCGGCACAGAGCACAGAGCTGGCTTCAACAGGCTGGGAAGCCATGAAGTGAATTCGCCTTGGTCTCGCTGGGAACCCCGGGCACAGGGCCTCGCCCACAGAACCGGCGCAAATTAGTATCTGCTCCATTGGATTCAGAGCTCATCGGTATTTTCAGGCCATAAACTGGAAGGGGAAAGCATCGCAAGATCTACTCTGCTCAGTGGAGACCCCTTCCTCTCCTCTGCTTAGCCCCAACGCCCACCACAAACACCGAAAATAGTGGGCAGGAGAGGCTGCATTTGACTCAGAAAAGTGATGTCTGGCTTTTGTTCTCCTGGCTGAGGTGTGGAGGGATTCCGAGAGCGGATGATCTTTGCTAAATGTTAAGGAAATGGACCCTGAGAGACCCTCATACCCCACCCCTCCCCTGGGGTCCCTGCTTAGTCAGGTGTTGTTATGGACACTCAGAGGACATGAGCTGCAGCCCTTCTGGCTGTGGGAGCCTCCCTGAGCAGCAGGGAACAGGTTCTTCCAGGAGAAGCCTTTTGTCCAACAGTCTCGCTCTACTTTCCCCCTCCCCCCAGTGAAACATTTGCAGGCCCAGATGTATCCATTTTCCACAAACAAAATGACTCTGTTTTGACCATTTTGCAGACCTAGGTCTTTGCTCCCTTGCTCCCAGGGGGCGTGTGTCTCTTCAACAGTCTATTGCGAAGAAGTGGAGGCCCTCCACTTGGGACCTTCTGATGATTTATTGGTTTCAGGGGGTCGGAGTGAGAGGGGTCAGGTGGGAAGGAAGAGCTATGCAGACTGGAGTTTGGAGGAAGGATTAACTGCGTGGAGAGCCTGGAGCGGAGGCTGATTCTGTGGCTTAGGTACGAGGACCTCCTCTGGCATCAAAGTGTTACCTTTTGCCTCTCTGTGGCTCATCCACCCCTTGGAATGAACTCAGTCACACTCACGGACAGGAATCACTCCCCTTGACTGAGGGTCTGCTATGGGGTCAGAAGGTCTGTGGTCAGGGTCCCCACCTTCACAACCAACCCCACCCCTTCAAGGGAGTTAGGGTGCCCCCCAGGTTTTCAGCTCTGGTAGACTGGGGTAGAGAAATGCTGACCAGCTTCCCTAGATAACAGGACTTTCAAATGCAGTTCCCAGACTTCCCACCGAAAACCTTTCCGTGTCCTCTCCCTGGTGCTTGTGGAAGGTACAGATTTCTCGGAGTGGGGGGCGTCTGTGATGCATCTGCCTCGGGAGGGTCTGGGTGGGGTCCTGGACTCTGAATTCAAACCCTTCCGGCGATTTCTAACAAGCAGACCCAGCCTCTGGCCAAGCAGGCCAGCGTGGGGCTCTGCCCGGCTCACAGGTGTGAGCGCACAAACCCTGATCCAAGCAGTTGCCTTGGATCGCCTCCCTGTGTTGGAATCCTAAAACCTTGACGGCATTTTCCAAAGGTCCCAGCAAGCTTCTCGAGACCCTTAGTAGCCAGCCAGTGAGGCCTGAAGCCTGTTCATTTAGGGGGCGTGGGAGCTGCTTCTGGACAAGGTGGGCTGGGTCACAAATGTTGTCTACATTGTAGCAAAGACACGGAAATGAAAGCAATGAGTCTACATGAATCCATTTTCCTGTGAACGTCTCCCGGCACTCTGTGCCAAGGCAAGGCAGCCTCTGTCACTGACTGTGCCTTTTCTACCCCCAAACCCCAAATGAGAGCGTGCAATGGATTGTGTGTGCAAGGTGGGATGGAAACCGATAAGGGTGGCAGATGAGGCTGGGATGTTTATGGAGCTGGGGAAACAGGGCTTAGCTGTCTATCCCCTCCAGGTCGGAATGGGAGCTGGCCACAAAGCAGGGAGGGGGGGGCTGGAGCTGTAGAGATGCTGTGCCGAGGCCTGAGCGGGTGGCCTTGGGAGCAGAGCAGAGGTTTCTCAGCACTGTGCGTGGGAGTAGAGGCCCTGGGGTCAGACAGTGGTGAATTCAAATCCTTCTCCTCATCGTACCCTGGTCACCACAGGGCAGACACTGAACTCTCCCGGCATCAGAGTTCACGTGGGTTCAGGAGTCTTTACCGAGTGCCTACCATATATGTCAGCAAAGCCATGTTCATCTGCCTGATGCGCAGCAAAGACCGACACCGAGACATGGAGGAGGAAGCAGAGCAAGGGTTTATTCCGGAGGCAGGAGGGAGAGCCTCACCTCCACCCCCTAGAGGAGGACAGTCAGGGGTGCTTAGTGGCAAGGGGAAAAGGTCTGGTTACAGAGGTGCGGCTGGTAACCCTTTAGTTACCGGTCTCCATCCCCACGGTCCTTGGATCGGTCCTCGCGTTTGTGGATATTGGGACCATGACCCCTCCAGTCACTTCCTGCTGATGGGGGGCCGAGACCGGGGTTAGAGAAATGGGAACTTTCAGGTGAAAGTCAGTGTTCTGCATTCCCGGGATTTTTGTGCTTTGGTCAATAGTTCTTGTACGATGTTGTGTCTAGGCTTTGAGGGGACGGTTGTGTGGACCAAGTAGTATGTTGTTCTCTGGCTTGATTCCCTTGGACCACGTCTCCTGAGTCGTGGCTTAAGGTCCAGCAGTCTCTCATTGCACTGAGCCGGATCCTTTTCGACCTTCTCCCCGCTGACGGGGTGTAGGGACCCTGTGCATCCTGTCATTCATGTGTGATGAATCCACGTCTCCGTTTCCTATAGTTTCTGAAGAATGGATGGGTCAACAGCACCTCACAGGGTCTGACCTGTCCAGTGAGGCTGAGCTGCTCCTCTGGGCTCCTGCTCTTCAGGTCTTTAGTGACATCTTCAGTGACAGCTTTTTATGTCGCTAGAGGAGGCAGGCACTGTGAAGACACATCTGTGGGGCACACCAACCTGCTGGGAGCCAACTCGGCTCCTGGATATACCTGATAGTATCCAGTTCCCTGATGGGAGCCCCACCTGAACCTCCGAAGTCAAAAAAAGCACTTAGATAATCTTCCACAGAGCATGTCACAGGGGCGTAAACCAAGCCCACTCCTAGGGACCATTCTTACCCACAGCAGGGCCGGTGGCATGGGCTCTTCCCAAGTTACGTGGGTTTCTTGGCACAGCTCTGCCGTAGATCTTTTTTTCTTTTTCCAGTCACATAGTGTCTGCAGGCAGCCTGTGATTTCCATCGGATGCCTGAGGCATCGGACACTATGGTTTTCACTCCACTGTCACTCTGCATTCTTAGCGGCAGTCCAAACCTAGGAACAACCTTGCTTAAAAGCGTGTTGACAGCTTTGAGACTTCTCTGAACATCATGGATAAATTTCCATCCCATTTGTAAAGGTGTCTGCACATCGAAGCAAACCCTGAGAATTCCCTGTTGTCCCTTGCACTCTGGGAAAGGCTGCCTGCCGGTCTGCCCCAGGATCCCTGCCTCTACCTTGTATACCTTTGAGAACGGACGGGGTCCCAGTCTTAGGATAGTTGTAGCACAAGTGTCACCTGTTTTCAGCATTTCTTTGAAAACCAGAGCCTGCAATATACTTCTGGGTCCGCTTAAGAGTGGCCATTTTCCCCTAATGGGTGCTGTAATAGAATTTGGATGATGAGTTACTTCTTTCACTGGAGGCTCTAGGGTAAGGATTCATGATGTTGCCAGCCGGGATCAATGCCAGAATCAGGGTGTTCAATTACCCAGTCCTTCCTGAGGTCTGCGCTGGTCCTCCAAGGACTGCTGGGGTTGACATGTAGCTCAGTCTCTGCTTGGCACTAAGGCTCGTAGAGAGGGTTTTGTATGGGCTACCTGCAGGGTTCCTTCCCTTTGGCGGTCAGTCCACTTTCTGGCATCCTCCGCAATGGACGATAGCCGACGGGCCACCACTGCACGCAGCTCTTACTGGTCTTCTATCTGTTATACTGTCCTTGTCCCTGAACACTTCAAAGTCTGGCTTCTCCAGGGGCAGGCCCTGTGGGCGGGATAGCTTCGATGAGCCGTTCAGTTATCCACGCGTCTCTGGTGATCTTTGCGAGCGTCCCTGACAGCACAGGCCACTTTTCTCTCAGGCTGACCTCGGCGTGTCTGGCTTCAGTTTGCAAGGCTTCATGAAAAAGCCCTTTTAGTTCTCAGTGCTTCCAGGCCACACAATGGGAGAACACCAGAAACCGTGGTTTGGAGAGTCAGGGTCTAGTATTCTGGAACCTGGTCGACAGAATTCAGTACCCGGCCCAGTGGTATAGCAACCAACAAACACCGAGAGACAGCCAACAGAACTGGATCTAACGCTTACCAAGGTGTGTTACTGAACCAATTTCCCTGTCTAAAACCACCCTCTTTCTGCCAAAGATAGTCAAATTAAGACTCATTTGTTCATAAAATAGGCCAGTGTGAACTGGGCCTCTTTAAAAAAGTGCTGTCGGAATGGGGATGGGTCAATTGGTTTTTGGTGTTTTTAATCTGCTTTGCTGGAACTTTTCATAAGGAATGTCAGTTTGAACTTTTACCAGCCTCATCAGGCTCAAGACGCCAAGCCAGCACGTGCCGNCCAAATTCCAGTTTTGTACCCGTGTCCTCGGGATATTACACCTCAGCCGTTGCACCAAGATGAATCTTTAAGCATGTATGCAGCCCCTTCTTTTTGCCTCCGTGTCATCCCCAACTTTGACACATTCTTATTTTGACAGGCACATCCAGGGCCCCGCATGGGTCTGCGTTCCTGTGATGCGTGTCATGATGTGCTGAACAGAAACTTAGGCAGGAACGAAAGTCTGCCAGATGTAGTGATGCTCAGACACCCTCAGGGATCGCCTTGACTGCAGACGCTGGCCTTGCCAGGCCGTGCCCTCTTCCCAGGTAGTCCCAGACAGTGACTGTTCTGAAGAGCCAGCCCCTTTCACCTAATTTTGGGTGGTTCAGAAGGACAGTCCAACTCCCGGGACTGCTCAGACAGTCGGCTGAGGCCCCTGTTGAAGTGTCACTGCTCAGCTTCTGCCTCATCTGGTTCTCTTTCTCTCCGTTCTACCCCCAAACTGTTGACCCTCCCTTAGAAACTTGTTTTTTCAGGTGCCAGGGCCTCAGTTGGTTAAGCTTCCGAATTTCGCTCATGTCCCAATCTCGTGAGTTCAAGCCCCGTGATATCTGTGCTGACAGCTCAGAGCCTGGAGCCTCCTTCACATTCTGTGTCCCCCACTCTGTCTGCCCCTCCCCTGATCATACTCTGTCTCTCTTGGTCTCTCAGTAAGAAATAAAAATGTTAAAAATATTTTTAAACCTGTTTTTCACATGCAGAACTCCAAAATCTTGGTCCCAGCCATGCATAGCATTTCTTTTGAAAGATCCCCTTCTCGCATTCCTTCTACATTTTTCCTTTTCACTTTCATTCAAATTTTGTCCTAGGTTTTCCCTATTTATTAAATTTTTTGTCTGAGAGAGAGAGACAAGCAGGGGAGGGGGAAGAAGAGAGAGTGAGAGAGAGACAGAGAGAAGGAGAGGGAGAATATCTGAAGCTGGCCCTACTGGGAGGCTGAAACGGGGCTCGATCCCACAGCTCTGGGATTCTGACCTGAGCAGAGGTGAAGAGTGGCATGCTCAAGACACGGAGCCACCCAGGTGCCCCATGTTTTCCCTCTTTGAACAACCAGCCTCCCTTCCCTTACATACAGAGCTGTCTCCCTTAAGAGTTCAAGTTGTCTTCATTCCATTTCTTACAGTTGTTTACATCTGTCTGTCTGTCCTTTGCTTGCCCATAAAGCTTCAGGAGCCGTGAGACAAGGCTTTGAAGGTTTTGTCTTCTCTGTCCCATTTTGTGACAGTAGTGACACGAATAGCTGCTTTGACTTTCAGTAACACCAGTGGAATAAAACTATTCTATTTCATGTTGGCGATTCTAAAGATAGATGTCCATTTTAATTAAACAAACACCGTGAAATTAGCTTTCTTACAAAATATTGTCGAAGATCACAACATGAACTCGAAAGGCAACAGGGTTAGTTTCTCTCTGAGTTTTAGAACGCGCACTTCTTTACAAGCACTTGCCTTGAAACCGGCTAAGTAGAGCCTTTTGCCAACTTACTTTTAGCAAACCCACCTGGAGGTAGAGAAAGTGTCTCATACCGACAGCATCCATAGACACATGTACAATTACACAAAAGGATGCAAGCAAAATCTCAAAGGCCCAATCTCCTAATATCTCCCTTTTACAAAACACAGCTAATTGCATGATGGGATTACACTTTATGGATCCATAAATTCGGTCATTTTTCTCAGGAGTCAAATGAATATTGTGGTCAAGTTTTGTTGCCACAATAAAGAGAAAGAAAAAGACAGCCTTGTTTGGGAGACTACAGCCCAGAGGGATGAAGTTGCAGACAACTTGTCACTTCCCATTGTCCACCAAAAACATGGCTGGTTTTATTCAAAGATGCCCAAACTGCCATCAACAAACAGACCAACGGAAGCCCAGGTTATCTACATGAGTGTTGTTTCCTCCGTGAAGAAATTCGTCGCTACACTGAGTGAACCAAGCCCCTTCCTCATAGTTAGCCTTGTTGGTATGAGCACATGTTATATTGGTTTGTTGGTCAGCATAGTTAGTGTCGTTTGCCGTGTTATTTTGAATCATTATGATTAGTACTGTTATTTAGGATCCGTGTAGTTCCCACTGCTATTTAGTATTAGTGCAGTTAGCAAGTCACCATGTTGCAGGGCCTTCACCCACCACGCTGCAGGGGCTTTCCCCCGCCGTGCTCCAGGGCCTTTCCACCACCATGCTGCATGGCCTTTCCCCCACCATGCTGCAGGAGCTTTCCCCCACCATGCTGCAGGAGCTTTCCCCCACCGTCTTCTAGGGGCTTTCCCCTGCCATGTAGCAGGGCCTTTCCCCCACCGTGCTTCAGGGGTTTTTGCCCATCATCCTTGAGGATAAGATGTCCCATGTTTCTGTGCTCCCCAAGACCTTAGGTGAGGGAAGCTTCTCCAAGATGGTGGCCCAGGACATCCTAAACAGGGAGAAGATGGATGTGAAGTTCATCAGGAAAACCCAACAGGATTCCACCGGCCTCCAAGGTCTTTTCTCTTTTGCCCAGAATATGAAAATGTCGAATCACCCAAGTATTGAAACGTCACTTGAGGTGATGAACACCAGCGGGATGTCAGTCCTCTTGTCAGAACACGTAAGTCGAGACCACCTGGATGACGCCAGCACACACTGTGGCCGCGTGGCAGAGGACGTTCCAGACAAGTTCTGCCAGCTGCCATCCATTGTCGAGTGCTGCCACTGACACCGTGGTCTCTTCCGCAGGGATCTGAAGCTGGAGAGCCTGCTTTTGGACAGCGAGCTGAAGGTAGCACGCACAGGCTTTGTGGGCTCCACACTGCACACGTTCCGGGAGAGCCCCCCTTCTGCCTTCCTGCGACTCTTCCTGCACCAAGAAGATTCATTGCCTCCCACAGACGTGTGGAGCCTGGGGGTGATTTGTTACTGCTCGCTCACTGCGTTCGAGCTGTTTGAGGGGGACGTCTTCTGGGACTTCCTCAGGGTCATTCAATGAAAAATGCCAGGCAGCAAACACAGTGTCCTGATGTTGATGTCGCTCAAGGATGAAAACATGTGGAGCACGTTGAGTACCGTCCAACCAGGACACAGAGAACAGTTCAAGTCCCAGGTAAAGGAAAAAGGGGAAAATACGGAAAAGGAGGATGGACCCAGTCCGTGGCCTTACACTGAGATACCCCATGAAATGAAGACCCCGGTTTCCTCAGCTGTTGGCAAAATGGCCATGTCGTCTCCCCCCAGCCTAGAGGCCAGGATCACCACACCGAGAGCGGCCCACTCCTGAAGCCCATTCCCAGCCCTCCTCAGGCCCCATAGTCTCCCTGGGGACCTGTAAGACCTCCAATGGGACTAATAAGC
>NW_027551576.1:0-2211 GCF_008692635.1 Crocuta crocuta | reverse complement strand
GACCCAGTCCGTGGCCTTACACTGAGATACCCCATGAAATGAAGACCCCGGTTTCCTCAGCTGTTGGCAAAATGGCCATGTCGTCTCCCCCCAGCCTAGAGGCCAGGATCACCACACTGAGAGCAGCCCACTCCTGAGGCCCATCCCAGCTCCTCCTCAGGCTCCATAGTCTCCCTGGGGACCTGTAAGACCTCCGATGGGACACTAATAAGCAGTGACGACACAATAAAAACAAACCTACAGGAAGACCTAGAAGATGGGGAGTGGACCTAAGGGAGAATGAGCATCGAACCCCAAGCTGATTCCAAAAACTCCTATTTAACGTAAAGAAACTTTTTTAAAAAAAAACTGAAACCAGGGTAAGATCNGGCCTCTGGACCGAGCAGGAGAGGGATGCAAACTCACGCGTGGGACCTGTGTGACAGCAGCTGAACCCTGTCGTAACCAGGACGGCAGTCGTGGGCCGACTTCTCAGTGTGGTTCCGTGGGGTCAGGAATTCTCAGCCCTCCTTTCCATGCGGTGAGCGGCCAGGTTCAGGTCCAGCCCTCCCCTCTCCAGACGCTTCTCTGTGAAAGCAGGAGATCCATGCTCCCAGCATACAGAGCCCAGCGAGTATCTTCCAGGGACCACCTCTCCTTCCTTCCTCCCACACTCGCACATTCCCGCCCTCTCCCAGAATGGCGACTGGGTTTGAAATAGGCTGTGCTGACTCTTGCCCTGCGAATAGCTGCAGATTCTGAGTCTATAACTCTGACAACAAGCCGTCTCCTGCACGATGTCACTTGATTATTGTTAGATGAGTTTGGAGCCGACAAGTTCCCTGCTAAGCAGACAGGCTTGAAAGTCCAATTTGAAAAACCAGCCAGAGAGCGCACACAGGTGGTAGAGCCCAGGACTCGGTGAAGACTGGCTCTGAGTTCTCGGTCTGGGGAGACAGATCCTGAGGACGTCCCAGGTGCGTGGTCTGGTCAGTGTCCTTTCCCATATGCCCTCCATTTTTCCAGAACCTGCCATTTTACAGGGGGGAAAGACTTCTAGTAACATGAACTGTGCTGGAGATGTTGTAACAAGGTATACAGTCCTTTTGCTGGTAAACTCTTGTCTGCACGGCCTGGCGGCGCTGCTTTAAAATAAAATAAAGTGTATGCGGGTAAGATCTGAAGCTCAGTAAAGCCTGCAGATCAGGAGACGATGCCTTTGAAAACAGTCTGTTACTCACGGTTCCCGAGAGGAAGGGGCGTGCCACACCGTGCGGGGTGCGGGGCCCATGAGGAAGCCCCAGGAGGAGGGACAGTGGTGACAGGCGCCTTTACGGTGGTTTCTGCAGGAGGGAACAAGCGAGGCAGGGCAGCAGGCTTAGGACTGGCTAGTGTGGATACTTTCAGGACTCTGGGGCCGGGGGCTGTCCCGAATGACCTGGTACCTGGCCCTGGGGTGATTTCAGCAGCTACACAGTGGCCTGGAAGAGCAGAGCCTGACACATAAAGGAGGTGGTGGGTGTGGGCTTTGGGTTGGTTGGTATCTCTTTGACCTTGGGCCCCTAGAAGGAGGATTCTTCCCGGGGGCGGGAGGAGGTGGAGACAAGCCAGAGAGGCCAAGTCAGAGTGACTCAGAACAAGCCATGTCAGTCAGAGCGGCGCACGCTGGCCTCATCTCAAGTGTCACCTCCTCAGAGGAACCAGCCCCGTCTTCCCAGCCTCCAGACACAGGGTCTCCCACCCCTTTTCTCCCTGGCCATGACCCACGTCATTCCTTCAGGGCTATTAGGGCCCCAGGCCTGCTCGGCGCCCCCCTCTGGAGGAAGCGTCCTCACAGTCAGCATGAGATCCTGTGCAGTCTCTTCTCCCTCCACTGCTCCCCCAACCCTGCCCTGGCTGCCCCCGGTCCCCCAGCCCCTCGCAGGCTCCTCTGAGCTTCCTGAGTCCTGTGCTTTCCCCTGCTGCGTGGCCCCCTTCTATCGCGCTGTGCCCACGGCCTTCCCTCCACTGTGCCTTCACCCCAGGAGCAGGGGGCAGAGGTGTCTGTAGTTTGTTTGGTTTGGTTGTTTGTGTTTTGTTTTATGTCATTCATTGCTGCGTCTTCAGGCTAGGTCAGTGCCAGGCACTTAGTAGGGGCTCAATACGAGTGAATCAACTGCCCTTAGAACACCCAGGGCATTCTTGTCTGGTCCGCAACATTCACTCACCTGGGGCACGTTCACTGAGGCCCTC